>NW_012107164.1:461648-490933 GCF_000951045.1 Mandrillus leucophaeus
CTCTAGAGGGAACAGTGAGAAACTGAAAATCCAATGATACCTTTTTTCCTTTTATCCAGAAAGATGTGTGCATTCAAGAGGAAAGCAGAAAAGTCTCTGCGTAGGCAGGATCCAGGTGGTCTGGATGGCAGAGATTGTTCTGAAGGGAGGTTTGGAGATAAGAAAATAATAATATACAAGCATGTCACATGATTTGTAAGAATATTGTTTTGTGGAAAAAAGCTGAAAGGATTCCCCTTGAAAACTGACACAAGACAAGGATGCCCTCCCTTACCACTCCTATTCAACATAGTATTGGAAGTTCTTGCCGGGACAATCAAACAAGAGAAAGAAATAAAGAGCATCCAAATAGGAAGAGAGGAAGTCCAATTATACCTGTTTGCAGACAACATGATTCTATATCTAGAAAACCCCATAGTTGCGGCCCAAAAGCTCCTTCAGCTGATATACAACTTCAGCAAGTTTCAGGATATAAAACCAATGTATGAAAATCACTAGTATTTCCGTACATCAACAACAGCCAAGCTGAGGGCCAAATCAGGAATGCAATTTCATTCACAATTGCTACAAAAAAGAATAAAATACCTAGGAATACAGCTAATCAGGGAGGTGAAAGATCTCTACAATGAGAGTTGTGAAACAGTGCTGAAAGAAATTACAGGTGACACAAAAAAGCAGAAAAACATTCTATACTCATGGATAGGAAGAATCAATATCATTAAAATGGCCATACTGCCCAAAGCAATTTACAGATTCAATGTTATTCTTATCAAACTACCAATGACATTCTTCACAGAACTAGAAAAAACTATTTAAAAATTCATATGAAACTAAAAAGGAGCCTGAATCACCAAGGCAATCCTAAGCAAAATGAACAAAACTGGAGACATCATGTTATCTGACTGTAAATTATGCTACAGGGTTACAGTAACTAAAACAGAATGATACTGGTACAAAAACAGACATAGAAAAATGGAACAGAATAGAGAGGCTAGAAATAAGGCTGCACATCTACAGCCAACCGATCTTCGACAGAGCTGACAAAAATAAGCAACAGGGAAAAGAATCCCTATTCAATAAATAGTACTGGGATAACTGGCTAGCCATATGCAGAAGATTGAAATTGGACTCCTTCCTTACATTATATAAAAAAAATCAACTCAAGGTGGGTTAAAGACATAAATGTAAAACCCAAAACTATAAAAACCCTGGAAGGTAACCTAGGCAATACCATAATTGTGGATATAAGAATGAACAAAGATTTCATGATGAAGTCACCAAAAGCAATTGGAACAAAAGCAAAAATTGACAAATGAGATATAAATAAATGTAATAACTTTTGCATAGCAAAAGAGACCATCAACAGAGTAAACACACGACCTACAGAATGGGAGAAAATTTTTGCAAACTACACAGCTGACAAAAGTCTAATACCCGGTATTTATAAGGAACTTAAACAAATTTACAAGAAAAAACCCACAACCCCATTAAAAAGTGGGCAAAGGATATGAGCAGACACTTTTTAAAAGAAGACACTCATTCAGCTAACAAACATATGAAAAAAACCTCAATATAATTGATTGTTAGAGAAATGCAAATCAAAACCAGAACGAGATACCATCTCACAGCAATCAAAATGGCTATTACTAAAAAGTCGAAAAATAACAGATGCTGACAAGGTTGTGGAGAAAAGGGGACACTTACACACTGTTGGTGAGAGTGTAAAATAGTGATCCATTATGGAAAACTGTGGCGATTCCTCAAAGAGCTAAGAACAGAACTGCTATTTGATCCAGCAATCCCATTACTGGGTATATACCTAGAAGAACATCCATCATTCTACCATAAAGACATGTGCATATGAATGTTCATTGCAGCACTATTCACAATATTAAAGACATGGAATCAACCTAAATGCTCATCAATGGCAGATTGAATAAAAAAAATGTGGTACATATACACCATGGAATACTATGCAGCCATAAAAAAACAAGATCATGTCATTTGTGGGAACATGGATGGAACCAGAGGCCATTATCCTTAGGAAACTAATGCAGGAACAGAAAACCAAATACTGCATGATCTAACTTATAAGTGGGAGCTAAATGATGAGAACTTGTGGACACAAACAGGGGAACAACAAACACTGGAGCCTGCTTGAGGGTGGAGGCTGGGAGAAGGAAGAGGAGCAGAAAAAGTAACTATTGGGTACTGGGCTTAGAACTTGGATCTGTGTAACAAATTCCCATGTCACGAGCTTACCTGTGCAACAAACCTGCACTTGTACTCCTGAACCTCAAATAAAAGTTAAAAAATAATATTTAATTTATTTTTCTTGCAAAGCACCTGGAACAATTTCTTGATTGATATTCTGAATCTAGTTGTATGTTCCACTGATTCACATATGAGAATAGTTACTATCATTCCTGCTTTCCTCTCATCATCTCTTTTGGGAACAGAATCATTCTGAGACCCAATAAAGGGGGAAGTGGCATTCTTAAGTAACCTGGGGTTCAGAAGTGGAGGCAGCAAATAACTAGGGCCAGTTTTCAGAAGCTGACTTCAAAGAAAAACTCATTTCCAGCTGGAGCACAGATTTGGCTGCAGGCCTTCTGCTGCAAGTCTTCAGCTGTAAATTTCTTTTTCAGATAGCCGAATACACCTTCATTTATATTAATATGCTTTCTACATTTCAGAAGGCAAATCTCTCTAAGGGGTCTAGAAACTCACGTCATTCATACATCGGTATAAATTGCTTACTTGAATTCAATAAGTTATTACTCTCTGGAATTCTACATTATGAAACCTATACAAATGGGTGGTAGATTAAACAGAAGAGTAAACCACTGACACCTATAAATAATAATTGAGTTGATTAAATTAGAGCTACATCTATTTTGTGCTGTAATTAATATGTGCTCTCTATTCTTCCTCCTGTGGGGAAAAGCAAAGGAGTGTTTTTAATTCTTATATAAACATGATGCCCAACTCTCACTTATGACTATAAAAAAAAATGTGCTGTCAGGAATAGTCAGAATGTTCCCACTATTCAAATTTGGTTTTGATTTATAAAAGCCTCCTTTTGGCATCTGTGCTTCCTAGTTATTTCAGTGCTTTTTCAATGTCATGGTCTCATCATCCTTTTGAATATCTTGAAAAAGTAGTCAACATTTACTTCTGTTTCCTCTTTTCTATTTCAAAACTTTATAGTCCAAATTTTGTCCCCACTGTTTTCTCAAATCACTTTACACAGCAAAATGATGCCTTCATGTTAGTCAAATTTGAAGGGCTTCTCTATGTTCCATACACTCAATTTTATTGTAAAGTTGAAACATCTTCTCCGTATCTTTGATTCAGTGTTTTTTTTCTTCCATCTGATTTACTCGCTTCTCTTCCAGTGCCCTTCGTTCAAAAGTTAGAAGACTTCCTTAAAGACACTTCCGTGACTTAAACCAGTGGTTCTCAGCTTTGGTTGTACGTTAGAATCACCTGGGAAATGTTGAAATACTAATGATGCCTGGGTACTATCCCGAAAGGTTCTGAATTAATTATTCTGAAGTACAGCCTGAGTATTTGGAGTTTTTATTAACAGGCCCCCAGATGATTCTGTTACTCTGCCAGGAGAGAAAACAGTCTTAAACTGTGACTCAAATTTCAGGGAAGGCTATTATTTTTTCTTTGAGGCTCCAACAAAATTGGTTCAAGCTCCTGTTCCATGGGAAGCCCCAGGTCCTTTTAAAATAACTTTTAATCCTGGGGATTGACATTCTTGTGGTCCTTTCTGGTTACAAGTTTTTAACTTTCTCAATAGTTCATTTCATTTGCATATCACCTCCTTAACCAAATGGTCCTCTTACTTCTGCTCTACACAAATCAAGATGTAGACCTTGGCCCCCTTTCCCTGAACCACACAGGGAAGACATTTTCATGGTGGTAGACTTTTCTGAAGATTTGGGTCAATCTAAAGGTTTTGCATTCAGGCAAATAAGCCTGGAAAATTTCTCTGTGGACTCTAACTTCCTCCCATTTACCTGAGGGTTCTTTTGCCTGAAAGACCATTCTCATATGTTAATTATCCTCTTATTCTAAGTCGTGTAGATTTCCATCCCTTTGGCTCACTTCTTAGTGTCAGTCTTATCAGTCTCTTAAAATGGAATAGAGTAGTATATAGGTTAATTTTTCCTCTAATATAAATTATACCTCCTCATGAGGTAACTGCAAAATCAGTAGACTGGGAGAGATATAGAAGAGGAGGTTTAAAAAGGAAAAGAAAAAGCTTATTACTCACAATGTATTTCAATCCCTGCTCCTGCCCAAGTCATAAAGAAATCTAATGTCAGAAGAGACACAAACAAAATCAGGAATCAAAGCAAGAAATTAATCCAGATGAAAAAGATTTGAAATAAGTATGCTTTGGGTGTTCAAACAGATGAGTGAGGCATGGTTTCCACTTTTAAAAGACACCAAATTATTTATTAACACAGACAAAAATGAAACTGGTAGATATTAAATATAATTGATCATACTTCTTAGAAATAAAAAAATATAGTCATTGAAATAACAATGTAATTACTTCAGTTATTCATTACAGTTTAAGAGACTACCCCAAAATTTAGTGGCTTAGAGCAAGTCTTCTCATGATTCTAGTTTGGGACCTTGGGGGAGTGCTCAATTAGGAACATTGACTGGGGTGCCTTATTTAGCTACGGTCAGACGGTGCCTGGACTGTGCTAGAAGGTCCCAGAAATCCTTCATTCACAAGTCTCAGGCTTTCACCACGTTGCTTTTTTCTCTCTATCTTGTGTTTCATCATTCAGTAATCTAGCTTATGCTTCGTTAAAACACGGTAGCTGGTTTACTGAGGAGAATATGAAAGCAAAAAATGCAAGGCCTCTTGAAGAACCGGCATGGGCACCGTGTCACTCTGCCACAGTCTATTGGTCAGCTGCATATAGGACTGACCTAGGTTCATGGCGAAGGAACACAGACTCAATCTCTCCCTGGTGGGATTGGTAAAGTTTCATTGCAAAAAGCACATGGGATGGGAGACAGTGCTGTGTTTATCTTTGGAAACACAGTCCTCTGCTGCAATAGACTGAATAAACTCTATAAGAAAAATAAAAAATTGGAAGGAATGACCCAGAAAACAGCATAAATAAATAAATAAATAAATAAATAAATAAATAAAATGAATGGGCAGTTGAGAGGGGATTGATAGAAAGAATAGTTGAGAGAATGACAAAGAAGCAATATTTAGTGAGATTGTTGCTAAACATTTTCCCAAACTGAAGAAAATAATGAGCCCTAACATCAAAGTAACTCTGAGTAACAAAATAAATAATGATACATCCATGCCTAGAAAGCCATAGTCAAACTGCAAAGTGTCAAAAATTTAAAAAATACTGTTTAAAGCTACTGGATATTTACTTCATAATAAAATGAGAAATAAAATTTAAACTAATAGATTGCAGAATACAATGGAATATTTTCAGTGTACATAGAGATACATAGATCTTCAGTCTAAAATTTGATAGCCAACTAAGCTATAAATTTATGATGTCAGCGAAGGTAAGACATTTTTAGACATTGTAAGTCATAAAGAGTTTATGATCTATAGATTCCAGTTAACTTTGCAAGATGAAACATGAATGAAGGCAAAGGATGCAAGAAACAACAGCAAACATAGAAACTGATAATGTATTGGTAAATTTAGTTATGTAACAGTTAAAAAAACCTGCTGTTAAAAAAATTCTATATACTATTATTTTAAACAAAATAATATGATAGGGTGTGGTGATGTTAAAGACTGCTATGTTGGGAGGATGATCAGAATGTGGAATAATACCTTTGTTAGAATAATATATGGCTAATTATACATGTTAAGATGAAGATCTAAGATTTTAGAACTAGCACAGATTTAAGTAGAAAATATAGAATACTTTAGCAAATCAACCAAAGGCAAGAGATTAAAAAGAAAAGAAACAAGTAGAGGTAGTTAACAGAAAACACAAAATAAAGATGTTAGAAATAAGTCCACATACATGTGAAATTGTAATAGCATAAATTGATTAAATTCACCTGTTAAAGAATGATGGTTAGATTAAATTTTTTAAATTCCTGCTTTATAGTACTTATAAATAAGTTGTATAGCAATTTATAGAAACTATAATTTAAAGCAAAAGGTATGAATAGAGACGGTGATACTACAAAATAATACAATGGACAGTCCATCACGAAGATATAGTAATCATAACTGTTTTTTGTTCACAGTATAGCCTCATATAAAGCCAAAATTGACAGAATTAGAAAGACAAGTGGACAGGCCCACAACTAGAGTGAGAGATTTAAAGATATTCTATGAGAAGTTTGTAACTTCTGATGTAATAGATGAAACGTTAATAATAGTATATAGCAGAACTTTTTTTGTGCCCCATGTCTTCCAGGAGCCCTAAGAGAGTGTCCTTTTCACTGTTGTGATTTCTCACTGGGCCTGGGACACCTGGAGCACTTCTTTACTTCCTGCACTTGCTTACACTTGTGAACTGCTTAAAACACTGATAAAACTGATCATGTTCCAGGTCAAATTGGTGAGCAGATACTTAAAAAGAAAACATAGTGTTCATATAGGAAAAGAAACAAGGAAATTAGTGCATTCATGTACAATTGCAAGGTTTTTAAATGGGCATAATTTTTTGGCACCATAATTTGGCAACACTTTAAAAAAATGTTTAGAATTTTGCATATATTCCAATTCAGCATAGCAATCCTAGAAAGATTTTTTTTTACCCCATAATAAAATGAGAAATAAAATTTAAACTAATAGATTACAGAATGCAATGGAATATTTTCAATGTACATAGAGATACACAGATCTTCAATCTAGAATTTGATAGCCAACTAGGCTATAAATCTAATCTAATTACAATGTAATTATACAAATGAGGAAGTATATATGCATAAGGAGATTCATCATAGAGTTATGTGTAGCAGGGATAGAAAACAACCTAAATGCCCCAAAACATAGAATTGGTTAAAATTTATTTGCAATTATTTGATAGAATAATATCTGGTATTAACAGAGATATAGAAGCGAGTCAGTCAATAGTTGGTATTTGTAGCATGGCATCGTTAACCTGAACCTGTGGAAACATGGTAAATAGATTTCTTCTCACTTAACTAAAACATGGTCTCAGGACCCTCTTAATGTCAAATTCTAAGCAGCCATAATCAAAAGAAGAAATAAAAGAAAACATGAAACTTATGAGCCATACCTATTGCATAAGAATAGCTAATGACATAGAAAAATATTCATTATGTATTGTTAAGGGGAAAAGGCAGATTACCAGAGAGTACACTTCTGAACACGGATGACTATTAAATTTTCTTTAAAGAATACTTGTGTTGACATATGTACAGATAAAAATGTTAGCATGAGTGTTAAAAGTAATTATTTTCAGCTGGTGGGATTGTATATGACTTTTATTTTTTATTTTATTTTTCACTGTGAAGTTGTATTACTTTTATAGTAGAAACTATATTTTTAAAAATATTTTTACTCATTCTTGAGGCCCTAGCATCTAAGAAACCTGCATACTGAATCAATTTCTCCCTTGACTCTTTAGGCGTCTCGAGCCTCTTTCATGGCAGTTATCAAAGTTTGACCTTTGTTAGAGTAATCTATGTATGTGTGCCTTCCTCCTCATCTAGATTGGAATTTCTGGGGTGTAGTGACTCACACTACTCCACACAAGTGGATTGCTCTTAATAGGTGCTAGGACACATAGTGTTGAATTGAATTGAATGAACTTTTGGAACACCATTTCATCTAAGTCAGATAGCAGTAACTCAATACACCACGTGTTCAAGTACAGAGTCAGTAATTGGAAACTCTAATTCCAAGTGGCTATAGAGTGTTGAAATGAAATTAACTGGCTTGTTGGGCTCAGTGAATTTCTTCAATCCTTATATAGAAATTTTCCCATACAACATTTTCATTTGGTGCAAGTAAAGGCAAATTTTTTACTTCTACTGTTTAGAACTTGGTAGGATGAATATTTTAGGTAGTATGGATTATTTAGTTAAGATGGACGATTTGGGCAAAAATTTTCCAGTTTTCTATTTGTAGCTGAGGAATAAGAGCTCATCTTTTCAGAAGGTTTTGGAGTCAGCATATGTAGACAGTTTTTAACCTCTGAACCCTGATGGGCATGATGTGTCATTGTTAAGAAAGGCCGGGCTGGAATAATTTCTCCACTGGGCAGAATATTCAGTGATCCAGAAAAAGTTACTTGTTCTCATGCCTTTGTCTATATTTTTAAAACTAATTTCTGATAGAATGTACCTAAAGAAGAAGTACTCTGAAGTCAGGATGGAAGTGGAGCACAAGAGAGAAACTTCCAGGACACACTTACTGGTACAAACAGAGAACTTGAAAAGCTAACCTAGGTCTGAAATAAAGACACTGGAGCTGAAGAGTAGAAATATCCTTATTTCCAGGCGAATTAAGCTAAATCTCATTATCAGCTAATATTTTCTTAAGTTAAGGCTTACATAACAATACAACAAGTCACAGTGCTAGAGTCTCTTTTGTTCACTGTTCTGCTTTTACATTAGTCATTACCAAGCCATTTCAGGAAGGAAAAAGTGCCTTCTTTTTAATGATCTTCAAAAAAGGAAAGTACATAACCTTTGCGGGTAAAGTATTCCAGAGCTGAGCAACACTTGCTTTAAACAGAAAATAACATTATGTATATAAATAACTGGCAGTAAAATTGAAGTCTATGCCCTTTTGTTCTAAGCTTAATGGTTGTGGGACTTGTGAGCCTGGTTCTCAGTATAATAAAACTTCATTTACATGACAACTGGCACCAGCACCAAAATTATAATTATTAGGGAGATGTCAATAGAAGATTTAGATGTGTCTAAAGTTTATTGCAGTCTTTCCAATTATTTGTAGGTGGTTAAAGGTGGTCGTTCGGATGGCAAAATCACTATGCCTATATCCACATGTGATTTTGTGTGGGTCATGAAGAAGAGAAAGAACTACATTCATGCAAATAAAGTAACAACATAATTAACAATTCTTACTACTTTCTTTTCTCCAAGGTAAAAACCTAGCCGATTTTTTTTCTTCAGAAGACTTCATTTCATAGAAGCATGGCATTTAATAGTCAGACAGGACTGCTAAAATCTTCTAGACTAATCCATAATTTCCCAGGCAAAAAAACACAGGACTAGGGAGTTTTAGTTAGTGAAAGAGTTGGTATGGAGGGAGCACAAGGCTTCTCACTTCTGGTCCTGGGCTTTTAACATCATCTCATTATATTTTTCTGCCTTTTCCCCCAGACATTTTTTCCCCAGTAGAGATATGTATACATCAGGACCTAAGTTAGTGCTACTCTAAGTGTAATTCTTGGATCTGTGTTGACTCATGACTGTTACTGATCAATGATGAGATAAGTAAAGACATTGAAAGTATTTAGAAACTCTTACACGCAATTTGACAGAATAATTTATGTCTGTTGAATGTAACAATAAACAATTCGGACCTGTGGTTTTATATGTCTAATTATGTAATTTTATTTACTTAGAAATTCTTTTCTATAATGTTTTATAAATACACTGATCTTTGCTGGATTAGAAATAAAAATTGAGCCATTGCCACAGATGGATGGAGAAACACTAGTTTAAGTGGGACATTGTGTTTTCCTAACAATTACTGGGGCATTAACAGAACAGAGTATCTACAAACTTATAAAAGTAATTGAAAAGAGTGTGCTTAGTATTTCCATTATGGTTGGAGTTGGACATTTGAAGTGACTAGTTTATGGGAAATAAGATAGGAGAAGTTGAAGAGCATTGAGCTATGACACATTTTTATGGCATTCCACTAATTACTCTCTAGTTCAAGTTCTTTCAGTAATATGATCGTTTTTTGGCCAAGTTCAAGAAATCTTTTAACAATTCATAGCATATAGGACAATTATTATATACTATTGCTCTAATATATTTTCCACCATATTTTTAAATACACAGTTAAATCTACATTCTTTTCCTTAATTTTGAAATTTCTGCCTAAGTCTGCTAGTATTTGTCCTTACTTACCTAGTCAAGTTTATTCTAATCAGTAGTCTGATTTCATCATGATTGTAAATCAGTCCTCTGGGCTTTCTTTAACCTATAGATTCTGTAAGCATAACTGCTTCCCAATATTCAAGTCAAAGAAAAATGCAAGGATACCATAGTATCAGTCACAATGAACTATTCCTGGATATTCTCCCAAGGTTGTTGATATGGTATAGTTCTATGTCCCCACTCAAATCTCATCATGACATGTAACTCGCACAATTCCCACCTGTCATGGGAGTAACTCAGTGGTAGGTGATTGAATTATGGGGGCGGGTTTTTCCTGCACTGCTCTCATGTTAGTGAATGAGGCTTATGAGATCTAATGCGTTTTAAAACAGGAGTTTCCATGCTTAAGCTCCTCCCTTTGCCTACTGCCATCCATGTAAGATGTGACTTGCTCCTCCTTGCCATCTGTCAAGATTGTGAGGCTTCCCCAGCCATATGGAACTCTAAGTCCAATTAAACTTCTTTCTTTAGTAAATTGCCCAGTCTTGGGTATGTCTTTAACAGCAGTGTGAAAATGGACTAATACAGTAAATTGGTACAAGGAGTGGGATGTTTATGATTAGATACCAGAAAATGTGGAAGCAACTTTGGAACTGGGTAACAGGCAGAGGTTGGAACAGTTTGGAGCGAGTCAGAATAAGACAAGAAAATATGGGAAAGTTTGGAACCTCCTAGAAACTTGTTGAATGGCTTTTATCAAAAGCCTGATAGTGATATGGACAATAAGGTCCAGGCTTAGGTGGTCTCAGATGAAGATGAGGTACTTGTTGGGAACTGGAGCAAAGGTTACTCTTGTTATGTTTTAGCAAAGAGGTTTGCAGCATTTTGCTCCTGCACTAAGGATTTGTGGAACGTTTCTACTTGAGAGAGATGATTTAGGGTATCTGGTGGAAGAAATTTCTAAGCAGCAAAGCATTCAAGATGTGACTTGGGTGCTGTTAAAGGCATTCAGTTTTATATGGAAAGCAGAGCATAAAAGTTCAGAAAATTTGCAGCCTCACAATGTGGTAAAACAGAAAAACCTATTGTCTGAGGAGAAAGTCAAACCTGCTGCAGAAAGTCGCATACGTAACGAGGAGTCAAATGTTAATCCCCAACACAATGGGGATAATATCTCCAGGGCCTGTCAGAGGTCTTCACAGCATCCCCTCCCATCACAGGCCTGGAGGTCTAAGAGAAAATGGTTTTATGGGCTGGGCCCAGGGTCCCTGTGCTGTGTGAAGCCTAGGGACTTGGTGCCCTGTGTCCTAGCCACTCCAGCTGTTGCTGAAATGGGCCAATGTAGAGCTCAGGCCGTGATTTCAGAGGGTGCAAGCCCCAAGCCTTGTCAGCTTCCACATGGTGTTGAACAAGTGCACAGAAGTCAATAATTGGGTTTCGGGAACCTCTGCTTAGATTTCAGAAAATGAACGGAAATGCCTCAATGCCCAGGGAGAAGTTTGGTGCAAGAGCTGGACCTTCATGGAGAACCTCTGCTCAGGCAGTGCAGAAGGGAAATGTGGGGTCAGAGCACCCACACAGAGTCCCTACTGGGGCACTGTCTAATGGAGCTGTGAGAAGAGGGCCACTGTCCTCCAGACCCCAGAATGGTAGATCCACTGACAACTTGCATTGTGCACCTGGGAAATCCACAGACACTCAACACCATCCCATGAAAGCAGCCAAAAGGGAGGCTGTACCCTGAAAAGCCACAGGGGCAGAGCTGCCCAAGACCATGGGAGCCCACCTCTTTCATCAGTGTGACTTGGATGTGAGACTTCAAGTCAAAGGAAATAATTACAGAGCTTTAAAATTTGACTGCCCCGCTGGATTTTGGACTTGCATGGGCCCTGTAACCATTTTGTTTTGGCCAATTTCTCCCATATGGAATGGCTGCATTTACCCAATACCTGTACCCTCATTATATCTACGAAGTAACTAGCTTGCTTTTGATTTTACAGACTCATAGGCCGAAGGAACTTGCCTTGTCTCAGATGAGACTTTGGACTGTGCACTTTTGGGTTAATGCTTAAATGAGTTAAGACTTTGAGGGACTGTTGGGAAAGCATGATTGGTTTTGAAATGTGAGGACATGAGATTTGGTGGAGCCAGGGGCAGAATGATATAATTTGGCTCTGTGTCCCCACCCAAATCTCATCTTGAATTGTAATTCCCACAATTCCCATGTATCATGGGAGGAACCCGGTGAGAGGGGATTGAATTATGGGGGCAGGTCTTTCCTGTGCTGTTCTTGTGTTAGTGAATGCATCCCATGAGATCTGATGGGCTTAAAAACAGGAGTTTCCAGCTGAGGCGGGTGGATCACAAGGTCAGGAGTTCAAGAACAGCCTGGCCAAAATGGTGAAACCCTGTCTCTACTAAAAGTACAAAAATTAGCCAGGCATGGTGGCAGACACCTGTAATCCCAGCTACTCAGGAGGCCGAGGCAGGAGAATTGCTTGAACCTGGGTGTCAGAGATTGCAGAGAGCTGAGATCGCACAACTGCACTTTAGCCTGGGCAACAGAGTGAGACACCATCTCAAAACAAACAAGCGAACAAACAAACAAAAACACAAGAGTTTCCATGCACAAGCCCCTCCCTTTGCCTACTGCCATCCATGTAAGATGTGACTTGCTCCTCCTTGCCATCTGTCATGATTGTGAGGCTTCCCCAGCCACATGGAACTATAAGTCCAATGAAACCTCTTTCTTTAGTAAGTTGCCCAATCTTGGGTATGTCTTTATCAGCAGTGTGAAAATGGACTAATATAGTCATTAATGACTTAACTGATAGCTGCTCCCTCAGACACTCCAACCATTTATTAACCCATAGAACACAATAAGGGAAGACTCCTAGCCACCTCGACTACCTAACAGTTGAAACCTGAAAGTGAAAAAACTGTGAGCATGAGTAAGATAGCTATCATAAAAGCTGTAATGATTGTGAATGCCAGGTCACAGCATGGAGGTGCCGCAAGTCAGTGTTAAGTCTTGGTGTTGTGTAGCCTCAGATCGGTAGCTGATACTGTTCCTTTAGTCATGAATAGCCTACACACCCTGGACACAGACCCCCTCAGACAGCACTTCCTCTGTGAAGTTCATTTTAAGACTTTCATTCCCAGGGCACTGACAGAGTTTTGCATGTGTTTCAATGGCTCTTCTCTAACATTGCTGTACTTTTTTGTTTACATATCTGCCTGTTAGCAGATATTTCCAATAAACAGATAGAAAGCAGGCAGTTTCATGTATACTTGTGTCCTTAGTACCTAGTGCATAATAAGCATTCCACAGAATTTGTTGAAGAAATTGTTAGATGGTTATCTGATTTTCCTTTCAGTTCTTCTAAGTATAAAATCACACATGTGGCCCCAGCTAGTATATATCTTTCTTAGTCATAAAATCCACATACAACCATAGTGTTTCGGTCTATCAGTAGGTAGCAGTTTCATCTTAAAAATATCGGTGATTTCAATAGGAAGTATAAAAGGGGCTGGGGTAGAAGGTGCTTGGGTTGAGAATGAAACTCATGCCTGCATTCATGTTTCTGTTGTCATTTTATTAACCTACCTGCCTTGATGTATGACGCTTACTTGTCTTGATCAATGAAGAACTGATCGGCTCTTCCCTCCAGTCAGGCATATCCCTTCCCTTCCTGCCTCCTGTGGCACATACTTTCCCTTCCTGCCTTCCCAGACTGTCTCATGTCCAGTACACACTGTTCTTGTGTCCTGTTATTATTAACTTGGAGTATCTGCCTCATACAAGTTATTAAGTATGAAATGTGAGCACTATATATGAAATCTTGAATTTATACCAGGCCGGTAGTTTGTTAGACATCTTATTATATGCAGTGGGCATATGGAAGAGCAATGTGTAATCTTTGCTCTTGAGGGACTTACAGTTTAGTGGGAAATAGGTGGATTAATATTAAATTACCTAGTGCTATCATTAATTGAGCAGTCACTCTGTCAAATCTTCTACTTGTATAATCCCATTAATTTTTCATTAGTTGATACTATTATTATTCCCATTTTGCAGATAAGGAAAGTGAATCTTGGGGAGATTTTGTAAATTGCCCATGATCGCATTCCTTGTAAGAAACAGATTGAGGATTTAAACTTAAGGTGTTTGAATAGCAATTCTGCACACGTAATTGTGTCATAATATCTCTCTATAGACATTTCAACACCTCTTTTCCTAACTCCTCTAAAAATTTCACTGAGGAAAAGAAGAATAGACCTCGTTTTCCAATTATGTTTGATAAATTAGCAGATATTATAGCTGTCCTGCAGAAACTTATTTTCCTGTAATATTGATGGAGAATATCATGCAGAATCTTAAGTAAATTTTTAAGAGACTAAAATCTGTATCTCTGCTCAAGTATGCCAGGACCAATACCTTGTCATTAATTAAATTATTATTTTAAGTTTATTATTTAAGAAAACAAGCAGTTAATCACCCTTTGCCCTGATTTTTATAAGGGTCTTGCCAATCATTTTTGCCTTGATTTCCTCTCCCTCTTCTTTCCAGCTAAGTTTTTGACTTTATAATTTTCTAGGTTATTACTGCATTTTCCTTTTTGAAGCAGAAGCTGAAGGTTCTTTTGAATCTTCTTAAACCTGTCCAATCTTGTTCATGTTCTCAAACACAACAGCTATTTGACCCAAAAGGTCTCTGTTAATTTCATAAACACCTCATTATGAAAACAATCAGGCACTACAGACTTGAACTCATTAAGTTCCTCCCAGGTCTCCTCCTATTGTGGCTTGATTTCTTGCCCTTCTATCTTCTATGAGATCTGTTCTGTTTCCAATTAGAGTTCATTTTACTAGCATGATTTTTTTTAGTATTAGCTGTGATTAGTTTTCTATTGTGCTATAACAATAACAACAACAAAAAGACATCCAAGACACAACGTCTTCTTTGTCCTTCCAACCCTGAGAAATGAATCATATTGGGTTAGAGCCATGTTTTCCCTTAGTCTAGCAAATCCTTGTCTTCCTTATTCTGAAGGTGACTGGCACTAAGTAAGCAGTGAAAAATATCTTCTCTACTTTATGTGCTAATGGTGCTCTGGTGCTTTTTGCCTCATAAACTCAAAACAGAAACTACAATATTTGTTGAATAGATATTTATAATTCACTGGTGAATTAATGTATATGTGAGAGATTGATGTGAATTTTTGTGTGCTATTTGTAAGTCACTTTCTGCCATATTTGAAATTCTGTAATTATCTTGATAACCCCATTACCCAAGGAGAATCGACAGTTAATTCAGTTTATTTTTAAATGAAACCAACACATTGAATTTTGCCAAATATTTGATTATTAATGCCACAATTAGATTTTTCTATTTTTAACAGAATTTTAATAATGAGAATTATGCTGTTTGGTTTGTGAAACAAGCAGCAGAATTTCTTGATGATTTCATTACAAGAAAGATTTCTGTATCAAAGAACATTATTTTATCATAAGCTGCTCACACAATACATGGTGTATTAGTTAAGTTTCTCCAGAACAAATAAGATATATGTGTCTATATATTATCTTGATATTATATATTTATAACATCTTGAGATATATATCTCTATATATTATCTTTATATATCTATATATTATCTTGATATGTGTATATAATCTTGATATATTTATATACACACACGTAATATTTCAAGAGCTTTATTTTGAGTAACTGGCTCATATGATCATGGGGGTTGGCAATTCTAAAATCTGCATGGCGGGATGGCAGGCTGGAAATCCAGGGAAGAGTTGATGTTGTGGCTCCATTCTGAAGGCAGTCTGCTGGTAGAATTCCTCCTTCCTTGATAGACCTCAGTGTTTTCTCTTATGGCCTTTAACTGATTAGATAAGACCAACCCATATTATGGAGAGTGATCGACTTTACTCCAAGTCCACCAATTTAAATGTTAATCATATCTAAAATATATTTTCATGTCAATGTGTAGACTGGTGTTTGACCAAAAATTTGGGCATGACTACCTAAACTAGTTTGCACATAAAATTAACCATCAAAAGTGGCTAACCAGTTCTTAATTTTAATTGCCACAAAATTTAAAGACAGTATTCAAAATAATTAAGGAAAAGTACTTTCCAGATGGATGCAAGAACATTTTATAAAATCTCTATAAGAAAAGAGAGCAAACTGAAGTCATTTTTCTTTAGTTCTCTATACTTCAGGCATAAGTATTTTCAAATGTGAAGATGGAGTTTATAGTTAAGAAGCCAGATGACTGGAAAGAAGACTGTGTTAACGCTGAGGGAAATTAAGGCAAAAGTTACTGTCATTACTTTGAAAAACAAATAAGTAGAAATATCCACACATGAATTTCTTAACTCCTCTCTTAAGCTGTAAACTGCTTATGAATAAGGATTACATATCACATTTTTCTGCTCTTTGTGGATCTTAGCATATTGTTGGATAGTTTAAGTAAGAGAGAGAGAATCTCTACAAAAGTTAACCCACAAATTCAGTAGACGAAAGGACCAAGTAAAGCCAAAAGGGCATCAAGAGTGGAGTAAAGTGTAGAGGTTTGAGTGACTGCAAAGCATGAGAGGGAGGAGTTCTATCAGTTGTGAGGAGAAAGAGGCTGTGGTCAAGAAAAAGTGCAGTGAACTTGATATCTTGGTTGTAGTGTAGTGCTTTTAGACAATGTGATCCCTCTGCAATGTAAATGTCCAGAGATAGAGGTAGATGCGTGTCATTGATGAAAGGAGGGGCATGAATAGCATGATATTGAGGTGGCTCATAATTCATAAATACATTTTTTGTTACTTAGAATGATGACAAATGAAGGAGGTTGGGAAGAAAAATGTGTGTTCAGTACCATGTTATCTAGAAAGGTGGGAGAAGTTTCTGGAAGTTACAGATGAAGGTAGCATTGTCATTATGAAGGTAATTGACAGATGTTTATGACGGAGGTATGCCAAAGTGGCACCTTTGGAAGGCATTGGAACCTTTAGAAATGAGAAGCCAAGAGAAGGCGTTCCTCCATGACTCCCAAATGGCACTGGGAATGGAAAATTGTGACAGTTCAAGTTTTGATTTTAAAAAAGGGTTGAAGTGAAATATGTAAGGCGTGATGTGGGAGTATTCAAGGGAGGCAACTGAGGTAAAAAATCTGGGTCAAGAGTAGTTGAGAACACCATTGTAGAAACAATGAGTTGGGGGTAAACAAATATATACTTAAGACGTAATTTTCTTTTCGAGAAATATTGGGGGATCTAATGCTTTATGAACCCTGCTATATACATATACACACAAACACACACACCAATCAGCAATGCCACAAATTCTATTTAAAAAATTGACAGGAAAGTTAAAATTTGGAAGAGCAGCACAATATCTCACTATTTAATTCCTAATATTTAAGGACATTGATTTCAAACTAGGCATGTAAAAATATTTTTAAAATTTAAATATTTGTTGAGTTCCAAAGAATATTATATATTGCTAATGTATGTGCAAAGTATTACACTGAATTCAGAATCAAATTTTCTGTCTAGTAAATTAAAAATCTTATCAATGATAGATAAGAGTTGGGAAAAAGGATGCTGAGTAAAAGTGAAAACAAAATAGAGCAATTAGTATTCTCCAACCCACTAAAGTGGATGAATGAAAACTGTTACCAAGTAGCTCTTGGCACATGAATGATGGATAGTGAATTTACAGTGCTAAAATAAATCCAACTGATAATTCACCTATTAGACATTCTGCTTCCAATACTGTTTTGAATCAAGACATTTACTAATACAAGTACCAGATTCTGAGTTCATTAATGATACATGGACACATCTGCCTTTCATCATGTGATTCATCTCTAAAGGCAAATTCAGGTAGAATGCTGGCCTTATTTCAGAGAACAGCTTTAGATCAGAGAACAGCTTAGTTCAGAGCTAAGAGTTGATCTTCAAGGTTTCCAAGTCCTTTGATAGGCTTCTGGCATTTGTTGCTTGCTCTCATGCCTTTCATGCTGAAGCTTTTGTCTCCTTTGAGGGTTTGTTCTAAAGAGCAGGCATAGAGAAACACTTCTATGTATCTGGCTATGCCGATCACTCCATCACATTTGGGGTACTAATAACTTTGGGAATCCACCCATCTCATTACTGCACAAAGAACAATCAACTCAATTCTTTCTTTCTTATTCTGCAGACTGTGGCAACATATGCTCTGTGGGGAAAAGCATAAATGCTCTCTGCTTCACCTCAAGGGAAGAGGCTTTATTCTATCTTCCCTACATAAACCTGACAAGGGCATGCTTCAGCAGCACAGCCTTGACCTGTGGGGTTGCAGAACTGGACTAAATAACTCTGAGCACCCGTGAAAGTCCTATGGGGAATGCCTTTTCCAAGACAATGTTGTATTCCTTGAAAATGTATAAAGGAAAAACCCTGAGCTTGAAATGAAAAGGCACGATTTTTAGTCTAGCCCCACAACTTGCTAGCTGTGTAACATTATGCAAGCCTCCTTTCTGAATCTCCTTTTGGTATGAGAATAATAAGGTTTACCTCCAAGCTGATG
This sequence comes from Mandrillus leucophaeus, assembly GCF_000951045.1. Taxonomy (NCBI): domain Eukaryota; kingdom Metazoa; phylum Chordata; class Mammalia; order Primates; family Cercopithecidae; genus Mandrillus; species Mandrillus leucophaeus. The sequence continues at coordinate 480,301 of NW_012107164.1, forward strand.
TGTAGAAATAGTGAGCTAATAGATGAACAATTACCTGACAAAGATCCTGGTCTCAAAAAAATGCTGATCAATAAATGCTAACCCTAAAATGTCCTTGGTAGACATTTGGTAGAAGGCCAAGCATACTGTTAAGTGTTTTCCAGATACCATCTCATTTAATCCTCCTAGCCGTCTGGCGAGGTAGTCATCGTTTGTCTTCATGTACTTGATGAGAAAAGGAAAGCTGAGAGAATTAAAGCAGCTTACCCAAGTCACCCAAGAGTAAGTATAAATCATGGAATTTGAACTCATCTGACAACACACTGTTTCCTTTAGCATCTATTGGCTCTGAATTTGAAGTAGAAAATTAAACAGCTTTAAAAAGGAATAGATTGGAGCTCTATAGAACTCTTGTTCTCATATCCAGGTTACTTGACATTTTCCTTGCCTGACAATTCTCTCTGATATTTCCCCAAAAGTCATTAGAATCTAAGTGCTTGAGAATCTGTTTTATTCTTTTTATTATGTTTTATATATAGGCTACAGTGTCTGCAACGTAGTATAACATTAGTAAAAGGGTTTTGAATGATGAATAATTTCATGTGTTGGCTGGGGTAAAAATTTGGGATTGTATGGGGGAAGTAGGGCCTATAACTATTCAAGAGATATAAAGTAAATAATGACTGTGGATTCAAACGTGACACTCTTAGAACTAGTAAGAGCTTACAAAAGTGTTCTGGACTGCTGGGTCATTCCAAAGATTCATTAGACCAGCAATTAGCCAAAGAACTAGCCCAAATCTCATGCAGACCTTGAGATGATTTGGGTTTCTTTGACATTACTTGTTAAACTGGAGCTGATTTCATGACCCAGAAATCCCAATGTCTCTTCAGGTTTCTTTGATGCAGGTCATTCACATCCCAATAATGTCATACAAGCTGTAGAGGTGTATTCAGAATTGGCAACTATTAAAGGGAAGAGAGTTAAAGGGAAGTAATAGATACTGTGATTTATGGAAAAATACTGCTTCTCTTGCAGGGATCTACAGAATCAGAAAAAGAAATCATAATACCATTTCAAAATAATGGATTAAATATTTGTCAGAACTAGTAATAACTTCAAGGGCTTTGCCTAAGGGAAGAGGGCTGTATCTCTTGGACATTGATTCTGAAGGTTTTTATTCCCTTTGAGGCATCCTATGATCTCTATTCAATAAAGGAGAAAAAAACACACAGTAATTGATGGCTGTTCTCATCAGCTGGGGACATTTGCAGGTTTGGGAGAAGGAGAAAATGGGGCTGGAGTGAAAAGTTGGAAGCAGCCCACTGGATAATAGAAAAGGTTATAGATCAAACGATCTAGCTAGCATTTTTTAAAAAGGAGTTTGGGACCTACTCCACTCTTTTCTGTTAGGATCCTAACACTTGTATCTTCTACTTTTTGAGACACTGTTTTAGCACATAATGGGACACAAGTTTTAAATTAATTTCTTCTGAAGTACTGACAATTTAAATTTACCTTTAAAAAAATTATTGCTTCCCGAGCTAGTATACTCTTATCAGATAACAACTTATCAGTAAATAGATGTTTAAAAAATTAAAACTCTCCTTAGATTAATGTGTAAGCAATTATGATTTCAAGTTCTAATGTTTCTTAGAAAAGAAGGTTGTAGGTCCCTTAATACTCACAAGACTTGGGATTCTGGAAAGGAAGTAGTATAGTTCAGTGGGGAAAAATCAAACAAAAATATTATCTAATTTAGTAATCAGATATCTTGTATTCTAGTTCAAATCTTATATGAATAACACATCTTAATCTCAATCCACATTTAAAAAAGCTATCTGTCACATAGAATAGTACTCTTGGGTCTGAATTTCTATAACCAATATTTCTGAGTTATTCTACCTTCCTTCCCCACAAGCTCTAGCAATTTTATGTATTTGTGGTATGAAAGTTTTAGTTCCATTATTTAGAACAACCTGCAAGGTATTTACATATGTTGCGATTGTAACCATCTAACGATGTAGGTCTGTTGTGTAAGAAAGGGTTATTACTGTATGGAGGTTAAAAAAAAAAAAACTCCAAAAACCAAACAAAACAAATAGATGCGTCCATTCCATTTTTGATGTTATGACTAGGTGTTGGGAGGATAAATGAGTGATGAAAGACGCTCTTGAGTTCTGAGGAGGACAACTGCTTCATGCAGGCAAGAAATCATTGTTATTAATTACCTTTATTCACTTTCAAATCATCTGTTTCCAAACATGGGCACGTGTGGCCCGATTTTCCTATCTCAGTACCACCTAGTGTGTACCTTATACATATTTAATCTTCAACTGATTTCAAAGGAAGCAACATTATGTACAGATGGATGGCGCTGGAACAAAGGACACACATTAATTCATTTCTTTGATGATTTTTGTTCGTTTGTTTGAGACAAGATAGTTCATTCATATTAAACTATTGCTGACGGTATTATGCTAGTTTTTCTTTAACCTTAAAAAAACTAAATAATGCCATCTGGTGGTGAAAATAAATATTCTGAAGCATATTTCCAGAATTTGTTTATTTCATTTTTTTGTATGTTAATATCTTCCATACTGTAATAGTTTTTAATAAGTTGACTGAAGTCATTAGAAAGTAGAATAAAGATTTTACACAAAAGATGGAAATAAATAGTTTGGAATGTATCTAGCCAGATCTAATTATACAGTGACAAAATTTCCAATTCAAGTTCTTTTCACCCATAAAGAGTGGTGACAGATTATGCAAAACCGTGGAGCTGGTTCTCTTCTTAAGTAACTGATAGTAGTAATTTCCTGGCATCTGATACTATCATTTCTTCTGTAGCCACAATAAATAAAATGATATCCAGTCATGAAATTCGGAACTACTCTCGTGGGTGATAGACCAACTTCCTGAAAAGATATGATGCTTTTATTGATTCCCTCTCAAGTTTGCTTACCCTTGGAATTCAGGTCATGTCTGAAACCTAGAGGGGTATACCTGCTGGAAGATTTTGTTTTGTTTTTATTTGTTTGTTTACATGAGAACCTGATGAGTCTGCTATGATAACTCAATGGGGTTGAAACTGGAGACCAGTATAAGTGAAAGATTATATTTTACTCAGGATCCACTCTCTCCCACCCCTTCTGTCCTCTAAAGACTAGGGTGTCCCAAGAGAGAATTTATCTTCAGACAAATGTCTTCAGACAACAAATTTAATTCCTCTGTCTTTTGATTTCACTGAAAATGGGCTTTTTCTAGGGTAACAAGGAGGAAATAGGGCTGGCACAAAGACAGTGTTCAATAAATATTTGTTGAATTACATCAAAATGAAGAATATTTCTTCCCTCGCAGCCATTGTAAGAGACAACTTCAACCAAAATGAAATTTCTGAAATGTGAATGAACCACATCACTCTGTTGCTTAAAAATCCTGCAATGGCTTCATAATCCACTCCAAATTCCTCACAAGGCTACTCATAATCTTGTCCTTGAATACCTTTTGACTCATATTCTCTCATTTATCATTCCCCCCACTTGACTTCTCTGCTTTAACACAAACACATATCCATGTGCACGCATGTACATGAGTGTGCACACGCACGCACGTGCACACACACACACACGCGCACACACACACTGAAATAGATCTATCCCGCTCCCCAAAGCCAGTGTTCTGTTTAGCCTTTGCTGATCAAAGCACCCTTTCTTACTTTACCTAGTAAACTTTTAATCATTTTGAAAGATTCAGTTCAACTACACTACTTCCACAAGGAATCTTTTCTTGGGTTTCCCATGTGGACAATAGTGCTTTATCCTCCGTTCTCAGAGAACCTCATATACATACTCCAAAAAAATACAGTTACTTTGCTAAAATTGTTTCCATGGACATCTTCACCACACCACGTGTTTCTCAAGAGCAAGGGCTATATTCTATTTCTTTAAAATCATTTTAAAATGTTTTGAGAGGTAATCGACCCCATTAACTACTTATTAAATGCATGCTAAAGGCATGAATAATTGGTAGCATATATTGCTAATCAAGCTCCAACATCCAGTCTTTCTTCTTATTTAATAGAACCCCAACCCACTTCAACCTCTCTGTAGCTACCCAGCTAGGGAAGGTCCTATGACAAAGCTCTCATCATGAGATATAACTGGACAAGATGTGTGATGCTTCTTCCTTGCGACTTCCTTATTGAGAAACTGCTTGTTCTTAATTTCTTTCATCTTTTCTGCTTCTCACAGACTGAAAACAGGTGGCAATTGACAGTTTCCTTGGACTTAGTGATGGAAATGAATGTTGACGTTGGCTGAGCTCTCCTGACAGCCTGGAAACTTGCAGAAACTTGGTGGCCAGACCACCCTACTCTGAATTACTTTAGAGAAAAACCACATCCTGTCATATTTAAGCCACTATATTTTGGGGTCCCTTTATTACAGCAATTCAGGTGATGCCCTAGTTAGTACATGGTTGAAACAGAAACTATTTTCTATGATATTGAAGCTTTATTTTCTCAGCCTTGGACCATAGAAAATATTTCCATTTCTATTATGTATCAGGATAAAACCTAGAAATATGTCATGGAAAACAATTAAATATTACTTTTACAGGTAAGCTTCAAAACACTATCAAATTTCTATTTATTGCCTGTAGAACTTAAATTATCATTAAAAATTAAAAGGCAACTATTTCCAAGAGTAGAAACTTTATTTACAATCTTTAAAAATATCCTCTAGTCTTAAGACTCTACCTTGTTTTTAGCTTCTGTGTTTTCTTCCCTCATTGAAGAATCAGTCATTCATTTTAGGCACAGCCTTGTCTTATGCTTTAGGAAAATCTTGACCTTGGATGGAAGAGAAAAAAGGAACTCCAGAATGATAGCCAGGTATTATTTGCTAGCATTACCTTCAGCAGCACTTGACACCATTGTGCTTTTTATTCTGAAACCCAATATTCATTCTTCTTTCTGTCTCTGGTATCTGAAACCATGTTTTAGAATCTCAATAGCAACCCAAATGCTGTAAGGCTAGAATTCCATTCTTGCAATTGCCAGTGACCCGATTCAGGATACATTCCCTTGATCTAGATCATATGACTTATTTCTTGACCAACCTGTTAGAAATTTCCGCTCTGGTGATTTTCCTCCAGTATGTACCACTGGTACTATACTCTGTACTATACTCTGTACATTAGTCTTTTGCTCATCAGGAGGCTATTATACCTAAAATCTGGGTTTGTCCTGTATCTCACTTGAGTGTCTGATGCTTTTAGATGAAAAAGTCTTGGTTCCTCTTAGTATTCCTTTGTTTCTACTGGAGTTAAGGGTCAGTAATGAGAATGTCCTGAGATACGATGATATTGGTGAGTGCTTCCAATCTGTCGTTAATATATCATTAATATAATATATATATTTATTAAAGACTTTCATTGCAAAATATTAGGCTTTTGAGCAATATTGTCTTTAGCAATTACCTTCAATCTAAGGTTGAAGATACACAAAACCATCATAGTGAACACTGTAATTTATCCCCGCCCTATACTTTCCTTTTTTCTCATAAATTATGTGGATTTTTTTGCCTTTTGTTAATTGCTTCTCTCTCATCTAGCTAGTTCAGCAATCAAATGCCCCTCCTTCTTTTATAGAGGTGGGCCTGTGAGCAGGGCTGAGCAGTGAGTGGCCTGGAATGTTGATTGATCCAAGGATAGGAAAATGGCTTAAGCAAGGCCTCAATTTCCTTTCAAGAACTGATATAGTTGCTAGAGGACAGAGAGTTTTTCTCCCACCTTCTGAGATCATGTGTCATAACAGCATTCAACCTGGAGAGGCAAATGGCCAAGAAGTAGAGAGAAAATAGGTTCCTGATAACATCTTCTGAACATCTGGACTACGATTATTTTTTCCTGCTGATTCCAATAAATATGCAACAAGTTTGAGCTCTTTTAATTGCAAGGAAGGTAGTCTAAACCAGAGGTGATAAACTATGGCCCCATTATCTATTTTTTGTAAATAAAGTTTCATATGAACACAGGTACATGTATTTGTTTACATATTGTCAATGGCTTATTTCCTACTCCTACTGCAGAGTTGAGTGGTTGTGATGGAGATTGTATGGCCAAAAAAAACCCTAAAATATTTAATATATGGCTCTTTACAAAAAAAGTTTGCCAAACCCTGCTTACTTTTGAAACAGGCTTTTAAAAAACAACTTTTAATATTTGAACAATTTGAATTATTTTCAAATATAACTTTTCTTTCCATAACTTCTATGTCTTTGTGGACAAATTAAATTATGACTGAAGGTATGATTCTAAGGGTGGCACCAAATGTCAGGCAATTTTTGTTTTGGTGGTTTGTGCTTGAATATACTTTGCTGATTTCTAAGCTGACTTATATTCAGTAAAACTGTATACCTTACTACAAGGTGACGTACTGTGTGCAGTTTATTTTTGAGAAAATATTGGCACCTTCTGTATCTTATAATTTGCCGAACTTATTCATAGTCTGTGTAATGCATAACGATCTGCCTCATCTAGAGTTATCCAGTATAGTACCCACTAGCCACATGTGGCTACTGGTAAGAGAAACGGGCTAGTCTGAATTGACATATGTTGAATGTGTAAAATACACACCAGATTTCAGTGAGCAAGCATGACAAATATGATACAAAAAGTCTCAGTGATAATTTTTGAATATTTATTAAATGTTAAAATATTTTTAATATATTGGATTAATAAAAGTATGTTATTGGAATATTTTTTATATTTCTTTTAAACTTTCGAAAATGAATATTAAAAAATTAAAATTACTTTTGTGCCTCATATTGTGTTTCTATTAAACAACAATGAACCAGAAATTATAGAAAATGTAGTATGACTGAAGATTAAAGTAAACTTTCATAATTTTGAAAGCATTTTAAGTATTTTATCTTTGTAGGATGGGCAAATCATCTTTATATTATTATCTTATATCCTTACACTCTCTTGAGGACCAGGCATTTGTGAATATGCACATACTATTGATCAAACATGTAATTTGTATTTTGTTGATAAAATCTGAGCCCATGAAAAAAATGATTACATATATAAGATTAATTGTTAGATACATATAGGTTCTGATTCTCTATATTTAATTTTTAAAAATCTATGCAGGGAGGATACAGGAGCATGCAGAGTTGGTTACATTCTTGTAAAAAATCTTATTATGTGCTTTATTAAAGTAAGTCTAAATACACACAAATGTCGGGACATTGTAAGTATAATTGAAATAAGATTTTGTCTTCATTTATTTCTAAAGTGATTATCCTGTGAAATTTCTTATAGTGGAAAATACAAAAAGAATATTCATTCTTGTTTAGTTACTATGTTGTCATACTGAAATTGATGTCTGCAAAATGGGGATGATGGGTAAAATGGAAGCTCTTCAGAGGTTCCAACCAAATGGCACTCTTTTAGATTTGATTACTTAATTTATGTTAATTTCTCTTTTTAATATAAATATACCAATACATGTCTAAAATGAATAGTAATACACTTGTACTTTTCCTTCTAAATGAAAGCATCTGGAGACATAATGAATTCAGTACAAATGTTATATATTCCATTCACATCTCAATACATTTAGCATGTGTTGTTAGTATGTCATTTTTGAGAAAGAAAGGCAGCCGTCAGAATATGAAACATGCCCACCAAGTGAATATGAAAGCATATTTTTAGCTTCCTATTGAGCATTTATGGTTGCAAAAGGTATTTGTCTACTGGAATGAATAGGAATCTGACAACCATTAGAGAGTTCTCCAATCATTCCTGAGCACGATGACCTTTTGGTGAGCAGGTAATATGTAAATCATGCATTGTATTTTATTTAAGAATTTAAAAGTAGATTCATAATAGAGTCTACATACTTCAGACATTAGCAGGTCCTTGGCTAGCTGTCAAATGCCTTGTTTTAAGTAATGTCCATATCAGGAGCTTAAAGAAAATATAAAACTTTGCTGAAAGACTTGAAAGAAGACACGAATAAACAGATATGTGATTACTGTAGATGGGAGGACTCTGTATTGTAAATAAATCAGTCATTTGCAAATTAAGCTGTGAATTCATTATGATTCTAAAAATATAATCCCAAAGTGATAAACTCTTAGAACAAAATTACAAACTTCCTAAATACTAAAAGTTACACTAAGAGAGAAATAAAAAGAGGCTAGAATGAAACATATCACAGAGCAAAAAGTATGTATATACAAGACAAATGCACATACATATCAACATGTATATGTATAAAACAACATGACAGGCCAGGCATGGTGGCTCACATCTGTAATTCCAACAGTTTGGGAGGCTGAGGTGCTAGAACTGCTTGAATCCATGAGTTCAAAGCCTGGGAAACATAGAGAGCCCCTGCCTCTACAAAAAAATTAGCTGTTGTGGTAGCAGATACCTGTGGTTTCAACAACACAGGAGGCTGAATCAGGAGGATCTCTTGAGCCTAGGAAGTTGAGGCTTCCATGAGCCGTGTTCATGCCACTGCACTCCAGCCTGAGTGACAGAGAAAGACCCTGTGTCAAACAAACAAACAAACAACATGACAAAAGTGAGGATCAAATAATGATCATATCAATAAATATAAGTAGACTTACAAAATTATTTTCAGAATGCATATAAATGAAGGAAGCAAAGTGAATAGAAATGTGCATAATATGTTAACACCTATATGTATAAACATGTTTGCTTATGATAAAATAAAACAATGGAAGGATAAACAATAAAATTACAAAAAACCAATATGGGTGAAGGTAGCAGTAGGTGGAGAAGATTGGTTCGAAGGTGGAATTCTTAGGCTATACTCTGTTTAATAGACTTGGAGTCATTTCTCCAAAGGAGACACATATTTTACGTAATTATCAAGCAGTTAATTAAAAATTGATAAAACAAGCGAACCTAAATTTGTATCAAGTTGGTAGCATAACCACATAAGTAGGAACTGTTTCACATAGCTGTGACAGAGTGGTCTTACTATACATCGTTAAAGGAGATGCTGAAACCAGAAACTCTACCAATTCTTATGATGTTGTTATGATAGTTATTCTGAGATTATGGAGAATGTAGTGTTGAACAAAGTAAATAAATAATTTTTGCTTTGAGAATTGAGATTTTTGGTATGACAGAGATTTAAGGTTAATAGGGTCCAAAGTATCTGTATGATCTACTGAGATAATTTTTACTAAAAAAATATTTCTAGTTTTGTGCATCGAAAGTTGTAGAAACAATGATCATCAGCCTAGTACCAGTAAATGTTACAGGTGTCCAGACTGTGGACTCTAAATACCATTTTCCACCAAAAAGAAACAGAGCACCTGGAGAAACAACAGATTACAGGTCTGGGTTAGAAAATGTACAAGTTTAGCTTAGCAACTCTTTTTACACTACAAAGTAAGAATAATATATGACTAATCTGATCATGTCTAAAGGATGAAAAAGATTTCCATTGGTCAAAGAAGGTACACCATGAAGTTAAACACACTAAATATATATTTATAAGTTACTATTAATTAATCTATTAACAACATATATTACGTTTTCGGATTTCAAAATCTTTCTATACAGCTATACAGTAATCAAGACAGTAAACTACTGTCATAAGAATAGCCATATAGATCAATGGAATAGAATTGAGAGTTCCAAAGTAAAATTGTAGGTCTATAGTCAATTGGTTTTCCACAAGGGTGCCAAGACAATTCAATGGGAAAAGAAGAGTCTTCAACAAGTACTGCTGCGACAACTCGATATCCATCTGAAAAAAATGAATTTGGTCTAATACAATATTTAAAAAGCTCAAACATGTTAAAAAACTTAACTGTAAGACCCAAAAGGATAAAACTCTTAAAAGAAAACATGCATATAATTCTCTGTCATCTGGCATAAACCAATGGTTCCTTGCTATGAAACCAAAGAACAAGGAACCCAAATAAAAATAGAAGAACTGGGATTCATCAAAATTGAAAACTTTTGTGATTCAATGTATACTGTCAAGAAAGTGAAGACAACCCACAAACGAGCAGAAAATATTTAACAATCATATACTTAAAAAGGGCCTTGTATCTATAATATATAAAGAACAATTACAACACAATAATTAAAAGTCAAATAACCCGATGTTTTAAAAAAATTGGCAATATGATCTAGCACTTTCATTTCTAGGTAAAGATCCAAAGAAATTGAAATCAATATGTTGAAGAGAGACCTGCATACCCATGTCCATTGCACTATTATTAACAATAGCCGAGATATGAAATCAACACCTGTTTCCATCAACAGATGAATGAAAAGAAAATGTCACACCCCCCCCCCCACACACACATGAATACAATTCAGCAGTCTGTCACTCGTGACAACATGGATGAACCTGGAGGACATTATGGTGAGTGACATAGGCCAGGCATAGAAAGACAAATACTGCATGATCTGACTTATAAGTGGAATCTAAGAAAGTTGAATTTATAAAAGTAGAGAATAGAATGCTGGTACTGGAGGGTTGGGGGCGGAGGAAATGGGGAGATATTGCTCAAAGGATATAAAGTTTTGGTTAGACAGGAGGAAAACCTTTTTGAGATCTACTGCACAGCAGGGTGACTCTAGTCAATAATAA
>NW_012107164.1:495553-497802 GCF_000951045.1 Mandrillus leucophaeus
ATTCATTCTTGTTTAGTTACTATGTTGTCATACTGAAATTGATGTCTGCAAAATGGGGATGATGGGTAAAATGGAAGCTCTTCAGAGGTTCCAACCAAATGGCACTCTTTTAGATTTGATTACTTAATTTATGTTAATTTCTCTTTTTAATATAAATATACCAATACATGTCTAAAATGAATAGTAATACACTTGTACTTTTCCTTCTAAATGAAAGCATCTGGAGACATAATGAATTCAGTACAAATGTTATATATTCCATTCACATCTCAATACATTTAGCATGTGTTGTTAGTATGTCATTTTTGAGAAAGAAAGGCAGCCGTCAGAATATGAAACATGCCCACCAAGTGAATATGAAAGCATATTTTTAGCTTCCTATTGAGCATTTATGGTTGCAAAAGGTATTTGTCTACTGGAATGAATAGGAATCTGACAACCATTAGAGAGTTCTCCAATCATTCCTGAGCACGATGACCTTTTGGTGAGCAGGTAATATGTAAATCATGCATTGTATTTTATTTAAGAATTTAAAAGTAGATTCATAATAGAGTCTACATACTTCAGACATTAGCAGGTCCTTGGCTAGCTGTCAAATGCCTTGTTTTAAGTAATGTCCATATCAGGAGCTTAAAGAAAATATAAAACTTTGCTGAAAGACTTGAAAGAAGACACGAATAAACAGATATGTGATTACTGTAGATGGGAGGACTCTGTATTGTAAATAAATCAGTCATTTGCAAATTAAGCTGTGAATTCATTATGATTCTAAAAATATAATCCCAAAGTGATAAACTCTTAGAACAAAATTACAAACTTCCTAAATACTAAAAGTTACACTAAGAGAGAAATAAAAAGAGGCTAGAATGAAACATATCACAGAGCAAAAAGTATGTATATACAAGACAAATGCACATACATATCAACATGTATATGTATAAAACAACATGACAGGCCAGGCATGGTGGCTCACATCTGTAATTCCAACAGTTTGGGAGGCTGAGGTGCTAGAACTGCTTGAATCCATGAGTTCAAAGCCTGGGAAACATAGAGAGCCCCTGCCTCTACAAAAAAATTAGCTGTTGTGGTAGCAGATACCTGTGGTTTCAACAACACAGGAGGCTGAATCAGGAGGATCTCTTGAGCCTAGGAAGTTGAGGCTTCCATGAGCCGTGTTCATGCCACTGCACTCCAGCCTGAGTGACAGAGAAAGACCCTGTGTCAAACAAACAAACAAACAACATGACAAAAGTGAGGATCAAATAATGATCATATCAATAAATATAAGTAGACTTACAAAATTATTTTCAGAATGCATATAAATGAAGGAAGCAAAGTGAATAGAAATGTGCATAATATGTTAACACCTATATGCATAAACATGTTTGCTTATGATAAAATAAAACAATGGAAGGATAAACAATAAAATTACAAAAAACCAATATGGGTGAAGGTAGCAGTAGGTGGAGAAGATTGGTTCGAAGGTGGAATTCTTAGGCTATACTCTGTTTAATAGACTTGGAGTCATTTCTCCAAAGGAGACACATATTTTACGTAATTATCAAGCAGTTAATTAAAAATTGATAAAACAAGCGAACCTAAATTTGTATCAAGTTGGTGGCATAACCACATAAGTAGGAACTGTTTCACATAGCTGTGACAGAGTGGTCTTACTATACATCGTTAAAGGAGATGCTGAAACCAGAAACTCTACCAATTCTTACGATGTTGTTATGATAGTTATTCTGAGATTATGGAGAATGTAGTGTTGAACAAAGTAAATTAATAATTTTTGCTTTGAGAATTGAGATTTTTGGTATGACAGAGATTTAAGGTTAATAGGGTCCAAAGTATCTGTATGATCTACTGAGATAATTTTTACTAAAAAAATATTTCTAGTTTTGTGCATCGAAAGTTGTAGAAACAATGATCATCAGCCTAGTACCAGTAAATGTTACAGGTGTCCAGACTGTGGACTCTAAATACCATTTTCCACTAAAAAGAAACAGAGCGCCTGGAGAAACAACAGATTACAGGTCTGGGTTAGAAAAATGTACAAGTTTAGCTTAGCAACTCTTTTTACACTACAAAGTAAGAATAATATATGACTAATCTGATCATGTCTAAAGGATGAAAAAGATCATCCAAATACATTTCCATTGGTCAAAGAAGGTACACCATGAAGTTAAACACACTAAATATATATTTATAAGTTACTATTAATTAATCTATTAACAACATATATTACG
>NW_012107164.1:499563-503836 GCF_000951045.1 Mandrillus leucophaeus
GAACCTCCACATCATTCTCCATAGTGGCTGTACTGATCTACATTTCCACCAACAGTGTATAAGAGTTCTCCTTTTGCTTCACCCTTGTTAGCATCAATTATTGCCAGACTTTTTGATAAAAGTCATTTTTATTGGAGTGAGATAAAATCTTGAGGTGGTTTTGATTTACATTTCTCTGATGATTAGTGATGTTGAGCACTTTTTTAGTATATTTGTTGCTCATTTGTTGTTCTTCTGAGAAATTTATATTCAGAACTTTTGCTCATTTTAAACTAGATTATTTGTGTTTTCACTATTGAGTTGAGCTCCTTACATATTCTGGTTATTAGTAGTACCTTGTCAAATGGATTGTTTGCATTTTTTTCTCTCATTATGTGGGTTGTCTATTCATTTTGTTCATTGTTTCCTTTGCAGTGCAGAAGCTTTTTAGCTTGATGTAATCTCATTTGTCTATCTTTGCTTTTGTTGCCCATGCTTTTGAGCTCTTACTCAAGAAATTTTTGCCCAGACCAATGCCCTAGAGCATTATCCCAATGTTTTGTTCTAGTTGGTTCATAGTTTCAAGCCTTAGATTTAAGTCTTTAGTCCATTTTGATTTGATTTTTAAATAAGGTGAGAGATAGGAGCCTAGTTTCATTCTTCTGCATATGGTTGTATAATTTTTCCACCGCTGTTTACTGAAGACTTTCCCTTCCCCATTTTTGTATTCTTGGTGACTTTGTCAAAAATGAGTTGGCTTTAAATATGTGAATTTATATCTGTGTTCTCGATTCTGTTCCATTGGTGTATGTGTCTGTTTTTATGCCATTACCATGCTCTTTTGGTTACTACAGCTTTGTAATAAATTTTGAAGTCAATGATGACTTCCAGCTTTGTACTTTTTGCTCAGGACTGCTTTGGCTACTTGGGGTCTTTTGTGGTTCTACATAAATTTTAAAATTTTTTCCAATTCTGGGAAGAAGATAAATAGTATTTTGATAGAGATTACATTGAATCTGTAAACTATTTTGGGTGGTATTGTCATTTTAGCAATACTAATTTTTCTAATCTATGAGCATGGAATGCCTTTCTATTTTTTTGTATTCTGTTCAATTTCTTTTTTCAGAGTTTTATAGTTTTCCTTGTACAGGGCTTTCACTTCTTTGATTAAATTGATTCCTAGATATTTTGCATTTTATATTCTTTGTAGCTATTATAAGTGGGTTTCTTTTCTTAATTTCTTTTTCAGATTGTTCACCATTGGTGTATATAAATGCTACTAATTTTTTTATGTTTATTTTGTATCCTGCAACTATATTATATTTGTTAATCAGTTCTAACAATTTTTTTTTGGTGGTATCTTTAGGTTTTTCTAAATATAAAATCACATCACCTGCAAATAAGGCTAACTTGACTTCTTTTCTTCCAACCTGATGCCCTTTTTTTTTCTTTTTTTTTTTTTCTTAATTGTTCAGGTCAGGAATTTCAGTATTATGTTAAATAAAAGTGGTAAAAATCGGCATTCTTGTATTGTTTCAGATCTTAGAGGAAAGGTTTTCAGTGTTTACCTGTTTAGTATGATGTTGGCTGTGGGTTTTCCATATATGGATTTTATTATTTTGAGGTTTCTCCCTCTACACCCAGTTTGTTGAGTTTTTTTTTTTTTTTTTTTAAATCACGATGAGGTGTTAAATTTTATTGAATGCTTTTTCAGCATCTATTGAAATAATTATATGTTTTTTGTTCTTGGTTCTATTAATGTAATATATCACATTTATTGAGCTGCATATGTTGAACCATCCTTCCCATCCCTAAGATAAATCCCACTTGGTCATGATGAATGATATTTTTAAGGTAATGTTGAATTCAGTTTTCTAGGATTTTGTTAAGGATTTTTACATCTATGGTCATCAGTGCAATTAGCCTGCAGTTATCTTTGTGTGTGTGTGTATTTTTGTCTGGTTTTGGTATCAGCATATTCAATATTTTTGAAGAGTTTGAGTAGAATTTGTGTTAGTTCTTCTTTAAATGTTTGGTAGATTTCAGCAGTGAAGTCATTAGATCCTGGGATTTTCTTTGATGGGAGACTTTTTATTATGGCTTTGATCTTGTTACACAGTATTAATTTATCGAGATTTTCTATTTTTTCATGGTTCAATATTGATAGATTGTATGTATCCAGGAATTTACCCATTTCTTCTAGGTTTTCTGATTTTTTGGTGTATAGATATTCATGACATTAAAAACCACAATTACTTTTGCACCAACCTAATAATCTCTGATGATTATTTGTATTTCTGTAGTCTCAGCTGTTATGTCTACTTTTTAATTTTTCATTTTATTATTTGGGCTTCCTCTCTCTTTTTTCATGTTAGTTCAGATAAAGGTTTGTTGATTTCATTTACATTTTCAAAAACCAACTTTTCTTTTTATTGTTCTGTGTTGGTTTTGCAGTCACAATCTCATTTACTTTTGCTCTGATGTTTATTGTTTCTTTATTTCTACTAATTTTGGTTTGGTTGTTGTTGCTTTCCTAGCTACCTGAGGTGCAATATTATTTGAAGTCTTCCTGCTTTTCAGATATAGGTGTTTATTGTTATAAACTTCCTTCCTAGGAAGCTTTTGCTGTGTGTTCCATAGATTTTGGTATGTGTGTTTACATTTTTATTTGTTTCAAGAAAGTTGTTTTCTTTTTAATTTCTTCATGGATTTATTGGTCATTCGGAAGCATGTTTAATCTTCATGTGTTTGTACATTTTCTGTTTTTATTGATTTCTACTTCTAGTCCATTATGGTCGAAAAAGATACTTGAGAGAAAATGGAGCAGGATAGTCAAATAGAAGGCTCCACTGACTGCCTCCCCAGTAAAAACACCAAAAAGAACCAGAATAGCCAAAGCTATCCTAAGCAAAAAGAAAAAAAAAAAATACTGTAGGAATAACATTACTTGACTCCAGTTTATACTACAGAGTTATAGTAACCGAAATGGCATTGTACTGGCATAAAAACAGACACATAGACTGGTGGAACAGAATAGAAAATTCAGAAATAAATTCATACATCTATAGTGGTGGAGAAGAATGAAATTAGACCCTTATCTCTCACCATGTACAAAAATCTAATCAAAATGGAACAGAGACTTAAATCTAATACCTTAAACTGAAGCTATTATGAGAAAACTTTGGGAAAACTCTCTAGGACATTGGACCAGGCAAAGATTTTTTTAGTAGTACTTCACAAGCACAGGTAGCCAAGGCAAAAATGGACAAGTGGGATCATGTCAAGTTAAAAAGTTGCACAGCAAAAGAAACAATCAACAAAACGAAGAAACAACCCACAGAAGGAAAAAAATATTTGCAAATTACCCATCTGACAAGGGACTAACAACCAGAATATATAAAGAGCTCAAACAACTCTATAGGAAAAAATCTAATAATCCGATCAAAAAAGGGACAAAAGACATTTCTCGAAAGGAGACACACAAATGCCAAACAGGTATATGAAAAGATGCTCAACGTAATTGATCATCAGAGAAATGCAAATCAAAACTATAATATCATCTCACCCCTATTAAAATAAATGTCATTCAAAAAACAGGCAATAACAAATGCTGTGAGGATGTGGGAAAGAGAACCCTGGTACGCTGTTGGCGGAGATGTAAATTAGTACAACCACTATGGAGAACAGTTTGGAAGTTTCTCAAAATACTAAAAATAGATCTACCATGCGACCCTGCAATCCCACTGCTAGGTATATACCCAAAGGATGGAAAATCAGTATATCAGAGACATCTGCACTGCCATGTTTATTGAAGCACTATTCACAATGGCCAATATTGGGAAGCAACCTGAGTCCACAAATAGATGAATTGAAGAGAAAATATGGTACATATATACAATCTAGTACTGTTCAGCCAGAAAAAGAATGAGATCCTGTCATTTGCAACAACATAGAACTAGAGGTCACTATATTAAGCGAAATAAGACAGGTGCAGAAAGACAAATGTTTCACGGTCTCACTTATTTTGTGATTTTGTGGAAGCCAAAAATGAAAACAGTTGTACTCATAAAGACAGAAAGTAGAAGGATGGTTACCAAAGGATAGGAAGGGTAGTGAGTGGCTGCGGGAGATGTCGAGATGGTTAATGTGTACTAAAAAAGAGTTAGAAATAATGAGTAAGACCTAACATTTGCCAGCACAACAGGGTGACTATAGTAAAAAATAATGTAGCTGTACATTAAAAAATAACTGAAAGAGTAAAATTGGATTGTTTGTAATATAAAGGATAAATTGG
>NW_012107164.1:503886-508478 GCF_000951045.1 Mandrillus leucophaeus
GTGGAACAGAATAGAAAATTCAGAAATAAATTCATACATCTATAGTGGTGGAGAAGAATGAAATTAGACCCTTATCTCTCACCATGTACAAAAATCAAATCAAAATGAAACAGAGACTTAAATCTAATACCTTAAACTGAAGCTATTATGAGAAAACTTTGGGAAAACTCTCTAGGACATTGGACCAGGCAAAGATTTTTTTAGTAGTATCTCACAAGCACAGGTAGCCAAGGCAAAAATGGACAAGTGGGATCATGTCAAGTTAAAAAGTTGGACAGCAAAAGAAACAATCAACAAAACGAAGAAACAACCCACAGAAGGAAAAAAATATTTGCAAATTACCCATCTGACAAGGGACTAACAACCAGAATATATAAAGAGCTCAAACAACTCTATAGGAAAAAATCTAATAATCCGATCAAAAAAGGGACAAAAGACATTTCTCGAAAGGAGACACACAAATGCCAAACAGGTATATGAAAAGATGCTCAACGTAATTGATCATCAGAGAAATGCAAATCAAAACTATAATATCATCTCACCCCTATTAAAATAAATGTCATTCAAAAAACAGGCAATAACAAATGCTGTGAGGATGTGGGAAAGAGAACCCTGGTACGCTGTTGGCGGAGATGTAAATTAGTACAACCACTATGGAGAACAGTTTGGAAGTTTCTCAAAATACTAAAAATAGATCTACCATGCGACCCTGCAATCCCACTGCTAGGTATATACCCAAAGGATGGAAAATCAGTATATCAGAGACATCTGCACTGCCATGTTTATTGAAGCACTATTCACAATGGCCAATATTGGGAAGCAACCTGAGTCCACAAATAGATGAATTGAAGAGAAAATATGGTACATATATACAATCTAGTACTGTTCAGCCAGAAAAAGAATGAGATCCTGTCATTTGCAATAACATAGAACTAGAGGTCACTATATTAAGCGAAATAAGACAGGTGCAGAAAGACAAATGTTTCACGGTCTCACTTATTTTGTGATTTTGTGGAAGCCAAAAATGAAAACAGTTGTACTCATAAAGACAGAAAGTAGAAGGATGGTTACCAAAGGATAGGAAGGGTAGTGAGTGGCTGCGGGAGATGTCGAGATGGTTAATGTGTACTAAAAAAGAGTTAGAAATAATGAGTAAGACCTAACATTTGCCAGCACAACAGGGTGACTATAGTAAAAAATAATGTAGCTGTACATTAAAAAATAACTGAAAGAGTAAAATTGGATTGTTTGTAATATAAAGGATAAATTGGGTGATGGATATCCCATTTGCCCTGATGTGATTATTATGTATTGCCTGCCTGTATCAATATATTTCATGTAACCCATACATATACACAGTCACCATGTACCCACAAAAGTTAAAAATTTAAAAAGATACTTGATAGAATTTCTACTTTTAAAAATTTGTTGCAACTTGTTTTGTAGCCCAAGATATGGTCTATCCTGGAGAATGTTTTATGAGCTGATGAAAAGTATGTGTATTCTGTAGCAGTGGAGTGAAATATTTTGTAAATGTGTATTAGGTCCCTTTGATCTAGTGTGTAGTGTAAATCTGATGTTTCTTTGTTTATTTTCTCTCTGAATGATGTCTTCACTACTGCAAATGGGGTGTTAAATGCCCCTACTATTATTGCATTACAGTCTGTCTCTCCCGTTATATATATTAATGTTTGCTTTATATACTTGGGTGTTCCCTTGCTGGGAGCGTATGTACTTATAATTGTTATATCCTCTTACTTGTAATATCCTTCATGATTACATAATGACCTTTTTTGTCTCTTTTACAGTCTTTGACTTGTAATCTATTTCATTTAATATAAGTTTAGCTATTACTGCTCTTTTGTAGTTTCTACATCCATGGAATATCTTCTTCCATACCTTCCCTTTCAGTCTATGTGTGTCTTCATATGTGACGTGTGTTTCTTGGAGGCAGTATATAGTTGGGTCTTGTTTCTTTGCCTATTCAGCCACCCTATGCATTTTAATTAGAGAATCCTGCTCATTTACATTGCAATGTTATTGATAAGTAAGGACTTATTATTGCTTTTTTTTTCCTGGTTATTTTATAACTCCTCACTTCCTGTCTTCCTTTTTTACTGTCTTCCTTTAAGGATACTTGTTTTTTTCTGGTAGTTCTTTTAATTTGTTGCTTTTTATGTTTAGTATAAATATGTATTAGTCTGTTCTCACGCTGCTATAAGGATATACCTGAGACTAGGTAATTTATAAAGAAAAAGAGGTTTAATGGACTCACAGTTTTACATGGCTGGGAAGGCCTCACAGGGCAGAAAGCAAAGGAGTAGCAAAGGCGTGTCTTACATGCAGGGAGGCAAGTGAGTGTGTGCAGGGGAACCGACCTTTATAAAACCATCAGATCTTGTGAGACTTATTCACTATCACGAGAACAGCATGGAAAAAACTTTCCCCCATGATTCAATTATCTCCCACCAGCTTTCTCCCATGACACATGGGGGTTATGGGTGCTACAATTCAAAATGAGATTTGGGTGGGGAAAACCAAGCCATATCAATGCATATTGTTGGTTTTTGTACTGTGGTTACCACGAGGCTTACAGAATACATCTTATAGATATAAAAAGTTATTTCAAAGAGATGACAGCTTATATTTGATGAGAAAAAAGAAAAAAACAAAAGAACTTAAAAATACCTCTACACTTTAACTCTATTTTTCCTACGATTTGACTTTTGGTTGTCTCAATTTATATATTTTTGCCGTTTATCTCTTAAGAGGTTGCTATATCTATTGTTTTTGAGATATTTGTCTTTTATATGTCATAGTAGAATTATGAGTGAATTGCAAACCACAATTACAGTATTAGATAATTCTGAGTTTGTCTGTGTACTTAATTTTCCCACTGAGTTTTATACCTTCAAATGTTTTCTTTTTGCAAATTAATATTTTCTTTCTTTCAGATTGAAGAATTCCCTTAGCATTTCTTGTAGAACAAGTCTGGTGGTGGTGAATTATCTCAGCTTTTGTTTGCCTTGGAAAGACTTTGTCTCTCCCTCATATTTGGAGAGCTTTTCTGGATATAGTATTCTTAGATAGAATTTTTTTTTTCCTTTCAGCACCTTGATAATGTGATCATTCCCTCCTAGCATGTATGGTTTCTGTTGAGAAGCTGGTTGTCAGAAAAATTGGAACTACTTTACATGTTAATTTTTATATGTTATTTGTCTTTTCTCTTGTTGCCTTTAAGATCCTCTCCAACCCCTTGACCTTTGAGAGTGTGATTATTAAATGCCTTAGAGTAGTCTCATTTGGGTCAAATCTGTTTGGTGTTCTCTGGCCTTCCTGTACTTGGATATTTATGTCCTTCTCAAGTTTTGGAAAGTTTTCTATTAATATTCCTTTGAATAAGATTTTTACTCCTTGCTCTCAGTCAGCTTCTTCTTGAATACCAATAATTCCCACATTTGGTCTTTTGAGGTGATTTTCTATATGTTGTAGGTAATTTTTGTTGCTTTCCATTCTCTTTTTGTTTTTCTTCTCTGACTATATTTTCAAATAGCCTTCTTCAAGTGCATCAATTCATTCCCATAATTAATCCGTTTCTGCTGCTGAGAGTCTCTAATGAATTTTTCAGCTGAGTAATTCTGAGTATTTCTCAGGTCCAAGACTTCTGTTTGATTTTTAAAAATTATTTTAATCTCTTTGTTAAAGTGCCCTGACAAACTTCTGCATTGTTTTTTCTGTGCTATTTTGGCAGTTATTGACTTTCCTTAACACTTCTATTTTGAATTATTGGTCAGAGAGGTCACATACCACCACTTCATTGGGGTCAGTTACTGGTTCCTTGCCTTGTCTATTTAACGAGGTCGTGGCTCCCTGGTTGCTGTTTTTTTTTGTGTGTATGTAAATATATATTGTTGCTTGGAGGGTTTATTCCAGTCTTCTTTGTCTGGCTTGTTGTTTTTCTTTTTTGGATATAGTTGCTTAGAGATTCTTTGTAATTTACTTGAATTTATTTTACTTTTCCCACTAGGTGTCTGCCTCTTGTTGCCACTAGAAGGCGCTGTAGGTTCAGGCTTGCCTTGTCTACAGTAAAGGATCGGAGTACTGGCCCTCCTGAATGGGGGAGGTCGCAAAAGGGACATCCTGGCAGTGGGGGAAGGCTGGCTAGGGATTTCCAGGGGGATTTCTGAAGTGTACCTCCTACATTGTGGTGCTGCTAAAATATCAGTCTGATTTGGTAACTTCTTTTACGTAGCAGAGTTTGCAGGCTTGAGGATAGTAGTCCGGCCTCCCTTCTTTGTCTCCGACTGTCCTCAGGGCTTTTTCTCCCTTCAGGTACTTGCATGCTTTCTGTGTGCTGAGGCAGGGACAGGTCTCCTGTCAGGGAACCCAGGGTGGTATAGAAGCTGGTTGTCCATCTCAATCTCATTTTTTTTCCAGTGTAGAAACTGGAATTGGGGGAATATTTTCCATACACTTGTTGCTGACCAAATTGCGGGAAGAGGCCTCACGGATGTGGAAGTCTGATTTTCTTACCAGGAGTTTTTTTTATTCCCTGTAGCCCCAGGATCTGTTTCATCATCATATTTGAATTC
>NW_012107164.1:508528-510737 GCF_000951045.1 Mandrillus leucophaeus
GTGTTTCTTGGAGGCAGTATATAGTTGGGTCTTGTTTCTTTGCCTATTCAGCCACCCTATGCATTTTAATTAGAGAATCCTGCTCATTTACATTGCAATGTTATTGATAAGTAAGGACTTATTATTGCTTTTTTTTTCCTGGTTATTTTGTAACTCCTCACTTCCTGTCTTCCTTTTTTACTGTCTTCCTTTGAGGATACTTGTTTTTTTCTGGTAGTTCTTTTAATATGTTGCTTTTTATGTTTAGTATATAAATATGTATTAGTCTGTTCTCACGCTACTATAAGGATATACCTGCGACTAGGTAATTTATAAAGAAAAAGGGGTTTAATAGACTCACAGTTTTACATGGCTGGGAAGGCCTCACAGGGCAGAAAGCAAAGGAGTAGCAAAGGCGTGTCTTACATGCAGGCAGGCAAGTGAGTGTGTGCAGGGGAACCGACCTTTATAAAACCATCAGATCTTGTGAGACTTATTCACTGTCACGAGAACAGCATGGAAAAAACTTTCCCCCATGATTCAATTATCTCCCACCAGCTTTCTCCCATGACACATGGGGATTATGGGTGCTACAATTCAAAATGAGATTTGGGTGGGGAAAACCAAGCCATATCAATGCATATTGTTGTTTTTTGTACTGTGGTTACCACGAGGCTTACAGAATACATCTTATAGATATAAAAAGTTATTTCAAAGGGATGACAGCTTATATTTGATGAGAAAAAAGAAAAAAAAGAACTTAAAAATACCTCTACACTTTAACTCTATTTTTCCTACGATTTGACTTTTGGTTGTCTCAATTTATATATTTTTGCCGTTTATCTCTTACGAGGTTGCTATAGCTATTGTTTTTGAGATATTTGTCTTTTATATGTCATAGTAGAATTATGAGTGAATTGCAAACCACAATTACAGTATTAGATAATTCTGGGTTTGTCTGTGTACTTAATTTTCCCACTGAGTTTTATACCTTCAAATGTTTTCTTTTTGCAAATTAATATTTTCTTTCTTTCAGATTGAAGAATTCCCTTTAGCATTTCTTGTAGAACAAGTCTGGTGGTGGTGAATTATCTCAGCTTTTGTTTGCCTTGGAAAGACTTTATCTCTCCCTCATATTTGGAGAGCTTTTCTGGATATAGTATTCTTAAATAGAATTTTTTTTTCCTTTCAGCACCTTGATAATGTGATCATTCCCTCCTAGCATGTATAGTTTCTGTTGAGAAGCTGGTTGTCAGAAAAATTGGAACTACTTTACATGTTAATTTTTATATGTTATTTGTCTTTTCTCTTGTTGCATTTAAGATCCTCTCCAACCCCTTGACCTTTGAGAGTGTGATTATTAAATGCCTTAGAGTAGTCTCATTTGGGTCAAATCTGTTTGGTGTTCTCTGGCCTTCCTGTACCTGGATATTTATGTCCTTCTCAAGTTTTGGAAAGTTTTCTATTAATATTCCTTTGAATAAGATTTTTACTCCTTGCTCTCAGTCAGCTTCCTCTTGAATACCAATAATTCCCACATTTGGTCTTTTGAGGTGATTTTCTATATGTTGTAGGTAATTTTTGTTGCTTTCCATTCTCTTTTTGTTTTTCTACTCTGACTATATTTTCAAATAGCCCTCTTCAAGTGCATCAATTCATTCCCATAATTAATCCGTTTCTGCTGCTGGAGTCTCTAATGAATTTTTCAGCTGAGTAATTCTGAGTATTTCTCAGGTCCAAGACTTCTGTTTGATTTTTTAAAATTATTTTAATCTCTTTGTTAAAGTGCCCTGACAAACTTCTGCATTGTTTTTTCTGTGCTATTTTGGCAGTTACTGACTTTCCTTAACACTTCTATTTTGAATTATTGGTCAGAGAGGTCACATACCACCACTTCATTGGGGTCAGTTACTGGTTCCTTGCCTTGTCTATTTAACGAGGTCGTGGCTCCCTGGTTGCTGTTTTTTTGTGTGTGTATGTAAATATATATTGTTGCTTGGAGGGTTTATTCCAGTCTTCTTTGTCTGGCTTGTTGTTTTTCTTTTTTGGATATAGTTGCTTAGAGATTCTTTGTAATTTACTTGAATTTATTTTACTTTTCCCACTAGGTGTCTGCCTCTTGTTGCCACTAGAAGGCGCTGTAGGTTCAGGCTTGCCTTGTCTACAGTAAAGGATCGGAGTACTGGCCCTCCTGAATGGGGGAGGTCGCAAAAGGGACATCCTGGCAGTG
>NW_012107164.1:512007-581320 GCF_000951045.1 Mandrillus leucophaeus
CATGTGCAGGATGTGCACATTTGTTACACAAGTAAATGCATGCCATGGTGGTTTGCTGCATAGATCGTGCCATCACCTAGGTATTAAGCCCAGCATCCATTAGCTATCCTTCCTGATGCTCTCCCTCTTCCCCCACCACTCACAGATAGGCCTCAGTGTGTGTTGTTGTTCCCTACCATGTATCCATGTGTTCTCATTGTTCAGCTTCCACTTATAAGTGAGAACATGCAGTGTTTGGCTTTCTGATCCCGCGTTAGTTTGCTGAGGATAATGGGATCTAGCTCCATCCATGTCCCTGCAAAGGACTTGATCTCATTCTTTTTTATGGCTGCATAGTATTCTGTGATGTATATGTATCATATCTTCTTTATCCAATCTATCATTCATGGGCATTTTGGTTGATATCATGTCTTTGTTATTGTAAAGGGCGTTGCAGTGAACATACGTGTACATGTGTCTTCATAATAGAATGATTCATATTCCTTTGGGTAATGGGATTGCTGAGTCAAATAGTATTTCTGTTTCTAGGTCTTTGAGGAATTGCCACATTGTATTCCACAATCGTGAAACTAATTTACACTCCTACCAAAGTGTAAAAGCATTCCTTTTTCTCCACAACCACATCAGCATCTGTTGTTTTTTGACTTTTTAATGATAACCATTCTGATTGCTATGAGATGGCATCTCATTATGGTTTTGATTTGCATTTCTCCAATGATAAGAGATGGCATGCTATTTTTCATAATTTTTTGGTCACATGTATGTCTTCTTTTGATAAGTGTCTGTTCATATCATTTTCCCACTTTTTAATGTTTTTTGTTCTTGTAAATTTGTTTAAGTTCCTTGTATATGATGAATATTAGAACTGTGTCACTTGGATCAATTGCAAACATTTTCTCCCATTCTGTGTGTTGTCTGTTCACTCTGATAATAGTTTTTGGCTGTGCAGAAGCTCTTCAGTTTAACTAGACCCCATTTGTCAATTTTTGCCTTTGTTGTGATTGATTTTGGTGTCTTTGTCATGAAAACTTTCTCTATACCTATGTCCTAAATGGCATTGCCTAGGTTGTCTTTCAGGATTTTTATAGTTGTTGGGTTTTACATTTAAGTCTTTAACCCATCTTGAGTTGATTTTTGTATACAGTGTAAGGAATGAGTCCAGTTTCATTCAATCTCCATGTGGCTAACCAGTTATCCCAGCAGCATTTATTGAATAGAGAATCCTTTCCCAATTGCTTGTTTTTGTCAGGTTTGTTGAAAATCAGATAGCTGTAGGTGTATGGTGTTATTTCTGGGCTCTCTGTTCTGTTCCATTGGTCTGTGTGTCTGTTTTTGTACCAGTACCGTGTTGTTTTGGTCACGGTAGCTCTGTTGTATAGTTTGAAGTCTGGTAACATGATGCCTTCAGCTTTGTTCTTTTTACTTCCAATTGTCTTGGCTATTCGTTCTCTTGTTTGGTTCCACAGGAATTTTAAAATGGCTTTTTCTAATTCTGTGAAGAATGTCAATGGTAGTTTAATGGGAATAGCATTGAATCTATAAATTACCTTGGGTAGTATGGCCATTTTCAAAATACTAATTCTTCCTATACATGAGCATGGAATGTTTTTCCATTTGTTTGTGTTATCTCTGATTTCTTTGAGCAGTAGTTTGTAGTTCTCCTTGAAGAGGTTCTTCCCTTCCTTTGTTAGCTGTATTTCTAGGTATTTGATTCTTTTTGTGGCAACTGTGAATGGGAGTTCATTCATGATTCACCTCTTGGCTTGCCTATTGTTCGAGTATAGAAATGCTAACAATTTTTGCACACTGATTTTGTATCCTGAGACTTTGCTGCAGTTGTATACCAACTTAAGAAGCTTTTGGACTGAGACAACGGGGTTTTCTAGCTATAGGATCATGTCATCTGCAAACAAAGATAGTTTGACTTGAAATGGAGCATTTAAAAAAACAAAAAATAAAGTATTCATTAATGTTAGTACAATTACCATGGATTTTAAAAATAAAAGTAGACCCTTACTTCAAACCACACACAATACATTTTAGATAAAAGAACTAAATGTAAACCATAAACAAACCAAAATCAAATAAATGCTAACTATAGCCATATCATAACAAAAGCACAAAAAATTAACATAGGATTGTGATGAGGAAAGCCCACTTCACCAACACTTGCTTGTTTTGTTAAGTCATTAAGGAAAAGTCTAATCAATATAATCTCATTAAAACAAACACTGCTTATGGAAAACAAATAAATGTTGGGAAAATATTTGCAACATGGAAGTAAAAAGAAATTTAAAAAATTACTACACATCATTGAGAAAAGCTCATCAAAAGATGATATGCAGACTAGGGAATTCAGTATCAAATGTAAGAATAAGGAATATTCAGGACAGACAATTGGAATACTAAAGGGATTATGGAACCAGGTTTTTGGCAGCGACATCACTCTTTTTAAAATGACATCTATTCTTAGAACAAAGAAGCTAATTTTAAATAAGAAGCGCAAATTATCTTTCAAAAAAGCCTTATTCTCCACCTTTGTCAATGGTCAAATGAGGGAATTGACCGAATCCTATTTAATGCAACCAAAATTTGATATGAAAAAACAAAAGTGTAAAGCTGTTAGAAGAGGCTTCTGGAAATTCCATTCCAGGAAGATTTTTAAGAAGATAATTTATAACCATTTATGCATTATAATAGATCTTTAAAATGGAACTAAAAATATATTTTTTCCAGTGCATGACATGTTTACAGGTAAGGAGTTATATAGATTGTATCTCAAGATCCCTCCAAGACATCGTCATATCAATAATCTTTATTCCCAGATTCTGGCCTACACGATCAAGTGTCAATTTTCCAATCTAATGGAAGTCTACATGTGTACATATGTGCAAAGATAACAATAGCTTCACTATCCAAATTATATTTTATTCATGTTATTAACATTAGTTTATACTCCTACAGCTAACCACTGGTAATAAATGTACCTTAAACTATTACCTATCAAAGCATGATCTCATTCTATGTAAAGAAGAAATGAGCTAGATGCATCCTGATGAAATGAGACATGAACATGCACTATTATGTTTTTCTTGGAAAATTCTAAGGAAATGTATTTGAGTTGGAAGTGCTTAGCATTGGGGCTTAATATATGCAAGGTTTAAAAAATGTTTTTTATTAGAGACAGGGTCTCTCTCTGTTACCCAGGCCTAAGTGCAATGGCGTGACCACAGCTCGCTGCTGCCTTAGACTTCGGGGCTCAAGGTATCCTCCTGCCTCAGTCTCCTGAGTAGCTGGAACTAACTACAGACACTTGCTACCATGCCTGGCTAATATTTTATTTTTTGTAGAGATGTGGTCTCACTATGTTGCCCAGACTGGTCTCAAATTCCTGGGCTGAAGTGATGCTCCTGCTTTGGCCTCCCAAAGTGCTGGGATTACAGGTGTGAGATAACATGTCCAGCTCAAGTTTCAATTATAGCATTACCATGGACTAACTTGGAATTTTCACTACCTATAAATAAAATTGAAGTCATTTTCCTCTTTGAAGAAAATACTTATATCTTAATGTGGAGAACTGTATTTTTTTTTCAATAGTTGTATTTTAGTGTGAACTAACACATATTTGACTTTTCAAAAGGTTTTTATGCCTTTCAAATATTGAAAACAAGATTTAGAATGAAACTGAGTAAGTCAATTAAAGCTTTATTAAGGAAAGCCTTGGGAAAACCTTGAAATGCCAGAAAGCCCTGTAAGAAAAAGTGCATAAATGGAATGGAAATCTGCAGAAGAGCATCTGCCACTGTCATGAATAAATTTTCTTTGGCGTAATCAAATAAAGTTTTCAATACAGCTTTGTTCGTGTCATTGTGCTTGGCACTGAATAAGTCAGACTGAACAGCCTCTTGTTTGTGTCTCTCTAGTCTTGCAATCAGAGTTGACCATACTCTCTACAAAGGACATCAAAGTATGTTAATTGGAACATATCTATAGTAAATTAGTAAATGCCATATGTATTTGATACAAGTAAAAATAGTTAACCCATTACTTTCAACATGATCATGTTTGGTCTTTTTGGAAAAAAAAAAAAAAACTTCAGCTTTTATTTTAGATACAGGGGTACGTGTGCAGGTTTTTACATGGGTATATTGCATCCAGATAGTGAGCATAATATCCAATAGGTAGTATTTCAACAATTGACCTTCCCTCCCCTACCTGTAGTCTGTAGTGTCTACTATCCCCATGTTTATGTCTCTGTGTGCTAAATGTTTAGCTCCCACTAATAAGTAATAACTGAGGTATTTAGTTTTCTGTTGCTGCATTAGTTCGCTTAAGATTATGGACTGTAGCTCCAAACATGTTGCTGCAAAAGGCATGATTTCATTCTTTTTTATGGCTGCATAATATTTCATGTTGTATATATACCACATTTTCTTTGTCCAATCCATCATAGGCACCTAGGTTGTTTCTATATCTTTGATATTGTGAATAGCACTGTGATGAACATAACAGTGCATGTGTCTTTTTGGTAAAATGGTCTATTCTCCTTTGGATATATACACAGAAATTGGATTGCTGAGTTGAATGGTAGTTCTGTTTTAAGTTCTTTGAGAAATGTTCAAACTGCTTTCCACAGTGTGCATCGCGTCCTTTCCTTTACAAAGCTTTCTCAACAGAGTGAGGCACTTTTTATTTTTCAGATAAGCTCCTAACAAGTTACTGAGTATTAAGAAAATCACATTGCTATCCTCATTTGTTTATGAAGTACCAAGAAAGTTGGAAATCTTTTTCTTTTTTCTTTTTATTATACTTTAAGTTCTAGGGTACATGTATACAATGTGCGGGAAATCTTTTTCTAAGAAAATCTATTATTTCTACAATGACTTTGACACAATTGAACAACCCTGTTTAGTTTCATTGAGGAAACTATGTCATATGGTTTGGCTCTGTGTCCCCACATCTCATGTTGAATTGTAATCTCCAGTGTTGGAGGTAGGACATGGTGGGAGGTGATTGGATCATGGGGTTGGTTTCTGATGGTTTAACACCACCCCCTAGTCCTATCTTGTGATAGAGTTCTCACAAGATCTGGTTGTTTAAAAGTGTGTGGCGTCTCCCTCTTTACTCTCTGTCTTCCTCCTACTCCAACCATTTAGGACATGCTGATTTTCCATTTGCCTTCTGCTGTGGTTGTAAGTTTCCTAAGTCCTCTCCAGCCATGCTTCCTGTACAACCTGTGGAACTGAAAGCCAATTAAAACCTGTTTCTTCATAAATTATGCAGTCTCAAGTAGGTCTCTATAGCAATGTGAAAATGAACTAATACACTATGCATAGGTATTAAAAATATATGACAATTTATTTATAATGCCATAGACATTTTCTCTTTACAATTGTATATAGTAAGCTTATTAATATATTTGATTACCATGGAATTGAACTAGGGTGAAGTCTGTTTTAGGACTATAAAAAAATATGTTTCACTACCTATAAATAAACTAAAACACTAAATGTGTGTGAGGAAGTTAGCTCATTGATTTTTTATTTGACAGTGAAGACTGACCACCTTAGGTCTCTAATGACTGCCAAAGTAGAATGGTTCCTGTCCTCTGGGAAGTTCTTCAATTTAAGTCAGAGGAGCTCCTTTCATGGTAGTTCCTTTCATAAACTCCCTGTGACTGAACCTGACCAAAACCACAAAGAACATATACATCACTCTCCTATCCACCTACAGTGACAGTGTTCTAGCCAGTTAGGTAATACCATCCAGTTTACTGTTCAGGTTTCCGCATCTTTCACAACACTTAAATTGTCCACCTACTTTTAATTTAGGGTTGCCACATTATTTTCAGTGAAAGGTGAAATGTTTAATAATTTCTTTCAGTAATCTTTAATCTGCAATTATCCTTCAGCCAGAATCAAACTGTTTCTCAAATAGAGTCTTATTATATATGTTTAACTTTCCACAGACTACTTGATTTCTTTCTTGGAATTCTGTAGAGCAGTGTAAGCACAAGTACACAGAACTCTCACTGCATCATTTATGCGTAAATATAATAGGTTATGAAACTGGCCTAATGTAGTGAAATATCCCTTCACCCTCCAGGTGGTTCTAGAGCATTTAACATGCTTTATCTTAGGTGGTCTAGTGGCTTGTTTGAAGGCTAACACTGTAAGGTACCAGATATATAGATACTTACGTCACTTTTTTAACAACGAAGAAAGAATTAACTCAAGAATATATGATTATTAAGAAGCCAAATTTAGCCTTTAATAATCATAAGAAGATTGCTGTAAGTCAGGTTAAATTCTTTGAAAACTTAGAACTCATAGAATTCTTATTTAATTTAAAAAAGGAATTGCAATACAAAATGAAATCTCGTCAAGATTTGTCTCTAAACCAATGAGTATGATGAGTGCCTCTCAGAATTCCTGAGAGATTTGGGATATGTCTATCCTTTGAAACTCCCAATATCTTAAAAATAGGGAGCTACCAAACCAGGGTAGCCAACAACATTGTGATATGCTTTACATACTTATATTTGTCAAATGAAGACTTTTAATACATATACAAGTCTCTGACTATGTCTATGAAAACCCCTTTGGTAATAATGGCAAAAGGCTACATCTGAGGCTCCTTGACCCTGTGGTTGTGTTTAGCATGAAACCTAGCACCCAGGCTTAATCTCCTCTGCTGCTTGCTCAGAATATATCAATAGGCAAGGGGCCTTGTTTATCTTGCTTTCCGCTGGAGTAAGAGTGAACTTGGAATAAAATACTTGACATTCTTGAAAAGAACTGAACCATTTGAACCATGTGTGGCATATGATCATTCTTATACAAAGACTCTAGGACCCTGGGCACTTAGCCTTTCTCCTCTGATTTCTGTCCAAATGACTATGTTTGAGTAAAAGAGGTAAGGCCATTCCAATTAGGAAGTTATATGATTTATTTGAATTGAAAGTGTTTAGTATTGGGGCTTAATATATATTTATATATTTTAAGAATAGATTTTCTCATAATGGATAGTTTATGACTAAAAATAAGAATAATAGGATCATGTAGGATAATAAATAAATAATAATATATAGGATAATTTTTTGGAAATATTATTTAATTGATGTCTCAAGAAAACAAGATTAAAATTACTTCAGCACAAGGCATTGATGTTCTGTTTGGTTGTTTGCCTATTAATTTAACTATAAGCAATATAGTTAGGGAAGCAAATTTATCACCGTATTTAAAGAGCTGACATTAAAATATAGCGTTTATAATAAAAGTAATCATCAGTCTAGAAGTTAGAGTAAAATTAATCTTTTATAAAGGATTTTCAGCAGCCATAACCATCACTGCTACGTAGAAAAATTTCTACGTATTTATAATGAAATTAGAAATACACAACCAATGAACCACAAAAGTTAACCTCATTAGCTCAGTGTCCCCTTGGCCAATCACTTCCTGAGAGGACAGTAGAGTTTCCAAGGACACCGTAAAAGTATTCCTTATGAACAATATTAAGTACTGATTTAGAGGTGTTCTGCAGATAAGAGGTTAAACTAGATTAGCATACTTGAAATCTGTTTTAGAGAAATATGTTTAATCATTGAATACCTTCTATGGTCAATGGCACATTTTTTCAAACTAGAATAAATTTTAGAATGTGCACTATGTAATATCAAAAATTTGAAAAATGTTTTCTTTCTTCTGTTTTTAATTAGTCAGGGTGTTAAGACAAAGAGGAAAGTATAGTAGTCCTTGTTTAAGTAACTCTAGATTGTCTAAGCTATGGCAAAATCCAAGTTATATCTCCAAAGAAGGAATATAAATGAAGGAAATAAAACATACATCTCACCCCCTACAAATGAAGCTTAGATATGTTTAGTTATTATATTGTCCTTTACATTCCTTTTAATGACCAGGAGGGTTATATGTAACAAAAACGTAATTGGTGCAATGAATAAAATTGAGGCTAAATATTTGGGTATATTGATTATAATTTCCTTAGAGTAATTTTTAGAAACAGAGTTGGTGCATCCAAAATATGCATATTTTAAAACAGCAAATCCAAATAGATAAACCATACCTCTGAGAATTTTAATCATTTCATGTTCTCTCCAGATTGTATGAGATAGCCATCTCTCTGGACAAAGTGTGGGCATTTTTTGATCATATTAATTTAAATTTGGACAGTATTTAAAAAGGTAAATAACAGAAAACTGGCTGGCCATATGCAGAAAACAGAAACTGGACACCTTTTTTACACCATATACAAAAATTAACTCAAGATGGATTAAAGACTTAAACATAAGACCTAAAACTATAAAAACCCTAGAAGAAAACCTAGGCAATATCATTCAGGACATAGACATGAGCAAAGACTTCATGACTAAAACACCAAAAGCAATGGCAACAAAAGCCAAAATTGACAAATGAGATCTAATTAAACTACAAAGCTTCTCCACAGCAAAAGAAACTATCATCAGAGTGAACAGCAACCTACAGAATGGGAGAAAATTTGTGCAATCTACCCACCTGACAAAGGGCTAATATCCAGAATCTACAAAGAACTTAAACAAATTTACAAGAAAAAAACAACCCCATCAAAAAGTAGGCAAAGGATATAAACAGACACTTCTCAAAAGAAAGCATTCACGTGGCCAATGAGCATACGAAAAAAAGCTCATCATCACTGGTCATTAGAGAAATGCAAATCAAAACCACAATGAGATGCCATCTCATGCCAGTTAGAATGGCGATCATTAAAAAGTCAGAAAACAACTGATGCTGGAGAGAATGTGGAGAAATAGGAACGCTTTTACACTGTTGGTTGGAGTGTAAATTAGTTCAACCATTGTGGAAGACTGTGTGGCAATTACTCAAGGATCTAGAACCAGAAATACCATTTGATCTGACAATCCCATTACTGGGTACATACCGAAAGGATTATAAATCATTCTAGTATAAAGATACATTCACATGTATGTTTATTGCAGCACTATTCACAATAGCAAAGAGTTGGAACCAACCCAAATGTCCATCAGTGATACACTGGATAAAGGAAATGTGGCACATACATACCATAGAATATTATACAGTCATAAAAAAGGATGAGTTCATGTCCTTTGCAGGGACATGGATGGAACTGGAAACCATCATTCTCAGCAAACTAACACAAGAACAGAAAACCAAACACCACATGTTCTCACTGATAAGTGGGAGTTGAATAGTGAGAATACATGGACACGGGGAGGGGAACATCACACACTGGGGCCTGTTAGGGGGTTGGGGGCTAGGGGAAGGATAGCATTAGGAGAAATACTTAATGTAGATGACAGGTTAATGGGTGCAGCAAACCGCCGTGGCATGTGTATAACTATGTAACAAACCTGCACGTTCTGCACATGTATCCCAGAACTTAAAGTATAATTTTAAAAATGTTTTTAAAAGAAGAGAACAGAAAAAAAGATGTTTTACCATTGTTAATAATATATTATACCTCAGGGAAAAGAGATGTATTGAAGAGAATATTCAATGCACTTGAGGATGTGCTAATGACTATAAAATGTTCATAAGAAGCTAAAGGAGAAAAATCACTCATTTTAATGGATTTGCTATATTGCATCTACCTGGAAAGAGACAGCGGTACTCCTTACTTTGTTTTATGTTAATACATGAGTACCCTTTAATGAATGAAATAGCCTCTGCTAAATATCATAAGCATAAAATATTGAAAATAGAGATATTTACTGTTTGCTTCAGAGCTATGAAAACATTTCATTGCTGGCTATTATCTGGTTTTATATGATAGAAGTAAACCAAATATGAGACTATAAATACTGAATTGTGTTAATGTGAAGAGAATAGAAAAATTTGTGCTTTTAATTCACAGATGTGCAGCTCTGTTAAAGACTGCATTTTAGTTTTAGGTGGCTTATTATTCAGAGCTTAATGCTGAAAACTAGAAAATCTTTCTTGTTATCTTAGTTTGGCAAAAATCAGCACTTCCCTTACTTTTCAGTTCTTCTTCCATTGAAATAAGTATGGGAGTTGTGTGATGTGGGGCAGTAAAAAGATGCCGGGATTTGGAATCAGAAAATCTTGGGTACAAATTTTGAACCTGGCATTTATTAAATGTGTAAATTTGATCAATCTTGTATGTAAATAGCACATTAATACATATTGATTTACCAAGATTTGTTTGTAAATCAGAATAGGTAAAAGTTTATGATTCTTAAGTGATGCAAAATTGACTATATTAATCAAGGTAGGGTAACTTATATAAATAGAAAATCCTAAAATTTCAGTTACTTAATACAATAAAAGCTTGTGGTATGGTTTAACTCTGTGTCCCCACCCAAATCTCATCTCAAATTATGATCCCCGTAATCTCCACATGTCAAGGGAGTGACCAGATGGGAAGTGGTTGGATCATAGGGGCGGCTTCTCCCATGCTGTTCTTGTGACGGTGAGTGAGTTATCATGAGATCTGGTTGTTTTATAAAACAGTTTCTCTGCTCTTGCTTGCTTTCTCTTTCCTGCTACTATATAAGATGTGCCTGCTTTTCCTCCCACCAAGATTGTAAGTTTCCCGAGGCCTCCCCAGCCATGTGGAACTGTGAGTCAACTAAACCTCATCTCTTTATAAATTACCCAGTCCCAGGTAGTTCTTACAGCAGTGTGATAATGGACTAATACAGCTTATTTCTTGGTTATGTGATGGATGTAAACCACTAGGTTGAGGGAGGCATCTGTTGGCTCTGTCATTCCCTGAAAACGTGGAATCAGGTGGGAGGTTTTAGTAGGCCAAGCCTGAATGTTGCATGTATCACATGCATTTATCTTCCATTAGCCAAATTCAGTCACATGGCCATACAACTAGACTAGCTGTGTACTCAATAAAAAGATGAAATAATTTCAGTCTCTGCTCATTGACTAAGTGACCTGAGCAAATTTAACTGATGTAAGTAATCTAAGGTGATTGACCTAAACTAGTTTAGCTATTCACAAATATTAGTTTTCTTCCTTTCCTTTCCTTTCCTTTCCTTTCCTTTCCTTTCCTTTCCTTTCCTTTCCTTTCCTTTCCTTTCCTTTCCTTTCCTTTCCTTTCCTTTCCTTCCTTTCCTTTCCTTTCCTTTCCTTTCCTTTCCTTCTTTCTTGTCAGCAGAGTTTCACTGTCGCCCAGGCTGGCATGATCTCAGCTCACCACAACCTCTGCCTCCCGGGTTCAAGCGATCCTCCCACTTCAATCTCCCTAGTAGCTGGGATTACAGGCACTCGCCACCATGCCCAGTTAATTTTTGTATTTTTAGTATAGTCGGGATTTCACCATGTTGGCCAGGATGATCTCGAACTCCTGTCCTCAGGTGATCCTCCCACCTCAGCCTCCCAAAGTGCTGGGATTACAGGTGTGAGCCACCACGCCTGACTAGTTTTCTTAAAATTAGATGTTACTAGTCTATAATCATAGTGATTATAAGTGAGAACAGGTGGTATTGGTTTTCTGTTCCTATGTGAATTAGCTTAGGACGATGGCCTGCTAAGCTAGAGAGCTGCATCCATGTTGCTGCAAAGGACATGATTTAGCATTTCGTATGGCTGCATAGTATTCCATTTTTTATATATATCACATGTTTTTTATCCAATCCACTGTTGATGGGCATCTAGGTTGATTTACTGGAGTTAATTCTTAAAAGATGTATTTCTATATCTTCTGGTTTTAATGTTCTGGAGACCTGATTCAGATAAAGATTTGCTAGATTGTATTTATTTCTTTGTACTCCTTCTACTTTCCCCCAAATTTCAAGTAATTAATATCGGGTATTAGATTATGTTACATACTGCTATTTGAAAGCACTAATCTTGTCATTAATTTTTTTACTTTTTCTTCCTAATGAAAGAATATGTGAAAAAGAATCATAAATTCAACAACTATTTATTGAGTGCCTACTGTGTGGTAGGAATTGCTTTATATGCTGGGAAGTTAGCAATGAGCAAGAGAGCGAAGAATTTTACTTTCATGGGGCTCACTTTCTACTGACAGGAGGTGGAAAAGGAACAGCATATAAGTGAGCAGGCATGAGCACTAAATGCTAGAACATAAAATGCTAGAACATAAAATAAAATACAGTGAAGTGTCAAAGGAACTTGTTGAAGGTGAATGCTGCTTGAGGAAGAAATAATTAACCTGAGACGTGCATGATAAGAAGTCAGGTATGTGAAGGTAGATGGGGGAAACCGCTAATGCAAAAGCTATAAGGGAGGCATAGTACAGGAATGACAGTCATCCCTTTTCTCAAGCGAAAAGGGGTAGAAAGTAAAAAACAGAAATGTGGCTGAGTGGAGCAATGTAGGAGATGCATTGGAAGCAGGTGTCAGATGATATAAGGCATTGTAATCTATCTTCCAAAACACTCTTCTGGACAATTGCACAATTTAACCAACATTTCCTTTTTAGGATATGTTAATGTGAATGCTTTCACTGTTCCTTGTGCACTTTATAGATATCATTATCTCCTTATGGCTGCATTTTCTTGGATTGTTAATTTATGTCCAGTTTTGAATGTCTGAAAGCTCTGTGACGTGATGAACACATTTACATATCATTCCCAGTCACTTCTTGGCTCATTTACACCTATCAAAAGATGGTGAGCATTAGACATCTGTGCACCTTATTGATACATATTATACATATTATCATAATCACTTTTCACACTGAGTTGAAAGGTTTGTGATGTGACACTGGTTCTTTAGTCTATAAGCAAAGTTTGGCTCTTGTACTTAAATAAATGCATGACTGGCTAGATTCTATGCATATTACATATGTTCATTGGCAGTCTTAAGCTCCTAAAGGATAGAGACAGTTTAGCTCTGACAACCCTTAATATTACTGCCTTAATAGCAGGTGTGAATATGCATATTATGCTGTAGCTGATGATGAAAAACAGAGACGGTTAACATCTGAAGTGTAACACCAGCTGTAAGTGCCTCTATATTAAGAAAGTGTTTCTTTTCTAGAACAACTATGAATGGGAAAACAGAACACATTTTTGTGTCCATCTGTTTGTGACACAGCTTAGAAAAATATTGTTAAGAGATTTGAGGACCAGCTTCTGGGTCTCTTCCACACTGTTTCATGTATTTCATAATTTGGCAGCTATTTAGAATACTTTGAATGTTATTGGCTTAAATAGCTAATTTATACTTGTTCTAGAATATCGAACTATTCCAAAGAGCAACATTCTATTCCTGTAGTCATACTTCATAACCCCTCTTGTTAATTCCAAGAAACAAACTCCCACATGCTGAACAGTCTGAGCTATTTGCATCATTATACTCTGCAGCTTGCAGTAAATTTTCTTCCTCTCAGCTAACAAAACAAATACATTTTTATTGATGATGTGAACAATTAAAGAGATAAATTTAGAGATAAATAAAATAAATTAAAATAAATATTTTAAAGGAATGCTACCTTCTAGATAAAACTATTAGTGAGGTTCTCAAAATCCTCATTCTATCAACATCATTCAAGATTGGACAGAAATTCCAGAAGTTGAATCTCTCATACTTAACTTTCAAAAGGTAAATATTGGCTCGAAAAAATGTGTTTAAAGTTTTACAGAGACAATGATGCTTCTAGAAGGATTCCTTATTCTGTCCTAAGTATTATAGAACAAATGTAAAAGCTCACAGTCTGACTCTGCCAAGATTCCTCATTTGTGAAATTTACTTTACTTCACAGAATGAACAAAAATGCTTTCCAAAAGATTATCTACAAATGATCCAAAAATGCCTTTGTGAGTACTTTTATTTAATTTTTGAGATCACCACTCATAGCTGTGATTTGGCAAGTGTTTCTCTTTTCCAAATACCTCATCATCTTTCACAGGTTGTGAAAAATGAGTTTGAGACCAATCTTAGCTGTGAATTTTGTTACCTTTCTTTAATGTTAAGAGCAACTTTTTGTGAGAACAACTGGCTGAGACTCTAGATGAGCATTTTTTTTTTTTCAAAAAAGCTAAGAGTAGTGAAAGATTATTTGTTGATAGCCTATTAGATGGTAGACATGTTGAACGAGATAATATTCTTGCCCTCAGGTAGTTTATACTATATTGAAAGACTGGAGCATATAAAAAGGAAATTCAATATAAACTTATATTTGTGTATTAGAGGCTGGGAGAGGGGAAATGCAATCAGAGAAAAGATTTCCTGAAGGAAATAATATCTAAGTTGAGATATGAATAATATGCATGGTTGCCCAGAAGAATAGGGATATTGAAAGGAAAGATGTCTCAGGTAAAGGGCCTAGCATTTGTAGAGCCCTTGGGTTGAGAGAACACAGTCCATTCTGAGAACTGAAAATAAATAGTTCAATATGATTAAATCATCAACTGTGCTTTGTTAAGACACAATGATGTCTTAGTCAGCTTGGGCTGCTATAACAAAACCCCATATATTGTGTCTTAATCAATAGACACTTCTTTGTCACAGTTCTGGAGCCTGGGAAGTCCAAGATCAAGGCACTGGCAAATTTGCGTCTTGGTGAAACGCTTTTCCTGACTTGCAAAGTTGTAGCCTTTTTGTTGTATCATTACATGGCAGAGAGCGGAAGCTCTGGTATCTCCTCCTTTTATTATGAGGGCACTAATCCCATCATGGGGGTTCTACCTTCATGACCTTATCTAAACCCGATTACTTCTCAAAGGTCTCACCTCCTAATACCATCACTTTTAGGGATAAGGCTTTACTGTATGAATTTTGGGGCAGAGCACAAACATATAGTCCACACAAATGCAATTTTTCTTAAGATATAATATATATTAAATTTCAAATTTTTGTTAAATTATTAATTTGTATTAACTTAACAATAGTGTATAGGACTTCATTCCTAAGTGCTTGCTAAAAATCTTCAGGTGGAATAAGAAACCTATAAAATGATTTTTATATCCAGTTCTCCCCAGAAACCTTGAAACTGGTATTTCTAAAAGGACTTTCTTAGTATTTCCTCTGGACAAAATATATTTCAATTTTGACTGAAAAGAACGTGCAAACTCTGGAGAGGGGTGTTTTGTTGAGCTAGAATTCTTCTTAGTAGACACAGGCCAGGACCAGAAACAAACCACTTTTAACTGCTCGACTTTTATATTAGTCAAATAAAGGTAATTATCCTTAGCTGTCTCCTTTCCTGCTTCCTTCCAAACTCAATTTTCTTAGTAGTGAGGAAAGTCACATTAAAATTCTACTTTATGAAGGCTAGATAGCATAGTCTAGATATGCTTTATTTGAAAAATAACAAAGAGATTGAATCAGTGAGAGTCCAAGAGGAGACAGAGAGAAGCCACAAAATAATTTGAAGAAGAAAAGTTTAATATAAGAATCAACTATAAATTATAACTATAATTATTAATTATGACTCATAACTATTAACTATAACTTAATAGTTTGGGAACTAACTATTAAGATGTCAAGAGAACCCTGAAGCCTATCCTAGGGTTTAGAGAGTATAAGGAAGAAATAAACTTGGAAGGGTGGCCTCTCCCTGTATCTGGGATTCAGGCCTCATTAGAGAAGATGTGGTTGTAGCCCAGTAGATGACAGAGAAGTTCATGGGGGTTGCGTGGCCAAAGCTGGTCTACAGTCTCCAAGCAGTAGGGCCGATGTTGCACAGGGGGTACACAGAGGAGCTGAGATGTTAGAGTCAGCAGATGTGTGATGCCTGTGTATGGAGTGCTGCAGCAAAGCAGTCACCAGACTGGACTTGGGACTGAGAGTGCACCAAGTGGTCGCATGTTATGGGCCAGCGGTAGGATGTCCACTGCATATCCCCACCCATACTCCTCTGGCTGCCAGTAGTAGGGACAAGAAGAAAAAAACAGGCCATATAAGCAACAAAACGAGAAGCTCTTTTTTCCTGTAATGTCCTTCTAGCCCTCTCTACTGAAAAAAACATAACTGAACTGTTATGTAACTGTAGTTACTGAAAAGGAGATTGCTTAAATAGATTCACTCCATTGTCACAGAGCAGATCATAAAGCATGTATTTGGATCTGAGAAGCAATGATTTGATAAATGACACAGAAAAAAATGGAAGATAAGTTGGCAAAGGCAAATTGTAATCTTAACTAAGGGAAATATGTAGATGCCTGTACAACTTCTTGCACTCTCTAGAACAACATACTTAGAATTCGATCCTGAAGAAACATTGCAGTAGTGAAAACTTCATTGATTTGGTCCTTATTTTTCTTCATTCTGCCACCCCCACCTACATATATGCATGGGGGTGCACACACACACACACACACACACCTTACCTGAATTCTGATTCCTGATCTGCCAAATCATAAATCTCTAAAACGATCTGCCTATTTGTAAAGTAGCAATTAAAATATGTCTTCACAGTATTGTAAGGGTTCAAAAATGATGTTTGTGAAAACTCAGCCCATTGCAGACACTAAGAAAATGTTTGTTAAATTCAAATCCTTTGTAATTTTTGACTCAAGGACTTTTTTAACGGAATACAGATGAGAAGGACTAGAGCTGGTGTTTCATTTCATATATGTGGAAGAAACTTCACAGAAGATCCTGATGGAGACAGTTCCAAGAAAACATTAGAATAATATCTATGCTCTACAATTAAATTGATTTAGGCTTTGTAAACTGAAATTACAAACTCATTTTGTAAAGGTCTCAGACTTCTATACTTCTGTGAGAAGATAACAATTATTAATTGCTACCCTACTTACACAGATGTTTGAAAGTTACAATTGTAGGGTTGATCAATCAATGTGGTTATTTTTAATAAAGTTTCTCCTTTCTGCTGCATGATTACTTTTCACATTCAGTATGTATTCCTAGCTAAACACACTTCCACGTGTGTGTGCAGACGCCCACACATTCATTTATTTATTCCAGCTAGCAGAAAATACTCTTAGTTGAAACATGAATAAAGCTACTTACTTCCAAACTCCAGCATTAGTCATATTCTGTGCTCTTTTATGCCTTACAGTTCTTGGTGTTTCCCAATCATATACCATTTTATGTCGTCAAATCATAACATTTCCTCTACCTGGAATGTTTTTGAAAGGTAATGCATCATTCAAGGCTTTACTGAGTGTAAACAAGAATTGGTCTCTCTGTCCTTCGATCTATCCCACTGCCAACCCCTCCACCCACCCCAGCATGTGGTCTACGTACACCTTTCATGGTGTATTTTCGTGTGTTGCAGGCTTGTATATGTCTGCTGTATCCAAATAAATGCTCTTGAATGAGAGGTCCAATATCTCCTTTGTGTATTATGTAGGGAAGGGGAGATGTCTTTTTCTCACCAATCCTAGGTTCATAGCTAAGTCCCCTATTACAAAAACAGATTAACAAGAGAAAGCATACAGATTTATTTAATATAAATTTCATGGAACACAAAGCCTTCATAGGAAATACAAAATAAAGACCAGAAGAAACAGTTAAACCTGTTTTTGTTGTTGTTGTTTTTTGTTTGTTTGTTTTTCTGATACAGAGTCTCTCTCTGTCGCCCAGGCTGGAGTGCAGTGGTGTGAAGTTAGCTTACTGTAACCTCTGCCTCCCAGATTCAAGTCATTGTCCTGTCTCAGCCTCCTGAGTAGCTGAGACTACAGGGGCACACCACCACACCCGGCTAATTTTTTTATTTTTAGTATAGACGAGGTTTCACCATGTTGGCCAGGCTGGTCTTCCTGACCTCAGATGGTCCACCGGCCTCGGCTCCCAAAATTCTGGGATTACAGGCATGAGCCACCGCACCGGGCCCTGAGTGTGTTTTCTATACCAAGTTTGATAAAGAGTGGATTGTCATGGAGAAAGGGCAAAGAGTACATCCTAGTGGTGGTAAACTGGGGGGAAACTTAGCGAAGCCTTTTTTTTCAGATTCTTCTCTGTGCTGTGTGTCTTCAGAGGTAAGAATACTCCTTTTCTCCACATGTGGGATGGGAGGGCACATCTCAATGAAGGCCTTACAACCTTCTTCAGGAGAAGGTCAGAAATCCTTCCTAGTTATTATGACCTGCTTCAGGGGAGAAGGATGGGGGAAAGGTCAGAGACACCTTTTCATATATCCTGTTTCTCAAATTTCTTCATCTTAAAATATTCAATATGCCAAGGTGCCATATTTTGGGATAACATGTCTTGAACCCCACTGAATACATTGTGTATTATGGTATATCATAATTGCTACCCAATATTTGATTAGGATAATAATAGCAATAAGGTAAGTGATATCAACTTGATTGTAATAATAATATTAACTATATCTTAAAATTTAATTGCTGAACAGTTAATACATTTGGAAGACTCAAAATTCAAAAAGCATGAAGAGTCCTACAATGAAAACTCTCTCTCCACCTTCGACTCAATTCCCCTCCAGCTAGGTAATTAATGTTATTAGTTTCTTCGCAATTCTTGCAGGGAAATTTTATATGTGTGTAAGTAAAAATATGTGAAATTCCCCTATATGTTTCAGGTATGCAGCACTTTGCTTTTTCACCTTAACAACACATTTAGGATAGCTTTTCACATAACCTGTAAATAATTATAGCTAACAAGTTTATTGTTTTCTATGTACCAGATTTTGTTCCCAATGTTTTATATATATTAACTTATTTAATGCTTACAACAGCCCTAAAAAGTAAGTACTATTATTATCCCCCTTTCACTAATGAAGAAACTCAAGCACCAAGAGTAAAATAAACTGCCCATGGTCACATGATAGTAAGCACATGACTCAATATTAGAATACTGGTAGTCTGGCTCTATCATTCATGTTTTTACCCCTATGCTACTCTGACATTTGTAGAACTTCCTCATTCTTGTTTACAGCAGAGGATGGGACATTGACTATTTAACAACTGCCATTTTTAATCTCACTGTATACCAAGCACAGGGCTAGTCACATTATTAACTGAAGGAGGCACAATTTATATGGAGTTCTGTATGACTAGATCATCCCTGGTATTATTTGATATGAATATTCTGGAGGCCCTTTCAATAATGTGAAGAAGATGAGATATAGATTGGCAATTTGGTCAAGATTACATAAAGCTCTGTTAAGTGGCCGAATTGGGATTTACTTGTGAATCTACCTGACATCAATGTTTGAATACCAATGTTTGCTCTTTCTCCATGACAATCCAGTCTTTATCAAACTTGGTATAAAAAACACACTGAGGGCTGGGTGTGGTGGCTCATGCTTGTAATCCCAGTACTTTGGGAACCTAGGTACTGGGTGGATCATCTGAAGTCAGGAATTCAAGACCAGCTTGGCTAACATGGTGAAACCCTGTCTACACTAAAAATTAAAAAATTAGCCGGGTGTGATGGTGTGCCCCTATAGTCTCAGCTACTCAGGAGGCTGAGACAGGACAATCACTTGAATCTGAGAGGCAGAGGTTACAGTAGTAAAATCTGAAAGCACTTCCTCAGATGCTCTCAGGCTTAAAATCCATAGCAAAGGGAAAATGTACCTTTTAGCTCCTAGGTGGTATTGCAACTGCCTGTAACAGAAATCTAACCTCACTTACTCCATCTTGCTTACAACTTCCAAACTGCCCTAGTACATTCCTGGGTGTGAGTAGGCCAAGTTAACTATTCGAAGAATTTAGTTTAGAGTGTAACTTTAAAACAAAGATAATAAGAGCTCCTTCCCAAAGCCAGCCCCCTCCTTGCTCAGAGACCAAAACCACTTTGTAAAACTAACAAATTAGCCAGAAGGTTAAAATTAGGCTTCAGGAGCCATGTAGCCAGAGGTCACAAGATGTGTAACCTCCTGCCTTGCTCCTATAGATAACATCATTATTGTAAAACCTAAGATTGGTAGTTTCCAGACCCTGTACTCTGATGGGCCAGCTGCCTCCACCCGAACCAGGAACCCATACCAAGAAACTGGCTCATCTTGTCATATGGTCCCCACCCAGGAACCAACTTAGTGCAAGAAGACAGCTTTGACAACCTATGATTTCATCCCCAATACAACCGGTCAGAATTCCTCATTCCCTAGTCCCCTGCCTACCAACCGTCCTTGGAAAACCCTAGTCTCAAAGTATTCAGGGAGGCTGATTTGTGTAATTAGTCCCATCCTTTCATTTGGCTAACCCTGGGATTATAAAAGTCTCTCTACTGCAATATTGCTATCTCAGTGAACTGGTTTTATCTGTGCAGTGGGCAAGAAGAACCGACTGGCCAATTACAGTTTTGAAGAAAAAACAGTGATGCCGTCTCTGCTGAGCTTTCTTTTTGATACACCTATGGATTCTCTGCAAATACTTACTTTCTTGTCCACCACCCCTTTCCCAAACTTGCCTTATCTATTTCATTCAAACATAAGAGGAGGCATAACAGGAATTCCTATGGGTAACATAAATGTTCAGCTTATGATATGGATTGTGGTTGACTCAGTCTTCAGAAAGAAAGTACAAAAGAAATAATGACAAACTGTATTAATTTGCTTTTTAATCTTTTTTTTTCCATCCAGCTCAAAGCTGATGGCCCTTATCCTTATGATGTTGGTTTTTCTTTGCATTTCATTTGAGTGACTCACAATTCTGGAAATTGGTGAAAATTTGTGAAGT
This sequence comes from Mandrillus leucophaeus, assembly GCF_000951045.1. NCBI lineage: Eukaryota > Metazoa > Chordata > Mammalia > Primates > Cercopithecidae > Mandrillus > Mandrillus leucophaeus. The sequence goes on from NW_012107164.1 coordinate 532,598, forward strand.
GTCTGAACAGGCTTTTTAACTCTCCCTTTAACCTTTGAAAAGGGATTACTCTTCTGGGGGAAGATGAGCAGATGGTACCTAAAACAGTTGGCCAAATATCTGTAACAACTCTGTTACTTGACTGTATGTCATCAGCTGGAGCATCTGTCAGGAAGAAGAGTTATGCTTCTGTGCTTCTCTGTCTTGACAATTAATCACACCACTCCTCCATTTCTCACTGTTCAACATGTTGTCTTTTTCAGAACCTGGTGCCAAGAGATTTCAGTGACTCTGACATAATTCAAAAAAGATACTACAACAATAGCATTATTGCAAGTCCTATGAGACAGAGACTTCACTAGAAGAGAGGCTGACATTTGTTCAGTTATTTCTGACAAGACTATATAGAATCAGTCACTTAATCTCAAGTGAATTATGATCTATGATGATATCTCAGTAAGGAAAAAAATCTAATATGCTATGGAAACTCTACAACTTCATTCTCCTTCATCATTCTGACTTATTTCCAGTCAGCCTATATTCAAACGTGTACATGGTGAAGAAAATCCATCATTAATCCTCATGGTGATAATATGTCATTATTACCACTCGAGATGCCTGAGTCAAAGATCAAGTGCCTGAATGCAATAGTATATATACTATTGTCTGTGTCAGTGTATTAGTCAGGGTTCTCCAGAGCAATACAGCAAATAGGATATATGAAAAAATATGTATCCATATATCCTATTGGCTCTGTTTCATATATCCAATTGGCTCTGTTGCTCTGGAGAACCCTGAATAATACATTGACATATATATACAACCACATATATATACATGTATATTTATATAAGGAGATTTATTATAGGAATTGGCTTACATAATTATGGAGACTGAGGTATCCTATAATATGTCATATTTAAGCTGGAGAACAGGGAAAGCTGGCAATGTAATTTAGTCTGAGTCAGAAGTCCTGTGTAGCAGAGAAGGGGTTGATGGTGTCAGTCCTGGCTTGAGTCCAAAGACCTGAGAACCAAGAGCACAGATGTCTGAGGACAGGAGAAGATAGATATCCCAGCACAAGCAGAGAGAGCAAATTCGGTCTTCTTCTGCCTTTTTGTTCTATTCAGGTCCTCAACAGATTAGATCATGCCCACTCACCCTGGTGAGGGCAATCTTATTTGTTCAGTATCCATATTCAAATGCTAACCTTGTTCAGAAACACCCTCACAGACACACTCAGAAATAATGTTTACCAGCTATCTGGACATCCCTTAGCCCAGCAAAGTGGACACATAAAATTAACTAACACAATCAGATAGAGGTTGTTAATGTCCATGACTGTACTTTGGCCAAGGTAACAAAAGAAAGAACAGGATAGGTGTACTAGGCTGGAGGAGTCATAGTCATAATAATAAAACCACTGGTCATAGATGTTTATTCAAGTAGAATATTGCAGGTATGTAAGGCCCTTTAAAGGTAGAATGAATAAGTTCCATTTCATAGGTAAAAAACAGGTTTTATGCTGCATCCCTGGCATACACCAGTTCTTATGACTTTCCAGACACCATCTCAATTGCTCCAAGCTCTTTCGCCAAAGTCATGATATTTTGAATGTTTTTGCTCAACACTGGTCCAGCCCAGTGGAGGCTGTTTATGAATTAGGCTAAGCCAATGGGCCCTTCCACCTACACCAGAACAAGAAACTCACATACGGGTCCAGAGGATGAGGCAAGACAGAGGACTCAGTTCTATTTTTCTTCTTTCTTTTGCCAAACCTTGTGGTTGCTTTTTCTTTCTTTCTTTTTGAGATGCATTTTATGATTTTTAGCTGATTCTGGAATAGGGGGTATATTTATGGGAACAGAGAAATAAGAACAGAGACTGTCCATGGAAAAACTATTTTAAGAGTGCTATGTTAGAAAGTAAGTGAACCTGCCACCTATTCCTTAGTTCTTAGAGGCTACCATAATAATGTGGAATTGTACCCTCTCTTCCACAAATTGTGGAGGCTGTAGACTTCTTTATAAAAGGGGATCAATGGCACAACTGGAATTAGCAGAAGTAGGAAAGCTGGAGATCCTGACTTGAAATTGTATTTGTTTAATGTGATATCCTTAGATTACATATTTTAGGTAAATAAAGTCTCAGATGCCTTTAGTTCATAGTTTAATATTTAAAAAGTCAATTGTTTATAACAATATTATCTGATATTATGATTACAATTACTGTTTTTATTTAAAACAGTTTTAAAGGACAGTGGGTCTAGCAGAGCTAAAGCTTACCCAGGTTATCCTTGGATTCTAATACTTTTCGTGGGATCTTCCATGTTGTTTCCACCTCCACCCTCAAAGCTGTCAAATACTCCTTTGGGCTTCCTTTGTAGTTTATATACTTTTCAATTCCAGCTTTTATCATTTAGAGTTGTAATTATTTATTTATACCTTTCACTAGATCATTTGCTTTTCAAGAGCAGGGATATTATACCTATGGCACTGGGTACTGGTACATAGTCTATGCTCAACATCAGTGTTAATTGAACCACAGATATAGGAAAAGAATAAACAGTTTGAGTCAATCAATCTGTGCCATGACATCGTCAATAGATCCACTGACTCATTCCTCAGTGGAACTGGTGAAAAGTATTTTAAAACAACCATTCAAAGCTTCTGGAAATGGCCCTAAGTACAAACTGCAAATTCAAAAACATCTATTCAAGAGAATCTATGAAAGATTGGTATGAAAGGTGAGAGTCTGTGACATTTGGACCAAGACTGCTTTTTTGTTCTGCCTTCCCAGTTCAACAAGGTAGAGACTCTACTCCAAACTGCTGTAGTCAAGAACATGAGACTGCTGCAGCTCCAGTCCCTGGAGGACTTCCGCATTTCTCATTCTGCCCTAGCTATCTGTTGCTGAGGCTAAATTTCAGGTGATTGCTAATAAGAGGTGGAAGACTGAAAATACTGGGCTCCTTAATTCACTTCCCATAGGCTCATGAGGCAATTGTTCCATGACAGGACAGGCAAGCTGAAAGGATCTCTGGCTGTTTCCTCCCCTCCCATCACTGAATGCACAGCTCCTAGAGTAGCGTGGTCATGCAGAGAAAAGCTTTCCATTGTTCCCACACCCAGTTCTTGAGCCCAGCTCAGCAAGTTCACCTGGGAGAAGAATCGGGCCATAAAACAGTTCCTAATCTCATCTCAAAGGAATTGACTTCACTGCAACACAGCATGGAGAAGTTCAAGTTTAAGAATACTCTCTAGAATAGTGGAGATTGTGGTGAAAGGCAGTTGGGAGGAGATTCTTGGATTTAATGACAATGCAGTTTAGACTGTAGGCTAGCAGGCTTACAGGAGAGAATCAGAAATGAGACCACTAGGAGGAGTCCTCACAGGTCAGGACAAATATCAAACACTGACCTCAAAATCCATTTTTTTCCTAAAAGCCACAGTTTGGTTGGATTAATTTGCAGGGAAATTTCTGCCTTAGGATATTGTTGAAAATAATAGAACAACCAGCTGGCAATTATGGTTAGGGAAAGAAAGGAAGAAAAACCCTACAAATACCACTGTCATTATGTCACATCACAGGGTAACTGTAGGCGTATCTGTGCTTCACTGAGAAGCAATAACGGAGATTGAACACTTTGTGTGTGTGTAGAAGGGCAGGGGAGTGGGTACAGGGAATAGACTTCACTAAAATAATCTAGCCAGTCTCTAACAAATAAACAAATAAGTGACAATAACAAGCCTGGCAAGCAGGACATCAGTACTTGGAGTTTCTACAATATATTATCTGAAATTTCCAGTTTTCGGCAAAGAATTGCAAGGCATTAAAACAAACAAACAAACAAACAAACAAACAAAAACTGGTAACAGAAAGTCCTGTGAGAATGACCAGAGATCAAGTTTCATAGAAAAATCTTTCAAAGTAGCCACTAAGAAAAAGCTCACATCACTAAAGGAAATCATGATTAAAGAAGCAAAAGAAGGTATGATGCCAGTGTTGCACCAGATAATAGCAATAGAAATAGGAGGGTGATAAATGGTACTGGGCTTCTTTTTGAGGTAATAAAAATATTCCGTAATTGACTGTGGTGATTGCACATATTTGTGAACATACTAAAAATCACTAAATTGGCTGAATTTCATCTCAAGAAAACTACTAACAATTAAAAACAAAACAAAACTGACAAGAGAAATAAAGTTTGCTGTAGGCAGGGCCTGTAACTCATATATCTCTGGTTCTCCTATAGTATTTATCTTGGATTTGTGTATGGTGGATTCTCAATAAATACGTGTTGTTAAATATTTGAACAGAAATAATCTGAATTGTCCACATGCTATGATGTCAGGAGTTATTGGAGAGTTCTACATATCAAAGTTCTGTATAAAGAATCTCAGAAATTCTCAGGATCGTCATATATAAAAAAATCCATTTTTATCTGATAGAAAATTACCCCTATTTTGCTACTCTCTGCAACCTTTCAAAATATAGAGCCAAGAAGAAGGTAGAGTACTGTAATTAGAATCTGACCAGAAGAATTCATAGACATGCTAGTACTCTGTTACTTTATAGCTATTAGCCTGCTTTATAACCTTGTATACCCTTCTACGAAGCTGAAAACTATAATTTTATTACAATTCCCAAAGCCAAATTCAGTCAAAAATATTTTTGTATTTCTTCACATTATGTTTCACATTGTTGACTATTTTCTGCCAGCCGTCTTTCTTGGTCTCCTCATAGGCTACAAAATTTTGAGTTTTCTCACTACACTAATTAAATATGAGATTTTACTGTATATACTTTAAGAAGTGCTAATAAAGCATGATTTTTTTCAGATATACTAGATGTTATTCCTTTAGAAAACCCAGTAATTGTAAATAAAATAAATCTCATCTTTAAATATGTTCTATAGAAAACAGAGTTTTCAGGGTTTCTATATCTATAGTAAGAGTGAAGTTAGAACTATATTTATTATGTAATTTCTAATTAGAGATATTTTTGTCTGACTTAAGAAGAATACATAATTTATATATGTATATGTATATTACATATATACACTTACAAATGTATAGATATTTATAAGTCAGAATGATCTGCTAATAGTTACTTGATTTTTCATATTTAATAGTAAAATAATTTTCACATATATGTAAAAGAGAGAAAGTATCTAATGATTAAAGAACAGTATATAATGATACTTGATTTCTGTAAACCTCCAAGATGGCCTATGATGTTATTTCCCGGCTTATAGTTAGATTATTTATTATAAAACAAACATTACTCTCTCATATTAGAGTTACTGAGATTCTCAAATAAATACATTTTTAAAAAATCAATGCACATTTAAAATATGTTAAGAAAGAGAAATAAATGTTAAGATTTACCTGTTAATAGAGACTTTTACAAAAACTACCAGAATTATTCAGAATATTTATAATCTTAATTACTTCCTCTCAGGCAATTTTTGGCATGTCAGGTTAATTAAACATTAAAATATTCAGTATCGAGAAAACAAAAATCCAAAACTAATTATACAAAGGATTTGAACAGTAAAAATCAGTCTTTTTAGGTATACCGTCAATGACTTTTGACAAATGTACAAAATGTGTAATCGTGACAACAAACAAGCTATGAAATACTTGAATCTCAAAAGGTGTATGTATGCCCCTTTGCATGCAGTCTCTTCTCCTCAATCCCAGTCCATGGCAACCACTGATGCAGTTTCAGTCTGAAGGTTTCCTTTCAAGAACATCACATGACTGCAGTCATACAGAATGTTGCCTTTTGTGTCTGGCTTCTTACAGTCCACATTATACTTTTAAGATTCATCTTTGTTGTTGCACATGGTTCATTCCTTTTTACTGCTAAGTACTATGTCATTGTATGGTTATACCACAGCTTGTTCATCCATCCCCCAATTGATAGACTGTTTTCAGTTTGGGGAATATAAGGTTGTTATGAACATTTACATATTGAAATTTGTATGGATATAGATTTTCATTTATCTTGAAAAATTTAAAGGAGTGGAATTTCTGGGTAGTACAGCAATATAAAGAGCACTCACAACTCAGCATTAAGAAAACAAACAACCCAATAAACATTGGCTGAAAGATTTGAATAAACATTTCAACAAAGAAGATATAAAGCAAGCAAATAAGCATGTGAAAAGATACTTGACATTATTTGTCATTAAGGAAATGCAAATTAAATTTATAATGAGATACTACTACACAGCAGTTAGAGTGATGAAAATAAATGGGTGGCCAAGTGACGATAAGGATACGAAGAAATTGAACTTCTATATGTTGCCAATGGGAATGTAAAATGGGACAGCTACTTTGGAAAACAAGTTTGGAAGTTTCTTACAAGATTAAACATACAGTCTGTCAAGTTTCCTACAACTAGCTTAAGCAAATGGCTCCACCTAGTGTATATGTAAGATAAATGTTTATAAAATTTACATTTACATTTGAATTGGAGGAATTACAAATCAATTTTCACCCTACTTTTTGTTTGAACATTCTTATTTTATTTTGAATCATATTTCTGAATAGTAGTTTATGCTCTCAAGGTAAGAATATCCCAAAGAATAATCAAATGCATAAAACAAAATCTAATTCAATGTGTAAAACAAAAACAGAAAATAACATGAAACCAGAGTAGGAGAAAAATAGTAGGAGAAAATTACCTTTCTCTCAGGCGATTTTTGGCATGTCAGGTAAATTGAACATTAAAATATTCAGTATTAAGGAAACAAAAACCCACAACCAATTAGACAAAGGTTTGAACAGTAAAAGTCAGTCTTTTTAGGGGTACAATCAATGACTTTTGACAAATGTGCATAATGTGTAATCATGACAACAAACAAGATATGGAATACTTTAATCTCAAAAGGTTGTGTGCCTCTTTGCATTTCGTTCCTTCTCTTCACTCCAAGTCCATGGCAATCACTGATCCAGTTCCTGTCTGAAGTTGGATCAGGTGCTGTATAATCTTGTGTGAACTTAAGACACTAACTAGTGAAAAATCTGTTTTCTTAAAGGTAAAATGATATGTTAAAACAGAGTACTGAGAAAGCAAGAAACCCCTATAATTTCAAATTATCTTTTTTTTGTATGCTAGTAGTAGAATTAGTATGTAAAATGAATATATAAAGAGATGATTATGCAGCTCTTTGACTTTAAATCATTCACTACATCTACTTATTTATCCTTCAACTTTAATTCAGTATTGAATATATGGCACACACAACATTAGGTTCAGCAGATGCAAAGATAAATAAAGCATGGTTTCCATCTTCTAGGAGTTCACATATATTCTGGGACTGACAGTAACATTATATAAAAGTAAAAGCAGAAAAATTTTAAAAGCACAAAAGGTAAAACCTCATTCTACACACAGTGGTGTAGATACATTAATTTTCAAAGTTAATTTCCTGATAAAATTTCATTTATTTTACATGAAATTTGTGTCTCTTTTCAGATATGTGCAATTATAGGAAAGCCTACTTTAATTTAGAAGAGGGTTAAATTTTTCCTTTGCAAAATTATAAGAAGGATTTTAAATTGCCTTGAGAATCCATTGTTTTCAAGTAATTTGGTAGAATCAGTTTCAAGATAAGCATTTACTATAGAATGCAAGGCCCTAAGTGCTATTAGTACTTACCATACCATGCTACATGTAATTTGACAGTAATGAAACTGTATTTTATAAAATTCTTTAATAAGACTTTATGAATTTAAGTTATTCTAAACTAGCAATGTTAAGAATTAGAAATATAGTTTATCTCATTGTGCTTCTTTGATTCATTTGATGAAAACCTCTTTCACTCACTAAGTAGAGAATATTTTCTTAAACGGTTTAGATTACATCTATAAAACAGAAACATTTGGGTAGTAGAAAATATTGGGAAATCGGTTCATTCAGGACCATGTCATTATTTTCTCCCATATTTTTACTATAAAAATACATTTCAGAGGATAGCCATCTTTGAAAAAATCAAGGCATTTTACATTTTATATTCTACACCAGAAAATTAAAATAAATATTCAATGGGTTTTGTAAATTGGACTAACCACTTTCCGAGAAGACCAGGACACAAAATTCTCTCATGTAAATAGTGGATGTCAAAAAGTCATTAATGTAAGATTTTGGAAAGCCATTCTTAGTCTGGGCAGACTCTTATCAGTGGTCAGATGTTCTATTGTTTTTCTAAGGCACGCTGCAACTAGGAACTGTTTTTATTCTCAATTTAGAATGGTCATCCCAAATGGCTGGAAAGCTTCATGTTTCTCATGTTTCCTAGCAGCATCGGTCCCTGAAGAGTGGAACCGGCCAAGATCATGATGTCATTCCCACTGTGGCGATGAGTATTCAAGGGCTAAGTTGTTTCTCATCTTATATAAGTATCTATTGTTTATACTAGTGAATATATTGCCCATGTTTAATGTTACAGAGCTATACTAGTATTTACAGGAAATTAAGAAAATTCACCTTGTTTAGAAATTTATAGAATATTTCCTTTCTATAGTATGGCAATTTATGTAATAAACTATTCACTGCAGTTTGATTCAACTCTTAAGATAGCTAAAAGATGCAATTCTAAATTCTTTAGAGAAAAATTTCTATAACCTATTAACAGAAGAAACTTTCCATGCACATTAAACTTGGTTAGCTATAAATTATAAAAGAGTTTAACTATAAACCTTTAACCTATGGTATATAATGATTTGTCTGTTTTGTGGTAAAAATTCTATATAAGAACAATACATGGCTTCTAATGGGCTATAGAGCCATGCTTCCTGTGTGCCTGCACCAGCGATCTCTGCTTTTTGAAACTGTGGCTTATTCAGGACTGTATCCCATTTCAGCTCTTCTAACGGAAAGGGGTTTGTGTAGTGAATTTATGTTTTACAAAGTTCTTCCCTCAAAGGAAGTCAATGTACATTTTATTGCAACACCCTTGCAACATTCTAGTGATGTAAGAGGCAAAAGTTGATTTCTACAACTTAGTACTGAGGAAACCAGTGTTTACTGAAGTTAAGCGGTTTAACAGAAGTCATTTGGAGGTACAGAATAGACTCTCTTACCTCCATTTTTAAAAAACTAACTCAGATCATATTTTTCACACAATTTATAGTCATAGTACTAGAGTATATTAAATTCTTCAAGTCAATATGCGATACAGATGCTGCTGTGAAGAGATTGAGTTTTCTGTACATGTTTGATAGTGTCACATTTCAGAGGTAATCAGCATCTTCCTAAAGCTTTCTGTTTAAATTACTCTTGCTAAACATGACTTTTTAAAATATTGTGTCTGCTTGATCATCAAAATGACCATTTATATTTTTTTCTGCCAGTGACAGGGAAAGGACATCATATTAAATGGGTTGAATAAGATAATTATTATTTAAAGAAAAGCTTATTTTTAAAATTTTGTTTAGAGATGAGGTCTCACTCTTGTCACCCAGGCTGAGTACAGTGGTGTGACCATAGCTCATTGTAGCTTGGAACTCCTGGGCTCAAGCAATCCTTCCACCTTGGCCTCCCAAAGCACTGGGATTACAGACATAAGCCACTATATTCAGCCTTGAAGAAAAGTCCTTTATTGCACAGATTTGTGCAACAGCAATAGGAACAAATAAAGTAGTTCATGGACAGTTGGTAACTGTTTGTGGTTGAAGCAAATCTGAACTCTGACTGGTATCTGACCAGTCACTGGTATCTGACAGAGGCTGGAGCTGCTCTGTAGTGATAGGAAGAAAACGGCTCAGCCAACATGATCCATTTCTGGTTCTCCAGAAAAGGGCACCATGTTTCAAAGATATAAATAGAAGAGAGAAAAGAAACTAAGACTGTGCCAAGACCGGGACCAAGTCCATTCTCTAGGCTTTGATGACTAAGGCTTTCTTCAAGAAAGGAAAGATTGAAAATTAATTCCAAATTATAGATTATACAACTATAATTTACTTCAGGTTTGTTAAAGCACATGTGTTGTGAAATTTAAGATATTAAGAGGTCTTGCTATAAATATCAGCCTTTTGTTGTTGCCTCCAAAAGCCCTAATTAAAGTACTACAAAACATTTACTAATAAATAGTCAAAACCAGGTAGATCAGGCATTAAGGTTTCACAGCACTTTCACAGGCACTGGCTTGGCATAATAAACCCATCATGAAAGAAATAATTTTATTAGCTATTTTGATTAGCTTTAACACAAGTGTACTCATTTTATAGGGGGTTCTTATATAGTTACTAAAATTCTTTTAATAATGTCTCTCTCATTTTAAAAGATTTGATAATAATGAATAATTGAGTGATTATTATTTTGAAACATTCTAAACATTATGAATGTGTCCGTGTTATTAAATTTGGCCTATTGTATTCCAGAACCTAAAATATCTTTTGACGTCTTCTCTCTGTCATTTAAAAGGGATCTCAATATTGACCAGGTACTGCTTGACGAAACACGACGTCTTTGTAGCAATATTCACCATGCATTTATGGAAAACCAACACATTTAAGCCATTGTCCTAAGAGCTTGGGTGAAGTGCTAAGAGTATTAAGATATTTGAATAACTTTATCCAGATACATGCAGCTCTGGTTTGATTATTTTTGACCAAAATTGTCAAAGTTCAGTCAAACACAAATTAGTTCAACCTTACAATCAGGCGGTCTCTCTCTCTCTCTCTCTCTCTCTCTCTCATTTTAAAATGATTAACTAGTTGACTGAATTGATCTGGTATTTTTAGGAAAGTAGTTAAACTGGGTGTTGTGTGTAAGCACATCTTCAATTGTCAGAACTTTAATTCTGATTAACTCAATTGAATCAGATTATGTAGGAACACAGACAATATTTTTTTTCCTTTATGTTATCTTCTACTAGTTGTTGCTTTTCTTTCCTACTTGAACGGTGGATTTTAGCTTTGCAGCAGCCTAGTGACTATGCCTGAGTTTACAGATGGCTGTGCATCTTACGCAGAACTCAGGTTCCAGCTGGTAAATGCTGTAGCAAAAATATAGTGAGAAATGTAAGACATGGAAGTTATATTATGATTTTAGAAAGATCCAAGTGAAATTCCCTGAGGTGCGTTTGAATTTAAGGGCTATTAAAATATACATTTGTTGTGGTTTCATTTTTGTTTTCTTGTGTGATATGAGGGAAGGTATTTTTCATTTCCCCTCTCTCTCTTTTAGTTCATGTTCCATGATAGCTATTTCAGCTTTATCTTTCCTTTTCACTCCAACAAGTCAGGCCTAATTGAATATGTCCTTCAATTCATAAGTTTTAGTCTGTGTATGTTGCTGTAATTTACTAGAGGTCTTTTTAGCTTCATTTGCTACAGACTTTTGCCTTGCAAAAAACAAAACCGAAAAACATATAAAACAGGAGCCTTATCAAAACTTGTTCCCTGAGGCATAATTTACTGCATAATAGGAATTATGAAATGCAAGAGAACTTGGTAAAATTTCAAATTATCTTTTCAGTCCTAACAAGTAATAGTAACCATTCCATAAATTTAGTTTGCTCCCTTTTCGCAGGAAACAAGAGGCCAACATCAGTATCACTGTGGAAATTTAAAGAGGAAATATGCTAATCTTCCAGTATCACAGTTTGCCAGAATGATTTTTATAAAGCAAAAAATTGCTTGGTTTAGGGCATAATACATAGACTATGTAAAATAACACACAGCAGCCATTTAGTAAACACTCTTAATTATCTTGTTTTGAAAATAAAAGTTGGGCAGTCTCTGTTGGCCTGTTGTTTTCCTTGCCCAACTCAGTGCAGTTAATCAGGAGCTTGCTCAGCCCTTTGTCCTTTCTTCTGGGAGATAATTCACTTTCCATCTCTCCACAGTGCTTACCAATGCAGTAAGGCACACCAAGTACAAGGGAGTTTAAAATACTCCCCTGTCAATGACGAAGACCCACTGACTTGCTCCTCCCCTTCTTCCCTCAGTATATTATAGTTCAGTTTAATCAGGTGTATAGATTCCATGGACTAGAGAAAACCCAGAAAAAAGTCTGGAGATTATACCTGAAAGAAGTCAAACAGAAGAAGAAAGTTTTCAAGAATCCAGTATTTATCATTCCATATCTTGAAGGTGTGGGTAGAGGAACCTGGATAAAATCTAGTGACTGAGAAATTGCAGCAGAGGATTTAGTACAACAAAAACAAATGGTAAGATAACAACTGGTTACTTTAAGCAAAACAAAACTGGCACACTAGGGACAAGATTAGCAAGCATAGCACAGTAGTTAAACATTAAGGATAATGTACACAGACACACACACACACATACATATATATATAATTCATAGTAAGAAGATAAAATGTTTTCCTAAAAGTTTTCCAAGATAATTATACTGCAATATTAGCACATTAGTTCTAAACATACTCAAAAGAGGAAAAAAAAATGGAATTTGCTAGTAAAAAAAAGGAAAAAAAAATGGAATTTGCTAGTGAAACTCAAATAGAATTAACAACTTCATGAACTTGGTATTTATATCACATTTAAGGATACGAAATTGCATTGGTTAGGAATCCGTAAGTTGTAAGAAATAAAAGCACAAATTAAACCAGCTAAAGAAAACAAAAACAAAGGGATTCATTGGCCCACAGTACTGGAATTGAAGAGATGTGCTTCAGTTGTAAGAGATTTAAATAATCTCATCAGAATTCTGTCATTCTGTCTGTATTCCTTCTTTCTGTATGTTGGCTTCATTCTGAAGATAAGCTCTTTTCAGATGACATGGAAGAAGATTTCTGTTAGCTGAAGCTTATATACATTCATCTTAGAATCTTAGTGGAAAAACTCTTAATAAATCTAGATTAGTAAAAACTTGCTTTTGCTTAAGTCATGAGACCAGCCTTGTGTCAATTACTGTGCTAGGAGATGAGGTGCTATGATTGGTTCAGAGTGGGTCATGTGACCACCCCATAGTTGAGAAGTAGTTCTGAACACTATGTGGGAGCAGTCCAAATCAGAATGAATTGGAGAAAACTTCCTGTTGTTACAATAGACAGGAGAAGAAATTCATGGCAGGCAAACCAACAAAAGTTCCCTACTGTAGTAATATTTTTAATTGGGAATGGTGGAAAAAATTATTTATGAGAATTGATTTTTAAAAAATCAAGTGAAACCATTTTACTGTCAAAACATCATAAAAATATGTTTTATACTTATAGGTAAAGTATAAGAGGGTATAGTCTACTTATCAGAGTTAATGCTCTTCGTGCTCAATTTTCTTTACAAATTTTAGCCAGTTGAAAAGTGAAACCTGATTGTAACTATTATATTTGCAAGCCTTATAGGCAAACTAGACTGAAAGAAGTGTATGATATTTGTAGTTAACTCTGACTTGAGTGACAGAACTATATAAATAAAGTTGTTGTAACAGAAGGTTAATGATTCTGATTGTGGTATGATACACTTACGTTCAGTATAGAAAACAATATGTGATATGAAACTTACAATAGCTGTGACTGTTGGAGTGCACAAAATGAAGGTAATTCCTTAGAGCAAGCAATTCCCCTTTAAAATTCATGTGTGGCTAACTTAATAATTATTAAAAGTTTTAAAAAGAATTTTGAAGTCTGCAGTTCTATTTGCATTACATAGATTTGACATATCTTCCATTTATAGGTTATATAACCTTTAATTATGTAGAATGTAAGTTAATAAATTTATTAAACCTTTGCAGAGAAGATCTGTCAGCAAGTTCACATAACAACATACAGTATTGCCAGTTCATGGTTTTGTCATTCTCAGTAGCTACAACCAATCTTCAACTGTTGAATAAGTTATTTCTAACCATGGTATCTAGAAGTTAATAATAAACTCAAACTTTGGCAAAGTTTTCTGGTGTTAACTTGAAATATAAATACTAAGATTCAACAGAGATTTTTGAAATGGTAATCAAAATATTTTGTGTTAACTTGTTCTGAAAGTCTGGAAGGAATCTGGCCCATCTGAATAATTCTAATTTGAAAATTAGTTTGTGAGTTAAGAAAAAGGGGCAGAGAGAAAGGAAAATTCAAACTTGCTTTCTGCTTACTCTCTTACTTCCATGAAAAAACAAACTCATGAAAAGTTGAAAACTGATGACTATAAAACATATATATGTACATAAAACTCATAGTAAGAAAATATGTTTTTCTAAAAGTTGTCTCATTTGATGCAGATAAAACAAAAACTATCTAGAATCTCACATTTATCATTAATATTAGTTGAATTAAAAGGTATGTTCTGTAATAAAGAAAACTCTCAGAATAATAAATGTGCTTTTGTAGTCACATGAACCTTTAAAAATTACTTTATCTTAGTATTCCTTCTAGATCCACCTAATAATATTGTAAACAGATTGCTAAAATATCTATGTTGAATGTGTTGAACTAGAAATTATTTTTCCCAGTGACTCCTGAGATCCTATCAAATTATTTTTCTTGCTCCCTTGTAGCTGCAAAAAAGGGCAAAATTTTAGTAAGTGCTTCTTTAAAATTTATGTACTTTGCAATAATGAAATTGATATTTAGTTGAGTTCTGAAGACTATTTAAGATTATCTAAAACGTATATGATTATATTATCTATCAGCTTACTTCAAAAAGTCTTTCTAATCAATAAGTTAAATCAAATTACAAGATTACATAAATATTTTTACTAATTTATTCAACAGATTGTCATTGTACACCTACTGCCTGATACATGCTATTCTAGATGGCACACTGAGATTGCGGTTATGAATATCTGTTCTCTTGAATCCTATTTTTCTTTCCTTTTTTAGCTTTCATTTTAGGTGCAGGGGTACATATGCAGGTTTGTTAATGAGGCAAACATGTATCATGGGGGTTTGTGGTACAGATTATTTTGTCACCCAGATATTAAGCCTAGTACACATTAGTTATTTTTCCTGGCCCTCTCCCTTCTTGTTGGAAATCAAATGGTTGTAGGTGTGCAGCATTATTTTTGGGCTCTCTATTCTGTTTCATTGGTTAATGTGCCTGTTTCTGTATCAGTACCATGCTGCTTTGGTTACTGTAGCCCTGTAGAACAGTTTGAAGTTGGGTAACATGAGGCCTCCAGCTTTGTTCTTTTTGCTTAGGATTGTCTTGGCTATTTGGGCTCTTTTTTGGATTCATATGAATTTTAAAATAGTTTCTTCCAGTTCTGTGAAAACATGTTATTGGTAGTTTGATAGGAATAGCATTGAATCTGTAAACTGCTTTGGGCAGTATGGCCATTTTAACAATAATTTATTTTTTTCTACCCATAAGCATAGAATGTGTTTTCATTTTGTCATCTCTGATTTCTTTGAGCGGTAGTTTGCAGTTCTCCTTGAAGAGGCCCTTCACTTCCCTTGTTAGCTGTATTCCTAGGTGTTGCATTCTTTTTGTGAAATTGTGAATGGGAGCTCATTCATGATTTGGCTCTCACCTTGGCTGTTGTTGGTGTATAGGAATGCTACTGATTTTTGTATGTTGATTTTTGTGTCCTGAAAGTTTCCTGAAATTATTTATCAGTTCAAGGAACTTTTGCACTGAGACTATGAGGTTTTCTAGATACGGAATCATGTCGTCTGCAAACAGGGATAGTTTGACTTTCTTAGATGCCCTTTATTTCTTTCTCTTGGCTTATTGCTATGGCCAGGACTTCTAATACTATGTTGAATAGGAGTGGTAAAAAAACAAGACAAGGTGCCCTCTTTTACCATCATACTGAATGGGCAAAAACCGGATGCGTTCCCCTTGAAAATGTCAGTTGGGCTTTTGCCCATTCTGTCAAATAGGCTTTTCCCCATTCAGTATGAAGCTAATTTTGGGTTTGTCATAGATGGCTCTTATTATTTTGAGGCATGTTCCTTCTATGCATAGTTTATTAAGGGTTTTTAACATGAAGGGATGTTGAATTATATCAAAAGCCCTTTCTGCATCTATAGAGATAATCATGTGGTTTGTGTTTAGTTCTGTTTATATGATGAATCACATTTATTGATTTGTGTATGTCGAACCAACCTTGCATTTCAGGGATAAAGCCTATTTGATCACGGTGGATAAGCTTTTTGATGTGCTGCTGAATTTAGTTTGCTAGTATTTTGTTGGAGATTTTTGCATCTATGTTCATCAAGGATATTAGCGTGAAGTTTTTTGTTGTTGTTGTTGCGTTTCTGCCAGCTTTTGGTATCAGGATGATTCTGGCCTCATAGAATGAGTTGGGGAGGAGTCCCTCCTGCTCAGTTTTTTGGAATAGTTTCAGTAAGAATGGTATCGGCTTTTCTTTGCACATCTGGTAGAATTCGTCTGTGAATCTGCCTGTTTCTGGGTTTGTTCTTGGTTTGTAGGCAATTTATTACTGATTCAATTTCAGAGCTCATTATTGGTCTTTTCAGGGATTCAATTTCTTTCTGGTTCAGTCTTGGGAGGATATATGTATGCAATAATTTATCTATTTCTTCCAGATCTTCTGGTTTGTGTCCATAGAGGTGTTCATAGTAGTCTCTGGTTGTTTGTATTTCTGTGACATACTCTTTTTCAAGATAATACATAGATCAATAAATAAGATAATTTCAAGTAGTGATTAATTCTATAGAGACAATATAATTGAGTGATGGGAAAGTGTGCACTCATGTTTGAGTTTCATGTTATAGGTTTAAGAAATGAGTTAGTCTAGATAGGATAATTTGCAAACCCATTACGCTGAGGAAGCACTTAATTTAAATCTTTCATTAATTTTTTTGCAATGTACAATGTCTAATATCCATAGAGGAGATTAGAAATGTAATTAAAGCTCTACCATAAAACAACCAGCAAGCAAGATGTTTATACAACTAACATATTTATAGTGAAAAATGTCTTTGCTGACAACTAGTCTGTTAGAGTGGGAACTGAGAATTGAAACAGAAACCACAACTTTTCAAAGCATATTGTGCCATGCCTTGCAAAACATAAATTTTACTGAATGATATCCATTGTAGACTTATTGCACTAGTTTGCTCAGACCCATATATTTCAAGGTAATACCATAAATAGATTGACGTTACAGTAACTTCTCAAGGATTCTCTAAAGAGAACACTGACTGCTCCAGCAATTCCCTAGTTTGCAAACTGTGACCATTTGACCTAGACTACTCTATTTCTCACTCCAGGCCCCCAACTCCGTGTGTTTCTCCCCTTACTCCCCAATTTGTACGTACCCATTACTCCATGGTATGCTGTCTTCCTTGCTGCAAGTAATGAACCTAACTTTGTTGACTACAGGTGTGTTCCAAGTAATCTTTGGTTGGTGAGAACTGATAAAGAACTACTTTTAGATTATTTGAACTATTTCAAATCACACCACCTTTTTTGAAAGTGGAAATTAAATAGGGAGAAAGAGATGAAAATATCTGAATAAACTTTCTTATGTTAATCAGCCACCTGAAGAAATTAGAAAGGATATACTTTTTCAATTTAGTTTTCTGAAACAATAAGCAACTGTGTATGATTACAGAAATATTAAATTACTATCGTGTATTTGATATGTTCTAAGACTCTGAAGATATGCCTTAAACTCAAATCATTATAAAATCAATGTCTTCTATCACAGGGCATTATTCTCCAAATTAAAAACTCTTAGAATCTGTTAATACGCATTATACAATTATAGAGATGTAGGATTTTCACTGTTTAGAATATACACTGTTTAGAATATTGCTGTAAGAAACCCAGGTATTTCAACCAAAGCACCTTATTTTTATCACGATATTTTGTATTTAGGAGACTTGTCCCTTTGTATTCAATTTATTCTGAAGAATAGTATCTGGGTGGTTTAAATGGCCTTCTAAATTGGTAGAATATTTGCTTGGTGAGCAAAGAAAAGTTGCAAGCAGTTCTGTCTCATGTCTCATGTGGTGAAGCAGCGTACATCTCTTTAGAGCCCCTTTGGGACCAAGCAGAGTTTCTATCAGGTTGTCACACAGACCAGCAAACAGAGCAACAGTTCTGCATAGTGAGCAGCTCCTCAAGTACATTTTGAGAGTAATTCTAGGTTATCTAGAGTTTTATTTTCCATAAAGCATCAAGATAGAGGTATGGGAAATGTATAGTCCCTGTAATAGGTCTTAGGACAGTTGTCCTCCATTCTTACTGCATATTAGAAGCATCTGGGGAGCTTTAAAAAAAATCCTGATACCGTGATCATAGCCCAAACCAATTAAATCAGAATCCCTGAGGATGGGACCCAGACATCAGGGTTTTGTAAAGCTCTCTGGATGATTACTGTGTGTGGCCATGATTGAGAACCACTACTTTAGGAATAAACTGAGTTACTGGCAGTAGTATGTCACTTGGAAAAACAATTTAATGGTCTAAGAAGGGTAAAACAAACAAACAAACAAAAAAGTAAGCATTATCTCTTAGACTTCCTTGTCAAGGAGACATTTCCTTGTGAATGTGCTAAGGGTTACATTAACCCATTTAAAACCAATTTAGTTGTTCAGATGACAGTTAATGTCCCGCCAGCTCTCCATTCGTCCTGTTTTTCTGCCAGAAATACTTGGTTAATTTTGAGCTTCAAGTTTTATGATATTTCTAATAGGTAAAACATCTACATTGATTAAGACTATTGAGTAGTCGATATTTATTAAAAAACAGAATTTCTAGTTAATTTGATAGAATGCTCTAGCTTGACTCTCTAATGGTGGTTAGTGATTATCCGTGGACTATTTTTCATTAGACCTTTTGTTAAATCTTTAATCAACTAATAGTATAGTGATATTTATACACTTATAAATATCTATGTGGTTCAGAGCTCAGACTTTTGTTTTAGACCTAGTTTGAATTCTGGCTAGCTGTATAATCTTAGTAAATTAGATGAATCTCTGGACTTTTATCTTTATCTGTGAAATAGCGATAATGTGTGTATTAAGTATAGGACTAATGACAGAGCACAGAGCACATAGAAAATACTTCCCACAGTACTTGATGAATAATAAGTACTAAGTGATAGCTATTATTATATCATTTTAGTAATATCCACATTGGTATAATCTGGAGTCAGTAAAGGGTATCCTTTCCATGTATGGAAGAAAGGAATGATTTTTGCTTTTTTGTTTGTTTGTTTGTTTGTTCCTGCAACTAGAGTATATCAAACATTGAGCCAGGAGGCTTGTATAGATTTTTAATTTCATCCTCTATGTGTCAATTAGATCGCATCATCCTAGTTTTGCAAATGAGAGTACCGTGGCAAGACAGACTAAGAATGCTACAATTAGGCTAGGCATGGTGGTGGCTCACACCTGTAATCCCAGCACTTTGGGAGGCCGAGTTGGGCCGATCCCCTGAGATCAGGAGTTAGAAACCAGCCTGGCCAACATGACAAAACCCTGTCTTTACTAAAAATAGAAAAATTAACTGGGTGTTGTGGTGGGCGCCTGTAATCCCAGCTACTAGGGAGGCTGAGGCATGAGAATCACTTGAACCCGGGAGGCAGAGGTTGCAGTGAGCCAAGATCACTCCACTGTACTCCAGCCTGGGCAACAGAGAGAGATTCATCTCAAAAAACAAAGAAACAAAGAAACAAAGAAACAAACAAACAAAACAATGCTACTATTTCAGTGGACCCTTTTAGTGATATTTAATAGAAATAATCTTAAGGAATACCCACAAACTTTGCTCTCATATTAATTTTAAACAGTAGAAAGTGGTCAGTATTGTAGTGTAGGGAATATTTCTTGTGGCTCTTTTTTTACTATTTAATCTTGGAGGCTGGGTAAGAGAAGTCATTCAAGTGTTGGAATATCTTGACGTATAATACTAATTTTTTTTCCTGTGGAAAACAGAAGACAAAGTGATACAGAAATGTTCAGAATCCAGAAAAGTGAACGTTTGGGGCTTCAAATATATAATAGGCCCAAGGTAACCCTATATTGGTCAGCATGAACTAGTCATTTTGATTTCTAATCTTAGTAAATATTTTTTTCCTAGTACAGCAATCCACATAGACCAATGATAATTAGACCTGCTTTCTCCTTTAACTGGATTTTAAATGAGCAAAGAGAAGCAACACTCCCTTTGTACCTCATCTCCCTTTCTCTTTCTTTTTTCTTTTTTTCCTTTCTTTTATTTAAAAAAAAAAAAGATGAAATCTCTCTCTGTCATCAGACTGGAGGGCAACAGTGCAATCTCGGCTCACTACAACCTCTGTCTCCCAGGTTTGAGCGATTCTCCTGCATCAGTCTCCTGAGTAGCTGGGACTACAGGCACGTGCCACCATGCCCAGCTAATTTTTGAATTTTTAGTAGAGACGGGGTTTTGCCATGTTGGCCAGGATGGTCTCAATCTCTTGACCTCGTGATCTGCCCACCTTGGCCTACCAATGTGTTGGGACTACAGGTGTGAACCACCACACCTGGCCTCCCTCTTTCTTTCTATTCTGTCCGCCTTAGAAGAAAGCATCCACTAGCAGTAGGCTTATTTTAATAAACAGAGCCAGGAGGGTGAATATGTGGTAGTGGAAGCACGACATGAGTCCAGTACCTGGGGCTGGTATGGAGAATTTTTTGCTTGGTCTAATTATGCTTTGAGGCTCCCTACTTGTTTGCCTGTAGATTATGCTCTGTAAAAACAAGATTAACTATAAATATGGAAGCCCAATGGAGACTAGTTTTTGTCTTAAGGGCTCATAAACATAGTATTCATTACTACCCCATGGGTCCTGAGAAAGAATATCCAGATGGTGAAATTCTTTCTCCTTGTGGCCACAACGGTGAATACTTTCTCCTGTGTCTAACTTTTTGTTTTGTTCACAAGATGTGAAATAATGAAGCTCTTTCCTTTATTAGTGCTTGATATTAAGAGTTCTTAATTTAGTTGAAACTTGCTCACCTGTAATTCTTTGGGTTAGTTCACTTAATTGAGGTCCTCCAGAAAGCAAAGCCTGGAAAAAGAACTTGTGTACCAGTAGTTATTTGGGAGGCAGTTACAGATAGCCGCAGTGAGGGTGAAGTCAAACAGGATGGCAAGAGAAGCCAAGACCAAGGTAAGTTACTGAGCTGGTCATTTCTGTCAGTAATAGAAGCTCCATCCATCCGAGGAGGGCCCTGAATACCTTCTAGAATTGTCCACCTAAGGATGGACAAGAAGAGGTGTCTGGCCTTGGGCTCTCATTTGCCACTCACTGAGGGTTACTACACCTAGCTACCATTGTGTGTATGCTGAATGGGACCATTCAGGACTCTCAGGGCACAGAACTGAAAAAGCCTGACCAGTTGCTTGGGGTGAGACACTGTCAGCACCAAGAGAATTAAAGCAAACACCTAACTGATCACCACAGCCATGGCTGAAATCAGAGGTGAAGCCAAGGGAAAAGGAGACTGGGTAGCTGATAAAACACAGAAGCCATTTTGGGTTAGACATAATTGAAATACATTTTTAATAGATCTACCTGTGTTTGAATCTGGACTCCCTCATGTGCTGTGTGGGTCATTTTTTACCAGTTTCTCAATGTTTTCATTTCCCTGTATCTCACTTTTTGTTTCTTCATGTATTCATCATAAAATGGAAGTGATGTGTGCTTCATAGCAAGGATTTAATAATTAGCACCATTACAGGAAAAGTGTTTGGTCCATATTACCTGGAAGATACTAAGTTATATAGAAGAAGAGGAGGCTTGCAATCTCATCACATAACTTTAAAAATACTTTGATAAAAATTATTTCTGCTGAACTATATAGCAATATAGCAATCTTTGAGTTAATCAGGGCAAGAATTATATTTATTTCATAAGTAAGGCCTTGAGACACAGAGAGATTATGTTTTAATAAAAATCTCTTACCTGGTAAGGAGCAGTGCCAGTTTTCTGCCTCCTTTTCTC
Source organism: Mandrillus leucophaeus (assembly GCF_000951045.1). Taxonomy (NCBI): domain Eukaryota; kingdom Metazoa; phylum Chordata; class Mammalia; order Primates; family Cercopithecidae; genus Mandrillus; species Mandrillus leucophaeus. The sequence continues at coordinate 554,432 of NW_012107164.1, forward strand.
AGTGCTTAATCTCTTTTCTTCATTTTTAGCAAATATTAAACTAAGTTGGTCTGCAATTTCCACATACTTACCTACAAATACAAGTAATGAATCCCAGGCATAATTGCAGTAGACTAATAACTGTTTACTTACTGAACTTGGTGAGTAGCTCATTCCCTGTCATTGATTTTACTGTTGAAAATTGGACAAGGACTTGCCAAGTCATTTTCCCATGTCAGAGTTCACTATAGAAGGGCCTGTGTAATTATCTCCACTGACTTCTAGCTCTTAATTAAATTGGTGATTTCTGTTGTCTTCCTTAAAGTTCTTAGGAAGCAATTGACTTGTTCAGTAATTCTGATTAAGCATGCGCATTGGATGTTATTTTTTTAAAAAAAACCTAGGTAACTCTTAAAAAGCATACAAAGGAGTTTCTAATTCAAAGAGCCAGAACCAGAGTTATATAAAATATATTAATCCAAAATTCATCATTTAACAGAAACATTAGTGACAATAATTTAACAAACGTTATTACTGTCATTTATTTATTTAACAGAAAGTATATTGCAGTTTTACACAACATCTTAAAACCTATCACTATGGCTGGGTGCGGTGGCTCACGCTTGTATCCCAGCACTTTGGGAGCCGAGGCGGGCAGATCACGAGGTCAGGAGATCGAGACCATCGTGGCTAACACAGTGAAATCACGTCTCTACTAAAAATACAAAAAATTAGCTGGGCATGGTGGCGGCTACTGTAGTCCCTGCTACTCAGGAGGCTGAGGCAGGAGAATGGTGTGAACCTGGAAGGTGGAGCTTGCAGTGAGCCGAGATCCTGCCACTGCTCTACAGCCTGGGTGACAGAGTGAGACTCCATCTCAAAAAAAAAAAAAAAAAAAAAAAAACCCCACAAAACTATCACTGTATGTTCTCTTTTCAATAGTTGCATAATATTTATTATGTGCCTAGCATTTCTCTAAGCCTCTTACATATACTAACCCATTTATTTAATCCTCACAGTAGCCTAATGAGGTAGGAACAATTATTATCTCCATTTTATAGAGGAGAAAACTGAAGCACACAGAGGTTATGTCATTTGCTCAAGGTCCCATCACTAGCAAGTGGCAAAACCTAGCTGCAAACCCTTGTGGAGGGGTCTCAACATCTATACCCTTAAATCACCTTACCTATTTCCTGTGGTTCATGTGGATCCTCAAAAAATAATAGCTTCTAGTGATTTTAGAAAACACAGATGAGTTTTATTAGAGCCAGGATTTTTGTTTTTTGAATTCTCCCAAGACCTTTTAAAGTAAACATATATAGTAAAACTACCTCTTGAAGAATTTAACAAGATATATGAAATGGACTACCATAGACAAAATGTGCAGCGATGTCTGTGTTTATTCTGTCTACTCAGTTTTCTTGATATAAGTTTTCATATCCCATATTATATGTGATCTATCTTTAGTTGCTAAAGTCAGAAATCTAATTAAGTTAGTTTAACAAAAAATAAAATTTATTGGTAGTTACAACTGAGCACTCTAAATGTTAGTGCCAGTTTGGGAGTTTACTTTTTCAAGACATATTTAAAAAAAAAAAAATCCCTCTCCATCTCTTGTCTTTGCTTAACTCCTTATTGGATTCAGGTAGGCTGTCTGCATGTGACATCAGTGTTGACCCTAAAAATGACAAAATTACATAATCATTAGGGCTCTCAATCTCTGAAGGAGATCTTCTTTCATGCAGAATGTACATTAATTTCCGGAAAAGAACTGCTTGGCTCTGCTTGGGTCATGTGTCTGCTGCTGGAGTAATCATTAATTCCAGAAGCATCTGGTGCTTGATTGGTCAACCTGGGATCAACACATTATTAGAACCACATCAAATAGGTAAAAAGCAATTCTCAAAAGAAAAAGAGGATTCAGTTAGCAGAAGAGAAAAAGCAATCTATGTCACTGATAAGTTATTGTTTCTAGGGGTTCTAAAGCGTTCAGGTCTCTTTGAGACTCTTCATGATGAGAACAATGGTAATAGACATTGCTGGGCCCTGTTTTCTTATTTCCTCAGAGAGCAAGACAATGAAGATTAATCATAAAGACATTGCCTATTATTTATCATCTCACTTAAAGGAAAACATACTTTTTTATTATTTATGATGAGCCATAAATTGCTTCTTGTGATTAATAAAAGTTATTCAATTTAAAATGAAAACATTGGCTGGGTGCAGTGCCTCACGCCTGTAATCCCAGCATTTTGGGAGGCTGAGGTGGGAGGATAGCTTGAGCTCAGGAGTTAGAAACAAGCCTGGGCAACATGGTGAAATCCTGTCTCTACAGAAAATACAAAAATAACTAGCTGAGTGTGGTGGGGCACACTTGTAGTCCCAACTACCAGGGAGGGTGAGGTGGGAGGATTACCTGAGCCTAGAGAGTTTGAGGGCTCAGTGAACCATGATTGTGCCACTGCACTCCAGCCTGGGGGACAAAGTGAGATCCTGTTCCAAAAAAATAAATACATAAATAAAATGAAATTATTATACTCTAAGCTCTCTGTCGTGAATGTAATACTGTATAATAAAACATGCCTGACAACACGTGAGTTCATCCTTTCTTCTCCAGTTTTATCTTCCACTATTCCTTTAGATTTATTTTTATTCCAGCCATAGCAAAGTATTGGAAACTCCCAAAATGTGCTGTCTTTTTACATGGTATTATGCTTTTACATGCATTGTCGTTTCCTGGAATGCCAGTACTTGTCCGCCACATACTCTTGGTTCCAAGGAAATCTACCCAGTCCATAGTCCTTATAGCTTTGCACTGACCTAACTCTCATTCCTATCCTTTCCTCCTATAGCATTTTAGGCCAGGAATGATGCATCCCTCAATTAATACAGCAAGCCCTCTTAAGATAAATAGTATTGTTGTCCTTTAATTACATTTGAGGAAACCAAGGCACTAAAACACTGCATAGAACTGGTAAATAATGGAGTCAAGAAACAAAGCCAGGCAGATGGATTTTCAAACCCATATTCTTAATTACTGTAATATATTGTAATATATTGGCTTTTATGTAAAAGATGCTTATTGAATGAATAGATAAATGATTATTAAGAATCATAACCAATGGGTAAAAGAAGAGTTAAAAAGAAACTAAAACCGGTATCAGTTTACTTAAAAACAAGACAGAGAAGTCAACTCTTTCACATTTCATGAGTGTGATGTCGATTGGACAGAGGCTTTAGAAAAATGTGAGGATATTTTTGCAGAACAAGATAACATGTTTCTGAGAGGAATTTTTCATCTATTAGAACCATAGCATTTAATACACCACACACACACACACACACACACACACACACACACCCCTTTCCAGTATGACCTGTTAATTCAATAAATACATTTAATATTTATTTTTTCCTTCTGTCAAAAGTTAAACTTGTTAAACTCGTGGTAACCCACATGCACTTATTTGTCCTTTCACAAAATATCGCTAATGTTTGTCCTTTGACATTCCAGGAGTGAAACCTTCTGACAGTGCTGCTGAAACACTGCCTGCTATAGTTTGAAATTCACCTGGGTTTAGTGAGGTATGACATGCAGGTATTGGGAAACTGTCAGTATGAAATTTGTTTTGCCTGATTAGCACTGGCTTCCAAAGCAAACACTTTAATTAGGTTAGATTATAATAAGATGCCAGGGAATGCAAATAAATGAGAGATGATGGGTTCATGCAAAAACAAACAAACAAACAAACAGAAACGTTTAAAAGCAATATGTAGCCTCTGTAGAAGCAGAATTCTGTCCAAAAGTTAATAAGCTTTAGACCTTAAATAACAGAATAGACAGCATGTTCCATATCCAAGGGAACCTTCCCCTATTCTCATTTAACAATTATATGAAATCTAAATTTAATCTCATTTAAAAGATCATTATTCATCTTAATTTGTTGACTTCTCCCTAGCTGAAGCTAAATGTTCCTATTTTTATCTGAACTCTGTCAATTACCTGATAAACCTTTCACTGTCATTTAGAATATATTATTTACTACGAGAAACTTCCTTGCCTTTCCTTTATTCTTTAGATGAAACTGCTATTTGGGATTCTTCATATTGTATATTTTGAGATAAATTGCAAATAAGTAGTCAGAGAAAAAATCATTTTATCTTAAAGTTAAATGCTTTTTTTCATTATCTTCCTCGAATACTTAACATCAGGTGTTTAGAATCATGCTTCTATACCCTTAATTTGTTTAAACCCTTCAATGTGTTCATTTCATATAAGATATGCAGAAATGAGACAGACCCAAGGAGATTTGTCTTCCAACATTCAGGGCCCCTTATATACTAAGGTCTCCAACTAATCCCTGATCATTTAGGCTAATTCATTCCTGTTTAAAAGATATACTAGTACTGGTTGCCTACAGTATACTCACACACATATTTCTACTCTAATACATTCACACTCCTTTCTCCACAGCTTCATGGATTTGCGTAGAGGATCACAGCAACCGGTGATGATCCAAAGGACTCCCACTCTCTTTTGGAATACTTGATTTCTAATGCGTATTGACACCTGATAGGTTTTCCTAAAGCCCTTCTCCAACTTGAGCTCATATCAATACCCCCTGATGAGGTCTTACCATTTGGTGGCTCACCCCAACCCGGCAAACCCTGCACCTAGAACCCAAGAGCAAGAAAGAATATCACTAATATTGAATGGTATTTTTAATGCTCGGATTTACTTCTGAAAAACAATTCTTGAGATCTGAACTATTAATATTATTGCTTATGCCTCTCCTGAACTCCAGACCAAGCTCTTGTAAGCCTCAGTCTGTCACAACTCTGCCCACTACATTTCGTTCCTGGCTTCGATCTACTGGACTGTTCCTAAACCTTGCCTAGTCCATATCATTATGCCCATCTTCACAGTGAGATCTGTGGCCCTGGTTCTATGATCTGTACATGAATAAGACACAGGAGTGCACATGCTAGAGAGCTGACAAGGTGGGAGACTCACTTTTTTCCCTTCACAGCAGAACAATGATTTCCAATACAAAGGTTCACATTAGTGTATCCTTTGTGTCCAAATTAAAACTTGACCAGGAAGTGCCCTGCCTCTTGAATAACAACACACATATGTATGCCTATACTGAGTTCCAACCCTGTGCTGTGTACTGCATGAGGGACTTGGCCTATAGATTTCTAGCTGATCCTAGTTATGACCATTATCATCATTATTTATGAGTCCTTTGCACTATAGTAGATGTTTCATACACTTAATTTTAATTCATACCCAGTACAAAGTCATAGTAAGGCATTATTGTTCATATGGTAGAGATAAAAAACACAGGTTGTGATATGTTAAAAATTAATAGCAGCAGAACAGGAATTTCAACTGACAGTATTAATGCTCTGACATTGTAGGAAAAATTACAAACATAAATAGACAAAAAATAGAAATTTAAATAGCAATACATATCTCAATGTTGTTTATAGGTAAAAAGATTTATTACCCTGTTGGACACACAAGTAAACAATAGCATCCCAAATCTGAAAGTAATGGAATAATGAGCCTGATTCTCACTACATGCAATGTACCAGCCTTTTAAACTCACTGTCCCCTCACTTTAGGCCCAAAATGTCCTGGTCTCTTTCTTACTCTCCTTCTCTTTCTCTTTCTTCATTGACAAGCATGGGTATGGGCAGAAATAATGGTGACAAAATCAGGCACAGTATATAAGCAATACTTACCATGCTGTGGCTCATACCATTATTGACCAATTAGTGAGACTTTACCTGAGCTCTCAGTGAGAGCTGCTTTGCAACAAAAAATTGCAATAGTCTGTTGAATAGATATTGAGATGCACTAGATTGTGGCTAAATCTACTGTCTTTGAGACTGTGGATAATGGAGTTTCCCTATGCTCGTAAGGTTAATATTATTTACAGGAAGATGGTTTCCCTAGAGATGCTATTTTACTGTGGAATACCCTAGATTCATAGTACAGTTTCAGCTAAGGTTCTGGATTTGTTATACCAATGCCATCTAATAAATTCATGAATCAAAACACAGATTCAAACATTAATGAAAGCATGAACCTGAAGATTCCCTTTTTCAAAACCAAATTATTTTTTACTGTGGTACAGAAAAAATATTACTCCAACTGAGAGTTTAGTTCAATTTACTACTCAAATATTAAATTTTATTAAACTTTGAAATTATTAAATTTTAAAATATTAAACTTTGAAATGAACTATTTTTGAAGTCTTTTTTTAAAAGAAAGAACAGATTGCTAAGAAAAACTAGCAAATTAGGAAAATGTAAGTAAAATTGCCATTTCCTATTTGAGGAAAAAAAATGGCAAGGAGCTAATCCACTTCTTTCCTTGTGAGTAAAGGAAAACATCTTCCATGATTTGCAATTACATTAATTCAGGGTTTTCATCTCCCAAAGGACACTAATTGTACTTTTTCTTTAGTTCTGCTCTTGGGACAATAAGACAGATGAGATCTCAGAGCAACAACAGGGAAAGAAAGATGCTGATTTGTGGCTGTCCCTTCTTTCCTGACAGTTGTAATTTCCTTTATTTTCACTTAACATCCATTATTTTCTTCCTACCTTTTCTTTTATTCTGATATGTAGTTTTGTGAACTGAATGCTTGTGTATCCCCAATCCTCAATTAATATGTTGAAGCCCTAACCCACAGTGTGATGATATTTGGGGACAGAACTTTTAGGAGGTGATTAAGATTAAATAAGGTCATAAGCAGGGGGAAGGGCATGTCCTAATGCAGCAGGACTTTGGGATTTATAAGAAGAGGAAGAGAGAAAGATCTCTTTATTCTTCATGTGCATCTACTAATCTCTTTATTCTTCATGTTCACAAAAGGCCATGTGAGGACACAGTGAGAATATGGGCATCTGCAAGCCAGGAAGAGAGGCCTCACCAGAAACAGAGTATGCTGGCACCGGAATCTTGGACTTGCCAGTCTCCAAAACAATGAGAAATAAATTTCTGCTGCTTAAGCCACCCAGTCTGTGGTACTTTGTTATACTATCCTGAGCAGACTAAGACATGTGGTTTGTATTGTCGGTGTTTTAGGGGCACACTGGATAATGCCGGAGAATGTGGGCTTTAGAAATAACTTGGATGTATATCCTGGCTCTGCCAGTTGACAAGTTTGTGACCGTGGGCAAGTAATGTAACATTGTCTTTGTCTAAATGTTCTCATCTGTAAAATAAATTAAAAGCAGCTACTTCATGGCATTGTTTTAAGAACAAAATAAGTTAATACAGCAGCCTAAACCTGGGACATGAACATTTTTAAAGTTGTGGACTGTTTGAAGGAAATCCATTTTCTGAACCTGCACTCCGCGTGTACTGTTCCTGAGAACTTGAGGCTGGAGGAGGGGTCATGCCAGAGTGTCATACCTGTTTTCCTCTCTCTTTTCACAGCCTTTCTTTTCCACACTCCAATGTAAGGCACACTTCTTACTCATCCGGGATCTTAGTGTGCTGTTTTCACTAAATGCATAAATGTTCCTATGACAAACAAAGGAACTACATGAAATGGTGTTGTTAGTGTTGAAATAATGAATGATGGTAATAATTAAAAATATTTTTGCAAATTTGGCAATTTCCAATATTTTGCTTTCAACAAAATTGAAGGAGAACCTAATTGAATTTTCAGGTGAAAGTATTAAGAAAAATTAGGGATGATTAGAGCCAAGAAATCTTTTATTCATATTTACTTCTGTATGTGAACACAATTCTTAGCTTGTCATGTCTGTGTCACAATTTTTAAATATTATTTTTGAATTTATGTGTATATATTTTTAATTGAGGATGGTGGGTCTCAAATCCCTTTATGACCTAGCATCAGAAGGCAGAGTGCATCACACTGGCTGTAGTCACAAGGCAGCCCAGAGTCAAGGGGAAGACACACAGATGCCACCTTTTGATGGGGAGCTATCAATGTCACATCATGAGAGAACATGACGGGCAGGTTATATTATTACAGCCATCTTTGAAAAATACAAATTACCACATATTAAGTGGGGGAAAATTCTGCAACTTCAAAACTGCAAGGAATTTTTTGTCTCTATAAGTGGAGAAACTTGAATTTACCTTTGAGATCAGTTATATTCTTTGTTTTAGGGGAGAAATACAAATATTTTAATAGGGCTTTTCCTAAGGTAAGCTAATATCCCATTCTGGAATAGAAATATACCATAATAAAAAGTGGAATTATTCCACATTATAAATAAACTTTTTTCTTACTTAGCAATGAAGCCAGATCTCTGAAATTTGTTTTCTTTCAGAATAATAATAATAATAATAATAATAATAATAATAACTCCCCATTTTATCTCCTTCTAGAGTCCTTGGGAGTCCTGGTTCTGAATCTTAGTCCAGACAATTATGCTGAAGGATAGTCCTGTATGTGGAGAAGTTAAATCTAATGTGGCAAAAGTTTGGAGACCAGGGGCAGAGATATCCTCAAAGAGTTCCATTGGAATGCTTTGACCCAGAGGGTGCTGGGAGTATATAATGTCTGGTTTTGAGTTTTCCTCTTCTTCTTGATATGGTAATTCTATATTGTAATATCCCAAAGGTTTAAGTAAAATTTAACTTTATGTTACATTACATTTTGGGGTTCCTTGTTCTTTGTGGAATTAAGGAAGAGGCTTGTATTAGGATGACCAACTTGTCCTGGTTTGCCTGGAATTTCCCACTTTTGTACTGAAAAATCTCATATTTCAGGAAATCGCTCAGACCTGGACAAATAAAAATGGTAGACTACTTTGGTTGGACTCTACACTTAGGATTAACTTGTTGGGAGAGATGGGTAACAACCTGGTCATGGCTAGTTTCAGGTCAGTTAGTGGCAACCTTCAGAAGATGTGTGCTGTGTCTTTCTTACTGGAATCAGCAGCTCTGATGTTAAGCAAATGTTAAGAAAAAGTATCAAAATCTTGGAAACAGGCAAATAAGATTATCAGGTATTCTTTCAGGTTCGTGCTGGGTACTGTCCAGCAGAGGCTACATGGTATTATCTGATTCTCTAGGGGTTAGTACTTTTCTTTGACTTTCTATTTAGAAATGAACAGAATTTTTTTGCCTCTGTGAAGGTAACATAACTTATAACACTAACTTATGAAAACTGATACAAATAGTTCTTTTTTGATAGTCATAGAAATGAATTTTATTCAAGAGATGCAAGTGATTTCCTGTAAAAAAAGATGACTCCTGAAAGTTACAGTTTTATTGCCTGATAAGATATTAACCAATTAATATTAGTATTAGCCAATTTAAATTAGAATTCTTATTCGACTCTTTTGTCTTTAAGTCACTATAAATACTTTGCTTTCCCGAATTACATTTGAATCTGTCTCATGATCTTGCTGATACCCTAATTAATGTGATAAATAAATATTTGACCCTACTGATTTTTTTGTATGGGTGGTGATTGTATCATTTAAAAAAAATCATAGATTCACATTAGGGATTTATAAAATGCATTAATATCCTTCAGAAACATCCAAGAAATTCATGGAGAAAGTGAAACTGGCAAAGCTGTGGGTTTCCTACATCCAAGCAGGATGGAGACTTGGATTACTTATATTGAAGACTAGTGATGTACATAGCCTTTATATAATGGACCACTACATGGTAGTGAGGGGGGAGAGCATATTAGATTTAAACTTTGTAGTAAAAGAAGCATCTAAATCAATGATTTCTGCACAGTGGAGGATGTTTTTGAGATCACATCCAATAAAAAGTTGTAGTCCTAAGAAACATGGCTAGAAAACTCTTCCACTGCAATGAGAGAACACTTTACAGAATATATGTAGACAAAGATGACTTTCATAATATCTAGTTTTTTAAAGGTTTGAGACAGGTATGTTTATAGGGCTAGAGGTATTGAAATGCACTTGATAATGCCTTGGTTCTTAAAATGTGAGTTTATAAAAAATTATAGGTAAAGAACTTGGAAATTCTAAACTCTAGGTCAAACTGTATACAAATGACTCTTTTTTAGATGACAAAAAATGTATAACAGCAATTTTATACCATTCAGTTGTATACGTTTGTCTTAAGACTTCTATTATTTAAATAAGAATGGGAATTCATTATCAGAACCATACTATTTATGTTTGAAGTTTGTTGAATATATAGAATTATCTATACTTGGAAGACACTTTTGTAATAGCCAATAAATATTGGTATATTTTCCTCCCTTTCTTATTCCCATAAAAGGAAAAATCTTGCTCTTTGCTCATTACTGCAGAGGAAAGTTATGAAGAGGTTAACATGCTGACAGAATAAATTGAGTTTTCCTGGCTTTAGTTTCAAAAGGCCTGAAAGCCTCACAGTTAAGCAAGGTGACTGCATAAACATTAAGAGTTTCTCTGAGGAGAACATTTAGAGAACAATATGTGTTCTCTCCCTCCTAGGGTTGGAGAAAGGGAAAATAAATGTGATGAAGAGATTTAGATATTCCTAGAGGGAGGCTTGACTATACAATATAGTTATCTTCATAGAGTATGTATGAAATCTTAAGTAAGATAACTATATCACCCTGTATGTTTTCTTGATCCATGTCAATCCTCTTACTGGTTGCTCACTACAGCTAGAATAATGCAAGAGAATACATATGTTGTGTGATTGTGTCATCAGTGACTGATGAATTTCCATTGCTCTGCCTCTAATGTTTACATGACCAATGGTCCTGCACATTTGACTCTAACGACATTGGTCTTTTCTCAATTCCTTGAAGGCGCAATGTTCTTTTCTGCCATATAAGCTGTTCCCTCTGTTCTTCTTATACCTAGTCCTTGGCTTAGAAAATTCTTAATCATTCGATGGCTCTTAGCTTAAATGATTACTGAGGGAATCTTTTTTAATCCTCTGGCTTAGGGCAGATCTTCTTGTATATTCTCATTGCATTCTGTATTTCTCTTTATTTAGCAAATTTGTAGTTGCAATTAAATAATCTTTGGATTTTTTAAATGTTATTCTTAAAATATATATATATACATATTTCTACTCCGTTCCTGCATTTGTGTCAATACTTTTTCAGTATTTCTCTCTTCCTTGATCTTCCAAAGATCTTTCTCTATTCATGACTCATCCCTAAATTCTGCAAAAAGGAGACCTTTTCCCATGAACCCCATTTCATTTTGCTTTTGAAATCGTTTTACAAATATACTGTGCACAGTTAAAAAGTTACCACAGGTTGGGCACGGTGGCTCACGCCTGTAATCCCAGCACTTTGGGAGGCCGAGGTGGGCGGATCATGAGGTCAGGAGTTCGAGACCAGCCTGATCATCATGGTGAAACCCCATCTCTACTAAAAATACAAAAATTAGCTGGACGTGGTAGTGTGCGCCTGTAATCGCAGCTACTCAGGGGCTGAGGCAGGAGAATCGCTTGAACCCGGGAGGCAGAGGTTGCAATGAGCTGAGATTCGGCCACTACACTCCAGCCTGGTCTACAGAGTGAGACTCTGTTTCAAAAAAAAAAAAATGTTACCACAATATAAACAAAGATACATTGTTGTATACTGTTCATAATCAATAACACTAGTTCAACTCTCATAGCGTACTGGAAACAAAATTGGGAATGTTAAATAACTTTATGATTAAAAACAATTGAAAATATTTTCTAGAAAGAAACCATAAGTAACGTAAGTAACAGAAGATGAAATCTACTTTAAATGTGGAAATCCATTTCTTTTAGACTTAGTCTAAAACTAAAAATATATGCCCTCTAGATGGCAGCAAATTAATTTTTATTATTTATTTATTTATTTATTTATTTATTTATTTGGAGAGTGAGTCTCGCTCTGTCACCCAGGCTGGAGTACAGTGGCACGATCTTGGCTCACTGCAAGCTCCACCTCCGGGGTTCATGCCATTCTCCTGCCTGAGCCTCCCCAGTAGCTGAGACTACAGGCGCCTGCCACCACGCCTGGCTAATTTTTTGTATTTTTAGTAGAGATAGCGTTTCACCTTGTTAGCCAGGATGGTCTCGATTTCCTGACCGCATGATCCGCCTGCCTCAGCCTCCCAGAGTGCTGGGATTACAGGCCAGGCGTGAGCCACCGTGTCCGGCTGCAATTTAAATCTTTGAAAACATTCGTACCTCTGATAAAGTAGAGGAAATGGGGAATCCCTGCTGGCAGCTAATTTGTAAGGGAGGGCTAAGGATATCCACAGAAATCACAACTTGCAAAATGCACTAGCAAATCAGATAAACTTACCCAAACAAACCGTGACTACAGACCACATTGATCTCTTAAAGTCAATCTCTTCTAACATCTATTCTTTAGGACCCATATGTCTGTAGGTCTTGCACCCTGATACATGCAAACTGATCCAACAGTAACTCCCCATACTCTTAACATGTTTTGACAATTCAATCACTTAATGTGCCAAAACCTGCATAGTTCACAAGTTCTAACCAATCCCTGATATGACTACCCTGTGACTAACTCTAGCACCCAAAACCCTTTAAGTATACTTCCCTGACTCCCTTTGCTGTACGTTTTCCCTTACTGCTATGAAGGTGTTAGCAGTGGTATTGGCTGATGAGCTTTATTAAATAAATTTATTATTTGGCTGATAAGCTTTTCAACACATCAATGAGACATGTTATTTTCAAAACTTGTTAAGGTATTATCTTCAAAAGTATCTGTATATTGAAACAGATTTATTTCAGGTACCATAAACCAAATGTTAATAGTGCAAAAAGCAAACCATTGAATATACATACTGACAAAAACTCTTTGATTAAACTTTAAACAGACTCTATTGAGCCCTCTTTTTGTGTAGGCCTCACCCTTGGGCTCTGTCTTCAACCTGTCTAAATCAGACTTAGCAAAGGATCCTGCTAAGTCATCAGATCTTCAATATCTGATCAACCTTCATAACTGATCAAGTTCCTCATCCCACACCCTTGATATCTATGTTCTTGGCCTGCCTTTAGCAAGAATCCTGTTAAGTCAGTTTAGAAAGAATCCCCCTACCTTTGATATCTCCTGTTAATAATTTTCCATCCACTGACACCCTCAATCTGCTGTTTAGCTTATAAATCCTTGCTTGTTTTTGTTGTATTCATGAGAGTTGAGGACAGTTTCTCTCCTATATTATGATAGTCTTCAGTAAAATCTTCCTTACTGCTGTAAGAAGTGTCAGAAGACTCTCTCTTCAAAAATACTTATTTTTTAAAGCTTTACTTGTTTTAAAACTTTAGCATTCCACTTAGCAATCATTGTAAATGGCTTTAAATCACATTTTTTAAAAAAAATGTAACTCTAAGAGAAATATACCTCTAAAGGTCCTCTTCATCATCAGTCTTCTCATTCACCTGTTTATTACTTCATTTATTGACCTCTTAAATGATCTAATATCTTCAACTTCAATCCACTCTACCATTTTACACACTGAATTTCTAGGCTTCACTACCTAATGAGTAAAAATAGTTTTGTGTTTTGAATTAGTCCATTTTCATGCTTCTGATAAAGATGTACCCGAGACTGGGAAGGAAAATAGGTTTAATGGACTTACAGTTCCATATGGCTGGAGAGGCCTCACAATCACGGTGGAAGGCAAAACGCACTTTTTACATAGCAGCAGCAAGAGAGAATGAGAGAGAAGTGAAAGTGGAAACCCCTTATAAAACCATCAGATCTCATGAGACTTATTCACTACCACAAGAACAGTATAAGGAAAACTGCCCCCATGATTCAATTATCTCCCACCTGGTCCCTCACACAACACATGGGAATTCAAGAAGAAATCTGTGTGGGGACAGAACCAAACCATGTCTTTCCGCCCCGGCGCCTCCCAAATCTCATGTCCTTACATTTCAAAACCAATCATGCCTTCCCAACAGTACCTCAAAGTCTTAACTCACTTCAGCATTAACTCAAAAGGCCACAGTCCAAAGTCTCATATGAGAGAAGGGAAGTCCCTTCCACCTATAAGTCTGCAAAATCAAAAGCAAGTTAGTTACTTTCCAGATACAATGGGGGTACAGGTATGAGGTAAATAAAGTCATTCCAAATGGAAGAAATTGGCCAGAACAAAGGGGCCACAGGCCCCACAAAAATCTGAAATCCAGTGGGGCAGTCAAATCTTTAAGCTCCAAAATGATCTTCTTTGACTCCATGTCTCACATCCAGGTCATGCAGATGCAAGAGGTGGGCTCCCACAGCTTTGGGCCACTTTCTTCCCAGTCTCGGGTATGTCTTTATCAGCAGCATGAAAATGGACTAATTCAAAACATGAAACTATTTTTACTCATTAGGTGGTGATGCCTAGAAATTCAGTGTGTAAAATGGTAGAGTGGATTGAAGTTGAAGATATTAGATCATTTAAGAGGTCAATAAATGAAGTAATAAACAGGTGAATGAGAAGACAGATAATGAAGAGGACCTTTAGAAGTATACTTCTGTTAGAGTTACCTTTTTTAAAAATGTGATTTAAAGCCATTTAAATGCTTTTTTTCTAATGCATTGCAGGGTATAGCCCCCCTCTCGGCTACTTCCATGGGCTGGCATTGAGTATCTGTGGCTTTTCCAGGCACACGGTGCATGTTCTTAATAGATCTACTATTCTGGAGGCTGGAGGACTGTGGCCCTCTTCTTACATGTCCACTAGGCAGTATCCCAGTAGGGATTCTGTGTGGGAACTCCAACTCCACATTTTCCTTCTGTACTGCCCTAGCAGAGGTTCTCCATGAGGCACCCCTCACTGCAGCAAGCTTTACCTGGGCATCTAGGTGTTTCCATACATCCTCTGAAATCTAGGCAGAGGTTCCCAAACCTCAATTCTTGACTTTGGTGTATCTGTAGGCTTAACACTACATGGACATCTCCAAGGCTTAGAGCTCCCACCCTCTGAAGCAACAGCTTGAGCTGTATGTTGGCCACTTTTAGTCATGGCTGGAGCAGCTGGGGCACAGAGCACCAAGTCTCTAGACTGCACACAGCATGGGGACCCTGGGCCTGGCCCACAAAGCCATTTCTTCCTCCTAAACCTCTGGGCCTGTGATGGGAGGGGCTTTCACAAAGGTCTCTGACTTTCCCTAGAGATATTTTCCCCATTGTCTTGGTGATTGATATTTGGCTCCTCGTTACTTTTGCAAATTTCTGCAGCTGGCTTGAATTTCTCCTCAGAAAATGGGATTTTCTTTTCTATCACATTGTCGGGCTGCAAATTTTCCAAACTTTTATGCTCTGTTTCCCTTTTGAAACTGAATGCCTTTAACACACCCAAGTCATCTCTTGAATACTTTGCTGCTTAGAAATTTCTTCTGCCAGATACTCTAAATCATCTCTCTTAAGTTCAAAGTTCCACAAACCTCTAGGGCAGGGGCAAAATGTCACTACTTTCTTTGCTAAAATATAACAAGAGTCACCTTTGCTCCAGTCCCCAACAAGTTCCTCATCTCCAACTGACAGCACCTCAGTCTGGATTTTATTGTCCATATCATTATCAGCAATTTTGTCCAAGCTATTCGACAAGTCTCTAGGGAGTTCCAAACTTTCCCACTTCTTTTTGTCTTCTTCTGAGCCCTCCAAACTGTTCCAACCTCTGCCTGTTACCCACTTCCAAAGTTGCTTCCACATTTTCGGGTATCTTTTCACCAGTGCCCCACTCTACTGGTACCAATTTACTGTATTAGTTTGTTTTCACACTGGTGATAAAGACATACTGAGACTGGGTAAATTACAAAAGAAAGAGGTTTAATGGACTTACAGTTCCACGTGGCTGGGGAGGCCTCACAATCATGGCAGAACGTGAAAGGCACTTCTTACATGGTGGTGGCAAGAGAGAATGAGGGAGAAGTGAAAGCAGAAACCCCTTACAAAACCATTAGATCTTGTGAAACTTATTCACTGCCATGGAACAGTAAGGGGGAAACTGCCCCACCAGGTCCCTCCCATGACACATGGGAAATCAAGATGAGATTTGGATGGGGACAAAGCCAAACCATATAATGTTTATTTCAATGTTTACACATTTCTTAATTGTAAGACCCCAGATCTCCTAGTTTCTTCTGAGTGCCCTCTGCTTCCATAAAGGTCTCAGGTAGGAAACCATTTATTGGCATCTAAATATTATTCCACTTTTGATTCTAGCTCTCTCCCCATCAGGGTAATTTGTTGTCCTTGAAGCTACTCCATGAAGCTTTACAACTTACTGTCATAGCACTTGATTTGCTTTCTAAGTGTCTTAAACATTACCTCTAATGGGCCAGGTGTGGTGGCTCACACCTCTAATCTCAGCACTTTGGGAGGCCAAGGCAGGTGGATCATAAGGCCAGGAGATTGAGACCATCCTGGCTAACATTGTGAAATCCCATCTCTACAAAAATACAAAAAAAAAAAGTCAGGTGTGGTGGCACGCACCTGTAGTCCCAGCTACTCAGGAGGCTGAGGCAGGAGAATCACTTGAACCCAGGAGGCAGAGGTTGCAGTGAGCTGAGATTGGGTCACTGCACTCCAGCCTGGGTGACAGAGTGAGACTCCATGTCAAAATAAATAAATAAATAAATAAATAAATAAATAAACAAACAAACAAACAAACCTCTAATGTACCTCACAAGAAACATCAACTTACGCTGTTATGTCTCTTGCAAATATTGTTACTTATGTGACTTCTACCAGTTCATTACAGATAATCCGAAGTGTTGCCCTCTCTCTACAGCCTTTTGTGAGAACATTTGCTGATAGGTTTTCCCCCTCAGTTGGTAAATCTGTACCCACGAATGAAGGTCTGACTTGTAGGGAGGTACATATAACCGTAGTTACTTTTTAATATAGTGGCTCATTATTCTAATAAGTTGAAACATAACAATCTTTGTTTAAGCATATGCCAAAAATGAGTGAGATACTTTTAATACATTGCTTCTAATCTTCACAGTAATTTTTCAAATGGGATAATTATTATTCTAATTTTACAAATGAAGAATTAAGGATCAGAATGTTTAAAAGACTTACCCCAAATCACATATCAACTAAGCAAAGTCTGTACTTTATTCGTTACATGTAATACTTCTTTCTTTCATGTCCCCCCCCTCTTTCCTCCAGCTGCCTTTGTTTTCTTCTGGACTTAAAAAATTATGCAGCATTTTACTTATCTAGCAATTAAACTTCTAATCTCAATAAACTAAAAAGATTCGCAGAAAGCAAAACATAAAATAAAGTAAAATAAAAAGCCTGTAGTCATCAAGAAAAATAGTAATTATAGCAACCAGATATCTAACGTTAGTTTCAACACAGAACCTGTACATCTTATATTGTATAGGAAAGATGTAATAAGTGTCACTACATAATTATAGGTGGTAGCATATTAGAAGTTGTAGAAAAATGTCACTATTGTCTATCAGGGAGGAAGTAAAAATCATTTACCAGGAAAGCAAAGCAAATGAGGACCATTCACTAAAAGAGAAAACAGTTCTATATCTCTTAATAGTTGAGGTCATCTTATATAAAGCCACATTATAATAATTTGCACCATCATGTTGTTTATCTACTTTATAGGCTCATTTGCTAAAAGGATTATATGAATTATCATCAATATGTTACTTTAGTGAGTAGTTCTTCCTACATGTTTAGAGCTTTTAGCTGAAATAGATATTACATAGAGAATATAAAACAGCACCTCATAAACATTCATTGTTTAGTTTAAGCTGGTTTCTTGAATATCTTAAGCACTTGGATTGCTGAACTCATCAGGGAATGCTTTAGTTGGTAGCTATATTTCATTGCCTGTATTGAAATGTTATACAATAATTACTTGCTAACTTTTAGGAAACATGTAATTAATATGCATCTATTTTAAGATTCAAAGATAATTTTTTTCACATTTAATATTTCTGTAATTGGGATAGTTTTATAATTCTGATCGACATCTTCTATAAAAAGTTTTTTTTTTAAATCAGTGATCTGTCTTTCAGGAAAATACATACAACCATGTTAATTTCAGTCTGGTCAGAGCAAAAATTGAAAAACAACCCAAGAGCCATCAATATAAAAGAAAGTGGTTAAATTATAGTAAATTCATACCATGAAATTCTATCATGCATGGTACTATCATAAAGGTAGCCAACATGAATTAAGTGTGATGTTTACTAAGTTTAAATGAGCAAGGTAAACAAATATCCACAATTTCTACTTAAATACTTAGACTACAATTTTTGTAGCTGGATGTTAGTGTCCTATATTATGTAATAAAAATATGCTGATCAAAGAATGTGGAAGGTATGTATGTCAGTGTTTCCACTCCACCCTTAGCTTTCAGCAGGTCCTCTATGCTTGCAACACAGGTAGGGTTTCCCTCTGCTCTCTTGACTCACCTATATTGGTAGAGTGCTGTTGTTTTTTCACTCATGCAAAACTCCTCATCGAGGCAGAGGCTAGGTTGCCCCTGGTCCAGCCTCAATTTTGCACAGGCCCCGAATGCCTGAACCTCAAGGTTTGGGCTTTGCCTTGTTTCAGTGGGGTTGTTGGGAAGAAATGAAGTTCCTGTTCCTCTCTTTTTGGCAGACTGTTTTTATTTCTATCCCTCTCTCTGGTGGCAGTCAATCTTAAGGTAGGCCATAGGACGGAATGGTTTGCTGCTCCTCCTTCAGTGGGTTTTTTCTTCTGTAACAGATAAACTTTGTCACAGACTGGAGGGCATGAGAGTTTCCTGCCTCAATCCCAGAGGCAAAACTGCTTTTGCTTTGGATAGCAGAAGGGTCAGTGGAGGTGGGAGGGTAAGTATTCCTTCTTTCTCAGTGACAGTCTACCACCACCAAAGGCTTTCTTCTCTTAAGCAAAGATCTGGTAAATGGGTGTAGACTCCCCTTGTTTCTTAGGCTTCTAGGGTTTCTAAACTGTTAAACTTCCCCTGGTCTTTAAGAATTCATTAAAATTTTAAGTGTTTCTATCTTCCTTTACTACTGCTCTTTTTTCCTTCTGTGCTCTTTGAAAAGCAAAATGGTTTGTGTGTCCCATCCCTTTTCTGAGGGGCTTGTTGTCCTTTAGAATCAATTTGCCTAGTTGCTTTACAGCAACCATAGCTATAGAAATGTAGCTCTCTGATGAAAAAGAAATATTTTTTCATATTATCCAGCTTTGTTGTTGTTGTTATTATTGGGGTGGGGGTTACATTTTATTTGGCTTTCTATATTCTGGGTAGAAGCAAAATTCCCAGTACCACTCATTTTTAATGGAGTTGTCTTTTCCTCTCTCCACCCAAGCAGTACCCATTCTGGTTTTGAAGCACAAGAGTAAGAGTCCACCACTCCCCACTGTCTTTCCTACCTCCTAGGAATTCTATGGTTTTTGTTTGTTTGTTTGTTTGTTTGTTTGTTTATATTTATTGTCATGAAGCAATGTAGAGTCAAGCTCAGGCTTCAGGTCCGTGGTTCTTAATTCTTCGTTCCCTGGTCTACCAGGCCAGCACTATTGGAGCAGCACAGA
Organism: Mandrillus leucophaeus; assembly: GCF_000951045.1. Taxonomy (NCBI): domain Eukaryota; kingdom Metazoa; phylum Chordata; class Mammalia; order Primates; family Cercopithecidae; genus Mandrillus; species Mandrillus leucophaeus. The sequence continues at coordinate 573,889 of NW_012107164.1, forward strand.
ATCTTGTTGAAGAGCTGAATTGGTTTTGGCAACACAATGTCCAATCCATAGGAGAGAAGATAGTGCCACCTATCCTGGAAAGTCATCCTCCACATATACATGGCCTAAAGAGCTTATATATAAGCCTAAGAAAAGAAAACCAATGAGAAGTTGCATTTTCCTTAAAAAAAAAAAAAAAAAAAAAAAAGCCACGTTTCATATCCTACTACTCTTCTATTCTTCACTTACATTCTTTCTCTTCTATAAACTTTTTTTACCTGAAAAAATAATCCTCTGGTTCTCATGCCCTCATTTAAGGTGGAAAATAATAATCTTTTGTGTTCTTGAGTTGGGATAGAGTTTCTAGGACAATCATTTCTATGTGTAAAACACTTCACTTAAGGACATTCATTTGGACATTGATTTCTGATATTTGTGCCTCCAAATCTTTTACTGTGGTGAAATTTTTTGTTTGTTTGTTTGTTTGTTTGTTTTTCCAATGTCTTCTGCTCTCTCCTGGTCCTTCAACAATTTTCAGGTTGTTTCTAGTGAGATATTTCCGTTGGAAAGCCACCACAATAAAGTAAGTCTGGGGAAACCGGGGACAGACAGTTCCACTTTTTTTTTTTCATGCTTCCTAATGAGTATTATTTAATAAATAAGTACTGGCAATCTTTGACTGCCATTAAAATTACTCTGGTGCTCCTTGTCTGTGTTAGCAGTTATCAAAACCTACTTGTAGCATTTTTTTTTTTTTTTTTTTTCCCTTTCGCACGTGGAAGAAAAGAAGGAAAACAGCCTTGGAAGTTCTCAACTGTCAACCCCCTGCGAGGACGTTTGCCTCCTGCCCTAGGAGAAACGTTCGCTCCGGAGGCTTGGGCTGCCGGAGCCCGTTGTGGCCACTGAGTCCTTCGACGCCCTCGCCAGGCTGGCCTTTGGGTTGGCCCAGACAGGACGGGCTGCAGAGAGCACTTGGGCCGCGTCGCCAGGAGGCGCCCAAAGTGAGCCATGCCCAAAGACGTCGCCCGGCGCTCTGAGGACCAGTATGAAGTCCCAGGAAGAGTAGAGCCGCGGAAGGCCGTACGGGCCCGGCCTCCTAAGGACTGGAGGGCCAGGGAATTCCCGAAGTCCTCGAAGTCTTCAAAGTCCTCGAAGTCCTCTAACTCCTCGAAGTTCGAGAAAAAATACCGGTATCTGAGACTACTTCCAGAGGCCTTGATAAGGTTCGGCGGTTTCCGAAAAAGGAAAAAAGACAAGTCCTCAGTTTCCAAGAAGCCGGGAGAACTGGATGACAGTTCGGAGCAGCCCTGTGGTTTGGGCTGTCTAGTCAGCCCCTGCTGTGAGTGTTGCAATAACATTCGCTGCTTCATGGTTTTCTACTGCATCCTGGTCTTATGTCAAGGTGAGCCTGAAGGACGCGGGGTGTTGTGGCGAGGGCAGCAAGGGGCCGCACCGGAGGAGGTGGGAGAGGGAGGATGGCAGAGGACGCCCTGGGGTGGCCCAGCCTGAGGCTGCTGTCTGACTTCTCAAGGCGTTGTCGGATCGAAGTTTAGCCACCAATGGGTTTACCTTGCCCGCTGCCTAGACAGAGCAGACTTATCAAGAAAGGGAAATTGCCATGGAGAAAGAGTAAGACACGCAGAACCGGCTGTGCGGGAGACCAGAGTTTTATTATTGCTCACATTAGTCTCTCCAGCATTCTGGGATGGGATCAGAGTTTTTAAAGATAATTTGTCAGGCAGCTGCTCGGAACTGGGGAGTGCTGATTGGTCAGGCTGGTCAGGAACCTGTCTAAGGTTCCTGGGGATGTCCTAGTGGGGCCGAAGTCAGGTTTTCTTGCCATCTTCTGTTCCTGGGTGGAATGGCAGAAGTAGCTGACCCAGATTGCCAGTCTGGGTGGTGTCAGTTCATCCATCCAGTGCAGGGTCTGCAAAATATCTCAAGCACCAATCTCGGGTCTTACAATAGTGATGTTTTCCCTGGGAGCAATTTGGGGAGGTTCCGACTCTTGGCGCCAGAGGCTGCATGACCCCTAACCTTAATTTCTAATCTTATAGCTGATTTGTTAGTCCTGCAAAGGCAGATTAGTCCCCAGGCAAGAAGGGGATCTTTTCAGAAAAGGGTTATTATCAATTTTGTTTCAGAGTCAAACCATGAAATGAATTCCTTCCCAAAGTTAGTTCGACCTAAGCTCAGGAATGAACAAGGAGTTTAAATCCCAGGAATGAACAAGGAGTTTAAAGGTTAGAAGCAAGAAGGAGTGGATTAGGTCTGATCTCTTTCACTGTCATAATTTCTTCAGTTACAATTTTTGCAAAGGTGGTTTCAAAAACAGGTTAACCGGCTGGGAGGAGCTTCGGTGCCTCACCTCCTCCAGTACCTGATTTGGCACAGTCCATCCTACACATTGTGGGTGATGAGGGCCAGGCTTCCAGATAGCCGGCTGCAGAGAGGTGTTGTTGAGTCATTTATCGTTGTTTGTCACCAACTCTGAGAAGTTCTGGGCTTGAATCACCTGGAGTTTAAAATAAAGTTGAAAATGGTGTCTATGATCATTGAATGGTTTCTGTTCCTGCTCATAAATTTGAGACATTCTGACTCAGCCACTGTGTATTGGATCTTGTTTCCTCATCTACGAATTTATACCAGAGAACCTAAACTTGAGGGTGTTATTTTTGCTCATATATTTTGAAGAAGGTGAATTTGAACACCTTTAGACCTGGCATGCTTCTCTACTTGGCCACAGCTCTCACCTCCCCTATTACATCAAGATTCTTTACTAGCCTTTTTTCAATGATGGCATTGGAATTTGACAAACCTGTTCTCTTTTTTGCTCTAAGATGCTAGGTCTAAGTAAGTGCAATCAGAAGGCTGTACGTGGTAAGACCCATATTAGAAAAACAAACCCATAGTCATCGAGTTTGTCTTGAGATTATCAAAGAAGTTTCTTAGAAGAACAAGCATTTGAACCATGCCTTTATAGTTAGGTACAGTTTTGAAAGCCAGAATGAAGTTAAAGAGTATTTGTTGAATAGGGAAGCTAGTTAATGAATCAGTGTTTTGTTTTAGAAAGGCTGGTTTCACAACAGTGAATGACAAGTTTGGCCAGATAATGGTTTCATCTAGGCACCATAAGGGGGTAATTATATTTATATTATCCATCATGTCTCCTTAGTGACTGAGGTATAGAAGACACTCAATAAATACGTATTCAGTGCATAAATGAATTTTAAAAGGAAGGAAAAGACAGATTATGCCTAGATTATGAAGGCCTTTAAATACCACACAGAATTCTGAAAGGATATAAAAGGTATTTACTTCCCACTCTGTTGGATCATGAGTAAGGTGCTTTGCAAGTATTATCTAATTTAGTGTAATCCCCTTATTAGATGGGTAATGAGGAGCCATTGAAGGTTTCTGAACAAGTGATTGACAGTATATGGTTTTAGCTCTGTAACTTAACTGACTTCATATAGGTAGTTAGCTCAGTTTGGTATAATATTGAGTCTTCCATTCATAAAAATGGTATATTTCTTCATTTTTCTATTTGTCAATTGATCTATTTTTAGTTACATTGTAAACAATTTTAAAATCATTTCAAACACGCAAAAGGAATGCAAAGGCAGTACAAACAATACCTGCTTCCCTGCGAGTGAACCAGATTCTTCATCTGTTAACATTTTACCACATTTGTTCCTTTACCTTCTCTTTCCCTATACATGCCCACTTTTTCAGACATGGTGCACCATTACTGCTAACTACTCCAGTGTGCAACTTCCCAAAGTGAGACACTCTCTTACATAACCATCATACACTCCTCACAGACAGGAATATCAGTACAATACTACCATCCAATTATGAACTGGTGGTCCCATCCAGATATTGCCAGCTGTCTCAATATTGTCTTCTTTTCATTTTGGGGCCAAAATTCTATACAGGGACATATGTTGCATTAAGTTGTCATATTTTAGAAGTCTTCTTTAATCTGTAACACTTCCTCATATTTTCTTCTTGTGTCTTATGTCCTTAGAAGTCTTACAGAGTATGGCTTTTTTTGTAGTGCAGGATGAACTTCAATCTGGGTCTATTTGATGTTTCCTTATGACCAGACTCAGACCTTTCTTCCCTCCCTTCCTCTCTTCTTCTCCCTCTCCCTCCATCCTTCCTTCTCCTTTATTTAGATATACTTTACATATAATAAAATTCACACTTTTCGAAGTATGTCATTCAATGAGTTTTAGTAAATATGTACAGACATGCAACCACCAATGCAATCAATTTTATTATTTATTTATTTAATTAATTTTGAGACTGAGTCTACTGAGTCTTGCTCTTGTTGCCAGGCTGTAGTGCAATGATGTGATCTTGGCTCACTGCAACCTCTGCCTCCCTGTAGTTGGGATTACAGGTGCCTGCCACAATGCCCGGCTAATTTTTTTGTATTTTTAGTAGAGACGGGATTTCACTATGTTGGCCACGCTGGTCTCAAACTCCTGACTTCAGATGATCTACCCACCTTTGCTTCCCAAAGTGCTGGGATAACAGGCATAAGCCACCGTGCCTGGCCAATGCAATCAATTTTAGAACTTTTCCATCACACTAAAAGTTTTTTCATACTCCTTTGCAGTCACTTGCTGCTCCTACCTCCTGCCTTAGGTGACCTTAACCTGCTTTCTGTCATTAGAGTTTTGCATTTCCTAAAATTTAATATACATGGAATCATACAGTTTCTAGTTTGTTTTTTTTTTTTTTCTGGCTTCTTTTAACAGCTTGATGGTTTTGAGATTCATTCATGTTGTTGTGTGTATTAACAGTTTGTTCTTTTTTATTGTGAATAGTATGATCGAATGGAATTTTATCCACTATATCCACTCAGTAGTTGATGGACAGTTGGGTTGTTTCTATATTTTTTTGACTACTATAAATAATGCTGTTAAGAGGAATTGCATATGCATATTTGTGTGGACATATGTTTTTGTTTCTGTTGGATAGATAACTAGGAATAGAGTTGCTGGGCTATATAAGTATTTAAGTGTACCTGCTAGAAACTGCCAAATTACAAAGTGGCTGTACCATTTGCAATCCTACCAGTCAGCAATATATGAGTTCCAGTTCCACATTCTTATTAATAGTTAGTATTGTCAGTTCTTAACATTTTAGCTATTCCAGTGATTGTCTAATGGGATCTCACTGTGATTTTTTTGGTTTTTTTTTTTTTTTTTTTTTGAGACGGAGTCTCGCTCTGTCGCCCAGGCTGGAGGGCAGTGGCCGAACTGAAAGCTCCGCCTCCCGGGTTCACGCCATTCTCCTGCCTCAGCCTCCCGAGTAGCTGGGACTACAGGCACCCGCCACCTCGCCCAGCTAATTTTTTGTATTTTTTAGTAGAGACGGGGTTTCACCGTGTTAGCCAGCATGGTCTCGATCTCCTGACCTCGTGATCCGCCCATCTGGGTCTCCCATAGTGCTGGGACTCACTGTGATTTTAATTTCATTTCCCCAATGACCAATTGTCTTGAACATCTGTTTATATGCTTTTTATCCATTTGTGTGTCTTTGCTTGTGAAGTGCCCTTTAATAAATTGGGTTGTTTCTCTTATTACTGAGTGTAGTGTTCTTTATACAATCTGGATGCAAGCCTTTTGTTGAATAAATATTTACAAATATTTTCTCCCAATCCGTGGTTTGCTTTTGAATATTTTTCTGTGTCTTTTTGATGAAAAAAGGATTCAACTTTCAACTTTGATGAAGTATAACTTATTAATCTTTTAAATGATTCATTCTTTTTGGTTTTTATCATGGAAACTATTGCCTAACTCAATGTCATGAAGGTTTTCTACTTTGCTTTTTTCTAGAAGTTTTACAGTTTAACTCTCATGTTTAGGTCTCTGATCCATTTTGAATGAATTGTTTTAGTGTATGAAAGGATCAAGTTTAAAATTTTTTTCATATAGAAAAAAATGCTTTATTCCAGTATAGTTTACTGAAAACAGTGCCCTTTAATCCATTAAATTATCTTGGTAGTTTTGTGGAAGCTCTGATCTCTTTCTGAGTCTATTTAGAGGCTGTCTATTCAGTTTATTTTCCTAATACGTCTATACTTATGCAAATATTATATTGCATTGGTTACTGTAGCTTTATTATATGCATTAGAATCAGGTATCCTTTTGACTTCATTCTTTTTAAAAGTTGTTTTGGCTATTCTAGATCTTTGCTTTTCCACATAAATTTTAGAATAAATTTGTCAGTTTCTATAAAAAAGTTACTGAGATTTTGTTGAGTCTATAAATTTGGAGAAAATTGACTTCTTAACGATAGTAAGAGTCCTGGTGACTGAACACGCTGGATATATCATCTTCATTTACATCTTCTATCCTGCATCTTTGTTCAATTAACCTATTAAGTTACAGAAGCCATTTTTTTGCAGACTCCTTAGAATTTTTTAATATACATGAATTCTGCGAATAAGGACAGTTTTACTTCTTCCCAATCTGTTTATTTTTGTTGTTGCTATTACAATTTGTTATTTTATTCCACGGGCTAGGCTCCCTGGTACAATGGTCAATAGAAATTAGGAAAAGCAATGTTCATTGATATTTTTCTGATTTTTAGATAGAAAAAATTCAGCCTTTCACAGTTAATGTGTTAACTGTAGGTTTTATTTTTTAAGATGCCTTTTGTCAATTTAAGGATATCTCTTCTTTTATTAGTTTGTTGAGAATTTTTTGTCATTAATTGGTGTTGAATTTTATCACATGCTTGTTCCCGCCTCTATTGAGATATTCATAGGAAAAATTTGTTCTATTAATATGATATATTGCATTTTTTGATATTTGTATATTTGACAACCCTTGCATTCCTAGGATAAGCCCTTTTTATTGGATTATTGTCTTTTTCTGCATATTGCTAGATTTAATTTGCCAAAATTTTGTTAAAATTTTTTGTTTCTGTGAGAGTATTGTTCTGCAGTTTTCTTAGAGTATTTTTGTCTGTCTTCAGTAGCAGGTAATAGTAGCTTCACTAAATTAATTGGGATGTTTTTCCCCTTCTTATCTTTCCTCCTCATTTTTTCTGAAAGAATTTGTGCAGCATTATGTACCCTTTGTGTAGTATTTTTTTTAAATACACTTTAAGTTCTAGGGTACATGTGCACAATGTGCAGGTTTATTACATAGGTATACATGTGTCACGTTGGTTTTCTGCACCCATCAACTCATCATTAACATTAAATATTTCTCTTAATGCTATCCCTCCCCCAGTCCCCCACCTCCCCACCGGCCCAGGTGTGTGATGTTCCCCACCCTGTGTCCAAGTGTTCTCATTGCTCAGTTCCCACCTATGAGTGTTTGGTTTTCTGTCCTTGTGATAGTTTGCTGAGAATGATGGTTTCCAGCTTCGTCCATGTCCCTGCAAAGGACATGAACTCATCCTTTTTTATGGCTGCATAGTATTCCAT
>NW_012107164.1:585702-586727 GCF_000951045.1 Mandrillus leucophaeus
TATGTGGTCTGTTTTGGAATAAGTGTGATGTGGTGCTGAGAAGAATGTATATTCTGTTGATTTGGGGTAGAGAGTTCTGTAGATGTCTATTAGGTCCTCTTGGTGCAGAGCTGAATTCAAGTCCTGGATCTCTTTCTTAACCTTCTGTCTCGTTGATCTATCTAATATTGACAGTGGGGTGTTAAAGTCTTTCATTATTATTGTGTGGGAGTCTAAGTTTCCTTGTAGGTATCTAAGGACTTCCTTTATGAATCTGGCTGTTCCTGTTTGGGCGCATATATGTTTAGGATAGTTAGTTCTTGTTGCATTGATCCCTTTACCAATATGTAATGCCCTTCTTTGTCTTTTTTAATCTTTGTTGGTTTAAAGTCTGTTTTATCAGAGACTAGGATTGCAACCCCTGCTTTTTTTTTGTTTTCCATTTGCTTGGTAAATATTCCTCTATCCCTTTATTTTGAGCCTATGTGTGTCTCTGCATGTGAGATGGGTCTCCTGAATACAGCACACTGATGGGTCTTGACTCTTTATCCAATTTGCCACTCTGTGTCTTTTAATTGGGACATTTAGCCCATTTACATTTAAGGTTAATATTGTTATGTGTGAATTTGATCCTGTCATTATGATGTTAGCTCGTTATTTTGCCCATTAATTGATGCAGTTTCTTCACAGCATCAATGATCTTTACAACTTGGCATGTTTTTGCAGTGGCTGGTACTGGTTTTCCTTTTCATGTTTAGTGCTTCCTTCAGGAGCTCTTTTAAAGCAGGCCTGGTAGTGACACAAAATCTCTCAGCATTTACTTGTCTGTAAAGGATTTTATTTCTCCTTTGCTTAGTTTAGCTAAGCTTAGTTTGGCTGGATATGAAATTCTGGGTTGAAAATTCTTTTCTTAAAGAATGCTAAATATTGGCCCCCACTCTCTTTTGACTTGTAGGGTTTCTGCCGAGAGATCTGCTGTTAGTCAGATGGGCTTCCCTTTGTGGGTAACCCGACCTTTCTCTCTGGCTGCCCTTAACATTATTTCC
>NW_012107164.1:586777-587288 GCF_000951045.1 Mandrillus leucophaeus
TTGCAGATGACATGATTGTATATTTAGGAAACCCCATCATCTCAGCCCAAAATCTCCTTAAGCTGATAAGCAACTGCAGCAAAGTCTCAGGATACAAAATCAATGTGCAAAAATCACCAGCATTCGTATACACCAAGAACAGACAAACAGAGAGTTAAATTATGAGTGAACTCCCTTTCACAATTGCTTCAAAGAGAATAAAATACCTAGGAATCCAACTTACAAAGGAAGTGGAGGACCTCTTCAAGGAAAACTACAAACCACTGCTAAATGAAATAAAAGAGGACTCAAACAAATGGAAGAACATTCCATGTTCATGGATAGGAGGAATCAATATTGTGAAAATGGCCATACTGCCCAAGGTAATTTATAGATTCAATGCCATCCCCTTCAAGCTACCAATGACTTTCTTCATGGAATTGGAAAAAACTACTTTAAAGTTCATATGGAACCAAAAAAGCCTGCATTGCCAAGACAATCCTAAGCCAAAAGAACAAAGCTGGAGGCATCA
>NW_012107164.1:587338-587622 GCF_000951045.1 Mandrillus leucophaeus
CTATACTACAAGGCTACAGTAACCAAAACAGCATAATACTGATACCAAAACAGAGATATAGACCAACGGAACAGAATGGAGCCCTCAGAAAAATTACCACACATCTATGACCATATGATCTTTGACAAACTTGACAAAAACAAGAAATGGGAAAAGGATTCCCTATTTAATAAATGGTGCTGGGAAAATTGGCTAGCTATATGTAGAAAACTGAAACTGGATCCCTTGCTTACACCTTATACAAAAATTAATTCAAGATGGATCAAAGACTTAAATGTTAGAAC
>NW_012107164.1:588012-591114 GCF_000951045.1 Mandrillus leucophaeus
TACAAGAAACTTAAAAAAATTTACAAGAAAAAAATCAAACAACCCCATTAAAAAGTGGGGAAAGGATATGAATAGACGCTTCTCAAAAGAAGACATTTATTCAGCCAACAGACACATGAAAAAATGCTCATCATCACTCGCCATCAGAGAAATGCAAATCAAAACCACAATGAGATACCATCTCACAGCAGTCAGAATGGCGATCATTAAAAAGTCAGTAAAGAACAGGTGCTGGAGAGGATGTGGAGAAATTGGAATGGTTTTACACTGTTAGTGGGACTGTAAACTACTTCAACCATTGTGGAAGACAGTGTGGTGATTCCTCAAGGATCTAGAACTGGAAACATCATTAGACCCAGCCATCCCATTACTGGGCATATACCCAAAGGATTATCAATCATGCTGCTATAAAGACACATGCACATGTATGTTTATTGTGGCACTATTCACAATAGCAAAGACTTGGAACCAACCCAAATGTCCATCAATGCTAGACTGGATTAAGAAAATGTGGCACATATACACCATGGAATACTATGCAGCCATATAAAAGGATGAGTTCATGTCCTTTATAGGGATATGGATGAAGCTGGAAACCATCATTCTGAGCCAACTATTACAAGGTCAGAAAACCAAACACCGCATGTTCTCACTCATAGGTGGGAACTGAACAATGAGAACACTTGAACGCAGGGTGGGGAACACCACACACTGGGGCCTGTCATGGAATTGGGGGAGTGGGGAGGGATAGCATTAGGAGATATACTTAATGTAAATGACGAGTTAGTGGGTGCAGCACACCAACATGGCACATGTATACATGTGTAACAAACCTGCACGTTGTGCACATGTACCCTAGGACTTCAAGTAAAATAATAAAAATAAATAAATAAATACGTAAATAAAACAAACAAGAAAAAACGAAGTACCACTTCCCAAAACACTTTTTAATTACAAGTGCATATGGGGAGAGTACAGTGGAGAAGCTTGGATGATACCATCTTAATTAAATGATCAAAGTTAACATTACCAGTAGTGGGCCAAATAAATAATGGGTACTACCTCATAGGATATAATGCAAACACACATTAATTTTGTGATATTCTTGCCAAAGATGTACAATCTGAATCTAAGTATGAGGAAACATCAGAAAACCCCCAAATTGAGGGACTTTGTATAAAATAACTGGTATATAATCTTTAGGAGTATCAGTCATGACAGTTAAGGAAAGATTGAGATAATCTTCCAACCTGAAGGAGACTAGAGGGCTTGACAACTAAAATGTAGTGCTTTATTCTGAACCAGTTCCTTTTGCTATAAGTGATGTTGCTGGGATATGTGATAAAATATGAATAGAATCTAAGCATTAGATGTGAGTAATGTATGAATGTTAATTCCCTGTTTTCTATAGCTGTATTATGGTTATGTAGAATAATGCCTTTAATTTTAGGAAATACACAATAAAGAATTTGGGAGGAAAAAATTACTAATTCAATTACATGTATAGATATGCAGAAATTCAGATTTTAAAAGTTCCTCCTTGAGTCATTTTAGTAATTGTATCTTTCAAGAATTTATTTATTTCATCTAAGCTGTTAAATTTTTGGTATATAGTTGTTCATAATGGTCTTTATTATTATTTTAATGTCTGTAGGAGCTGTTGTGATGTCCACTCTATCATTCATTCTTGGTCTTCTCTTCTTTATTCTTGATCAGTTTGGCTTAACCAATGATATGCTGTGGCTGTGTCCACACCCAAATCTCATCTTGAATGGTAGCTCCCATCATTCCCATGTGTTGTAGGGAGGACCCAGTAGGAGGTAATTGAATCATGGGGGTGGATCTTTCCTGTGCTGGTCTCATGACAGTGAATATGTCTCACAAGATCTGATGGTTTTATAATGGGGAGTTCCCCTGCTCACTCTCTCTTGCCTGATGCCATGTAAGATGTGATTTTGCTCCTCATTCACCTTTCACCATGATTGTGAGACCTCCCCGGCCATGTGGAACTGTGAGTCAATTAAACCTGTTGCCTTTATAAATTACCCAGTATCGGGTATGTCTCTATTAGCAGTGTGAGAACAGACTAATACAATACATCCATGTCCCTGCAAAAGACATAAATTCATCCTATTTTATGACTGTATAGTATTCCATGGTGTGTATGTGCCACATTTTTATGATTTTCTAAAGGACCAGTGTGCACAACAGTGTTAACATAGCAGACCTGAGAGAGGTCTATCTTCATGGTTGGCTCTTGACTGCCATCTTGGCTGTTGGATTTTTGCAGTGTCCCCACAGTTCCCTAACTGGTTAGAAAACACTTCACATAGGTTGTCACAGTTTAAACTTAAAAGAATTAAATGTGTACTGTTTGACTCCAGTGGCAGAGATTCTTGACTTGCACCTGGTTTCTTTCTGACCTTGCCCCATGTGCCTTTTCCCTTTACTGCTGTTGTTTTGTAAGTCATAGCTACGAATGAAACTATATCCAGAGACTTTTGAATCCTTCTAGTGAACTATTGAATCAGTGATGGTCTTTGAGACCTCCTACAGAAAAAGAATTGTTTTGTTTTTGTCATTGTGGGGTTAAAGTTGGCCTCTTTACATGCAACTTTTCTTTTATAAAATAAAAACCAATATAATTTACATACCATAAAATTTTCCTTTTGAAGTGAACAATTTAGTGTACTTTTAATATATCCACCAAGTTGTGCAACTGCTATTACTGATTCCAAAACATTTTCCTCATGCAAATTAGAAAATCCACTCTAATTGACTCTATATGTATGAATTTAATTATGGACTCTCAGTTACACTCCATTGATTTATACATCTATTCTTATTCCAGTACCACACATAGCTTTGTAGTAGATTTTAAATTTAGAAAGGAAGTATGAGTCTTTCATCTTTGTTTTTCTTTTTCAAGATTGTTTGGGCTATTGTGGGTTCCTTGTATTTTCATCTGAATTTTAGAATAAGCTTGTCAATTTCTGCACAATGCCAGCTGGGATTTTGTAGAGATTTTGAGGAATCTGTAGGTTAATTAGGAGATTATTGCCACTTAAGCAATGTTAAATCTCCCAATCCATGACATGCAAT
>NW_012107164.1:592539-595611 GCF_000951045.1 Mandrillus leucophaeus
CGTATGGTGGAAGATTATGTTACTGATTTGAACTCTTCATTCTATTTTTCTTTAGTCAGGATCTTGCTCTGTCACCCAGGTTGGAGTGCAGTGGTGCAGTCATAGCTCACTGCAGCCTCGAAATCCTGGGCTTAAGTGATCCTCTTGCATCAGCCTCCCAAGGAGAAAGGACTACAGGCGTGTGCCACCATACTGGGCTTTTTCTTCTCTTTATATAGGCTTTCATTGCTATGCATTTTCTCTAAGTATTAACTTTGACTGCATCCCATTATATTTTGACATATTGCGATTTTATTTTTGCTCATCTCAACATATTTTCTGATTTCACTTTTTCTTTTTCTTTTTTTTTTTTTTTTTTTAAGACAGAGTTTCGCTCCCATTGCCTGGAGTGGAGTACAATAGCATGACCTCAACTCACTACACCCTCTACCTCCTGCGCTCAAGTGGTTCTCCTATCTCAGCTTCCTGAGTAGCTGGGACTACAAACACACACCACTGCAGTCAGCTAGTTTTTGTATCTGTTGTAGATGGGGTTTCACCATATTACCTGGGCTGATCTTGAACTCCTGAGCTCAAGCGATCAGCCTGTCTCAGCCTCCCAAAGTTCTGGGATTATAGGCGTGAGCCACCGCACCCAGCCCTAATTCGTTTTTGATTTCTTGTTTGACCCATTGATTATGAATGTATTGTTTAATTTTTCACATATTTGTGGACTTTTCTAATTTGTGTTTGTTATTTTTGGTTTTATTTTGTTTTGGTCAGAGATAATACTTTTATGATTCCAATCTTTTTACATTTATTGAGACTGGCCAGGTGTGGTGGCTCACACCTGTAATCCTAGCACTTTGGGAGATTGAGACAATAAAAAAAGGCACATTTTAGAATTAAGGACCTTGCCTTTTAAAAGGATTATTCTAGATCCCCACCTTCTTCCAAAAAGAAAACCTAAAACAAAGCATTAACAGGACCAAGGAAAGTTATAAGTAAATTAACTGTCTTCAGAACAACATTCAGCACTTTTTAAAGGAAGAAAACATAAGGCAAACTCTTTTCAACATACTGTACACATGTCTGGCATACAATATCCTGCATGCAAGAATAAATACAATTGTGACCCGTAATTTAGAAATAACTTAATGTTTGTGGCAGCAAACATTAAACATTGTCTAGAGGCAAGAGGATTGCTTGAGTCCAGGAGACTGAGACCAGTCTTCTCAACATAGTGAGACCCAGTCTCTACAAAAAATTTGTAAAAATTGGCTGCTTGTGGTGTGTGCCTGTAGTCCCTGGGAGGCTGAGGTGGAAAGATTCCTTGGGCCCAATAGTTTGAAGCTGCAGTGAGCTATGATCATGCTACTGTACTCTAGCCTGAGTGATAGATAGAGTAAGACCACGTTTCAAAAAGAAAAAAATTATTAAGCCTTATTTTGTGGCCTAATATATGGTCTATCTTGCAGCAAGTGCCAAGTGTGCTTGAGAAAAATGTTTATTCTACTTTTATTTGGTAGAATTGATGTCTGTTAGGTCTTGTTGATTTGTGGCATCTAAAAAGTCTTTTTGGCTGGGCACGGTGGCTCACGCCTGTAACCCCAGCACTTTGGGAGGCCAAGGCAGGCGAATCACAAGGTCAGGAGATCGAGACCATCCTGGCTAACATGGTGAAACCCTATTTCTACTAAAAATACAAAAAAATTAGCTGGGCGTGGTGGCGGGCACCTGTAGTCCCAGTTACTCGGGAGGCTGAGGCAGAAGAATGGTGTGAACCTGGGAGGTGGAGTTTGCAGTGAGCCGAGATCACACCACTGCACTCCAGCCTGGGTGACCAAGCAGGACTCTGTCCAGAAAAATAAATAAATAAATAAATAAATAAAAAGTCTTTTATTTCCTTACTAATCTTCTGTCTGTTTTTTCTATTCATTATAAAAAGCAGGATATTGAAGTCTCCAAATATTATTGTTGGCTTGTCTATTTATTCTTAAAATTCTGTGTTTGTTTTACATCTTTTGGAGTGGTTTTACATTTATAATTGCTATATCTTCTTGATGGATTGACCCTTTTTATTGACCTTTTTCTGTAGTAATAATCGCATACTTTGAGTTCATTTTTTTCTTAAACTTCTAGCTTCCTCAGATGGCAGCTTAGATCATTGATTACATAATTTTCTGATATTCTATTTTTGACTCTTAACGTTATAATTTTTTGTATAAGCACAGTTCAGCTGCATTATAGACTTTTAAAGATGTTGTGTTTTTATTTTTATTCAGTCATTTATTTAACTTATCCATGAGCTATAATCACAATATATTGTTGCATTATTAGTGTGAACCAGTAGTTATATATTACATCAATTAAGAATAAGAAAAATAAAGGATTTCATTATTTATTTATTCTTCTTTATATAGAACTAATTTTGTAAGATACAATTTTCTTTTTTTCTGAAGAAATTCTTTAAACATTTCTTGTAAGGCAGGTCTACTACTGACAAGATCCTCAATTTTTGCTTGTCTGAGAACATCTTTCTTTCTCTTTGGTTTGAAGAATAATGTCACTGGATAAAGAATACTAGATTAGTGGGGATTTTTTTCCTCTTCTTTCAACACTTTAAATATTTCTTTCCACTTTTTTCTTGCTTGCATAGTTTGTGAAGAGAAGTCTAGTGTAATTCTTATTTTTGATTCTTCACAGGTAAGGTATTATTTTTTCCTCTGACTTTTTTCAATATTTTCTTTGATTTTCCACAGTTTGAATATGATATGTCTAGGTGTAGATTTTGTGGTGTTTGTCCTTCTTGGTCTTTTATGAGCTTCCTGAATTGTTGGTTTGTTATCTGTCTGTCATTAATTTTGGAAAATCATCAGCCATTTTACTTCAAATTATTTATTCTCTTTCTTTTTCTCCTTCCCATTCTGATATTCCCTTTTTGTATGTTACAGCTGTTGTAATTGTTGCACAGTTCTTAGATACTCTGTTCTTTTTCTTTCATTTTTCTCTTTGCTTCTAGTTTGGTAAGTTTCTACTAACACATTTTCAAGCTTGTGGATTATTTTCTTGACCCTATCCAGTCTACTGAGG
>NW_012107164.1:597388-598547 GCF_000951045.1 Mandrillus leucophaeus
TCTTGTATGCTGAATCTTGCTGAATTGTTTTATTAGATCTAGTGTGTTGTTTTGTATGTGTGTGGATTCTTTACACTTTTATGTGTACCAGATCATGTCATTTGTGAATAGTTTTACTTCTTCATTTCCAATATGGATAACTTTTATTTCCTTTACTTGCCTGACTTCCCTGGCAAGCACTTCCAATACGATGTTGAATAGAAGTAGTACAAGTGGACAACCTTGTCTAGTTCCTTATCTTGGGAAAGCTTTCAGTCTCTCAACATTAAGTATACTGAGGGTTTTTCATGTATAAAGTTATCAGTGTGAGGAAGTTGCTTTCTATTCCTAGTTCTTGGAGTGTTTTTATTATGAAATTGTGCTGGATTTTGTCAAATGCTTGGCATTTTGATGATACTGTGGTTTTTATCCTTTATTAATATAGTGATTTACACTAATTTCATATATTGGACTAACTTTGCATTAATGGGATAAATCCCACTTTATCAGGTTTACCATCATTTTTCTAATATGCTGGATTCAGTTTGCTAGTGTTGTGTCAAAAATCTTTACATCTATAGTCAAAGTGATATTGTTTTGTAGTTTATGTTTTTTTGGTCAGGATTTGTTGTCAAGGTAATACTGGTCTAATAGTATAAATAGGGAACTGGGGTGGAGTAGTTAAACAAAAAAAGAAAGAAAAAGAATAAGTAGGGAAATATTCTGTCCTTTTATTTTCTGAGAAAATTTGGGAAATAACATTTGGTAAAATGTACCAGTGAAGCCATCTGGCCCTGAATTTTCTTATGGGAAGTTTTATGATCAAGCTGTATATTTGTTGTAGATCTATTCAATTTTTCTGTTTTTTTTTTTTTTTTTTCCTGAGCCAGTTTCTACGGCTTGTGTCTTGCTAGGTAGGGATATTTCCTTTGCATCTAGATTTCTAACTGTTACTCTACAATTGTTTAACAGTATAATCTTTCCAATTTCCATAAAATCAGTAGTAATATTCCTTATTTCATGCCTGTGTTTGTGAAGCTGGAGTCTTCTCTCTTTTCTCTTGGCCAGTGTAGCTAAAGGTTTGTCAACTTTGTTGATCTTTACCAAGAATCAACCTTTTATTTCATTGATTTTTCTCTATTGTTTCTATTTTATATTCTATTTATTCATGTTCTACTAA
>NW_012107164.1:601456-607891 GCF_000951045.1 Mandrillus leucophaeus
TTTCTCCTTCCCATTCTGATATTCCCTTTTTGTATGTTACAGCTGTTGTAATTGTTGCACAGTTCTTAGATACTCTGTTCTTTTTCTTTCATTTTTCTCTTTGCTTCTAGTTTGGTAAGTTTCTACTAACACATTTTCAAGCTTGTGGATTATTTTCTTGACCCTATCCAGTCTACTGAGGAGGTCATCAAAGACTTTTTTTTTCATTTCTGCTGCAATGTTTCTGATTTCTCACATTTTATTTTATTCTTTCTTAGAGTTTCCATCTCTCTCCTTACATTACTTACCTGCTGTTGCATATTGTCCATTCTTTCCAATAGAATCCTGATATGGTTTGGATTTGCATCCCTGCCCAAATCTTATGTTGAATTGTCATCCCCAGTGTTGGAGGAGGGTCCTGGTGGGAAGTGATTGGATCATGGGGGCAGACTTCCCCTTTGCTGTTCTTGTGATAGTGAGTTCTCATGAGATCTGGTTGTTTAAAAGTGTATAGCACTTTGCCCTTCGCTCTATTCCTCCTTCTCTGGCCATGTAAGATGTGACTGCTTTCGCTTCACTTTCCACAATGATTGTAAGCTTCCTGAGGCCTTCCCAGCCATGCTTTCTGTAGAGCCTGCAGAACTGTGAGTCAATTAAACCTCCTTTCCTTATAAATTATCCAGTCTCAGGTAGTTCTTTATAGCAATGTGAAAATGGACTAATACAAGTCCTTTGCATATTGATCATGGTTATTTTATTTTTTAATTGACACATAATAATTGTACATACATATGGGATAAAATGTGGCATTTCAATATATGTTTATATTGTGTAATGATCAAATCAGTATAATTAGCAAATCCATCACCTCACATAGTTATCATTTCTTTGTGTTGAGAACATTCAAAATGCTCTCTTACAGCTATTTTGAAGTATACAATACATTATTGTTAATAGGGTGACTCTAGTCATCCTAGTGTGCAACAGAGCACTAGAATTGATATTTCCTATCTAACTGTAACTTAGTACTCATTGACAAACCTCTGTGCATCCCTCCTTCCACCCTCTCCAGCCTCTGGTAACCATTATTCTACTCTTTACTTCTATAAAATCAACTTTTTTAGATTCTACATATGAGTGAGATCATGCAGTACTCGTCTTTCCATGTCTGGCTTATTTCACTTAACATGATGTTCTTTATCCATGTTGTAGTAAATAACAGGATTTTATTCTTTTTTATGGATGAACAATATTCCATTATGTATATATACCACATTTTCTTCATCCATTCATCCATCAATGGACACTTACGTTGGTCCATATTTTAGCTATTATGAATATTGCTTCAATAAACATTGGGGTGCAAATATTTCTTTGACATACTGTTTTGATTTCATTTGAATATATGTCCAGTAGTGGGATTGCTGGATCATTTGGTAGTTCTATTTTTAAGTTTTTGAGGAACGTCCATACTGTTTTTATAATGGCTATTCTAATATAAATTTCCACCAACATTGTATAAAGGCTTCCTTTTCTATATATCCTTGCTAATACATATCTTCTGTCTTTTTAATAAAAGCCATTCTAACTGATTTATTATTTTGATTTGCATTTCCCTGATGATTAGTGATGTTGAGCATTAAAAAAATAGATCTGATGATCATTTGTGTGTCTTCTTTTGAGAAATGCCTATTCAGGGCTTTTGCCCATTTCTAAATTGGATTATTATTATTTTTTTTCTTTTGAATTGTTTGAGTTACTTATGTATTCTGGATAATAATTTAAATTTCTGGAAAGCCACCTTTTCCACATGATTCTCTTTTAGAGTTTTCCACTGAGGGTAACTTATGTGATATTTGGAAGGTTGAAGAGAAGGAGAGGAGAGTCCTCCTTCTCCAGAGATGTTTGCAAGCAGATCCTTGCAGGTCTGAGGTTGCATGTATCCTGCTGAATACTTAAAAACCACCCACTTTGCTCCTGTAGACTGATGCAGTTCTTGGGAACTATTGCAGAGACTCTTGAACATTGCATCAGTTTCTTGGTGACTTTTTGAAGAAAATAAAGAGGAGAGATAGCAGTGGGGCATACCCCTAACAAATGGGACTCTAACTTTTATGCTTCTATGCTTCCTATGCTTCTGTCTCCTCAGGCCTACTGGCTATAACTTCCTGACATTTTAAGTGACTTCCTCAATCTTCTGTCTCTCAGTTCTCCCAATATTCGAATGTAAGCCCTAATTCTTAAATCCTTATTTTCTAGCATTTTTAGAGTAGATCTTCTTTTATATTTGAATGAAAAATGATCAATTTTTGATAGATGAAATTATTCCTTAAAAATGGGAAATCTGGAATTTTTTCTCTGATGTGACTAGATTTAAGACAGTAATGACCTTGTTTCCAGTGAAAATATGGAACATTGATATCTCTAGGATGCAGTAACAACATTATTGCTTAAATTAAATTGACTGAAGTGTCAAATGTCTGTGTTAGGAAAGGATTACCTGTTTGGATTTTCTTCTTCTCCTGAATCTTGTTCCCATAATTTCTCATCTCTTAGTTAGCTCTTGTATGTCTTCAGACAGATCTAAAAGTATCTTTTAACTTTCATATTCTAGGCAGAATGAGAGAATTGAATTATTTAGTCTACTATTAATGGAAGTGTAATCAATAGGTCAGGGAACTATATCAAAGACAGTTGTTCAAGTGTATCTTAATATATTACTTTTTAAAATAGAATATTTGGAAACTCATGTGAAAATATAACAAAACATTAACATTTGATAAATCTAGGAGAATTGTATATTTCTATTTTCTGTGATTTTACTGATTTTTGCTCACCTGATATATAACAGTTTGAAAACATTGAGATTTGTTTTGATTTATTTCTCTTTATGTTTTCTTTATTTTCTCGTTTTATTTATTTAACCTTATATCAGTTAATACTTAATATAATGATAGTTATTGTATTGGAATTATACTCTTTATCATTATAAAATTTTCCCTTGCTTTGTTTAATTAATTGCCTTATTGTAGGGGAACATATTTACTACTTAACTGGTTGACCATATGCTTTAATTTACCTGAAACAGTTCCAGTTTATGCCTGCTGTCCCATTTTTCATTGCAGTTTTCTCCCTTTTTTGCTAAGTATTATTATTAATAGTTTATTTAAACAAACTGGGATGGATTTAGTTGGCCCTAACTTTGTGCTTTTAGATTCTTCCTGGTCTTGTTTTACAGTGGTTAAAAAACTTGTGTGCTGAACACAATTCTTACTTTGATGTAGAGTTAGATCTAAAAGACAACACAGCAATAACCTTTCTTTCTTTCTAGACTTTGTCCACATGTAGTGTTAATGAAAATTCCTTTCGGCCAGGCGCGGTGGCTCAAGCCTGTAATCCCAGCACTTTGGGAGGCTGAGACGGGTGGATCACGAGGTCAGGAGATCGAGAGCAGGATCATCCTGGCTAACACAGTGAAACCCCGTCTCTACTAAAAAATACAAAAACCTAGCCGGGCGAGGTGGCGAGTGCCTGTAGTCCCAGCTACTCGGGAGGCTGAGGCAGGAGAATGGCGTGAACCCGGAAGGCGGAGCTTGCAGTGAGCTGAGATCCGGCCACTGCACTCCAGTCTGGGCGACAGAGCGAGACTCTGTCTCAACAATAACAACAAAAACAAAACAACAACAACAACAAAAAAATTCCTTTCAGGGACAGTGTGATGCATTTCTTGAAAAATGAAGTAATCTTGTATCTAGTCTCCAAAATTAACTCCACTCAATTTTGAGTGATTGGGCAAGTATTTGATGTGGCTGGTTCTGCCACCCACTTGGTATATTAGCCAGATTTGTGATGGTCCATGCTGCAACTTGCAAGAGGCATGAAGTCACCAGCCTACCTGTTGGTAAGGTCAGTGGGAAGCATTAGACATAATAGATTAGCTTTGCTTGAAGTATCTGTGGGAAATAGTGGCCGAAGAGTAAAGTCATAGAGTGCATAATAGTCTAAGCACACTTTGTACACGGTATTTTCATTTATCATATAGTGCATATCACCATCATTTTATGATTTTATTATTTGGTAAGGCTTTTTTACTTTCTAGTATACCTTTTTTGGCACAATGACATCAAAAATGCCATGTACTATTCTTAAGCAAATTGATGAAGACTTGTACATTGTTTACATTTACTATTTATCAAAGGCCATAGTGATATTACTGACCACATAAAAACCTGAAGACATAAATCTGCTGAAGTTAATGGTGATTTTAGAAGACTATGGCTGAAAAAGATAACACATGCAGCTGCGAAAGGCTTATTTACAAAACATTTTGTGAAAGCGTGATTTATTCACCTAGATTTAACTGTTCTAGTTTAATCTTACTCATTTTCAATTCCAAATTTTTATATCCACATATGAAAATTAAAATAATAGCTGTAAATGAATTCACCCCGTTAGCAGAAGGACAATTTTTCAAATTGTTAAATAATGCCAGCTTTGTATCAGTGCCATTGGGAACTTCAAATAGAAAATAAATAAACTCAAATAATAATTTGTTTTTGGTGAAATTAAATGAAAATTTTGGAAGTTCATTCTGTTGAAGATAAACACCTGATATTAATGTGAATACTGTATTTTTAAATTGTCATTTTTGAAGATAAAATTGTTTATTTCTGTAACAATGATATTTACACGAATTTTTGTGTAAAGTATCATAGTGAAGACAATGTATTTATCGTACTAGGAAAGCAGTGAAGCAGAAATGTGCTTGGAATTGGTACACAAACAATTCGTAATTGTATCCTAACAAAATATAATATTTAACATCAACATTTACAAACATTTATTCATGTTCAAGTTTTTATGTATTAATACTTCCTCTTATTGGAATACATTGCCTTTCTTTGCCTCCTGGAAACAATAGATTTTACAAATGTTGGACTTTTCTTTCATTATTTTATAAAGTAACCTCAGTTGATTTATGATTTTGAACTGTTTTTATAAATAAATTCTCTAATTTACAGTAGTACTTTTATTTAAAAGCGGCTGAAAATTTTCCATTAAAGTATTCAATGAATGAATCATCATACTTCTAAAATATTTGAAGCTTTTGTTAAATTTTAATTATTGAAAACAAAGCTTAAAAATGGGAAGATACTAAAGTGCATCCTTCCAAAACTAAGAGAGGAACTAAGCAGACTATGAGAGCTTGAGTAGCATACAAGATTTACTTTAGAAATCCTTTAATTGTGCTTTGTACAAATATTTATTTTGGGAAACAATCTTTGGATAGTTTATTCTAATTAGGCAAATTTATACTTTGTAAATTGAATTGCATGAACTTAAGTAAACCTATAGTTTTACATAGCTAAATTTGGTGAAACAAAGTATAATAAATAGAGACAACTTATTTGAAGAGTTTTGTCTTGTAAAATATTTTTCAAAGAAATATTCTCTGAATGAAATATTTTGGTTTAAATAGTTTAATATGAAAATATAATTGAGAATATCCTTCATTTAACAGTGCTTGTTTTGAGCTTACTAGACACTTACACACTTGCAGAGAGTTTTTATCAATTAAAATATCATTTTCTACAGTGACATGTCAATAGAGGTTGTAATAACTTCAAATTTGTTAACTCTGTACTGGAAGCCCCTAAGACCAGAGTCAGGCTAAATGTTTCCCTAGGACTTCACAGGACTTAGAATAAGCTCATGGTTGTGGTTTATTACAGTGAAAGGATATAGATTAAAATCAACTGAGGGAAAAGGCACATGGGATGAAGTCTGGAAAAAAACAGGCTCAAGTTTTCATGTGTCCTCTCCCAGTGGAATCACATGGACATGCTTATTTCTCCCAACATGTGTGATAGCACACCCAAAGTGTTACTAACCAGGGAAGCTTATGTGAGCCTTCATGTTCAGGGTTTTCTGTCAGTCATGCAGGCATGCAGCACCTCTGTGACTAACCTCAGATACTCAGACTCCACACCCACACCCCATGACAAGAAAGATCTTCACCATAAATCACATCATTAGCATAAACTGTGTGATCAAACTGGTACAATATGGCCCAAGGCCTCTGCCATATAAAAACATTGTTATCGGACAGAATATTCCAAGGGCTTAGAGCTTTTCTCCTGGGAGCTACCAAACAGCCAGTCCTGAAGTCAGGCCTTTATTTTATTTGTTTGTTTATTTATTTATTTATTTATTTTGAGATGGAGTTTCACTCTTGTTGCCCAGATTGGAATGCAATGGCGCAATCTCAGCTCACCACAACCTCCGCCTCCCGGGTTCAAGCGATTCTCCTGCCTCAGTCTCCCGAATAGCTGGGATTACAGGCAGACGCCACCAAGTCTGGCTAATTTTGTATTTTTAGTAGAGATGGATTTCTGCATGCTGATCAGGCTGGTCTCGAACTCGCAACCTCAGGTGATCCACCCACCTTGGCCTCTC
>NW_012107164.1:608904-661512 GCF_000951045.1 Mandrillus leucophaeus
TTTTTTTCTTGTAAATTTGTTTGAGTTCTTTGTAGGTTCTGGATATTAGCCCTTTAAAACAACCCAATCCTGTTCAGTTAACCCTTCACTGCAAAACTGTGAAAAGCAACTTTAATATATTGCACCTAACTTTGTAAAAACTATTAAAACATATTTTTCAGAAAAGATATTAATCACATTTTATTAAGGATAGTTTGGCTAAGAAACTGGTTAAAGTATGTGCGTGTTTATTAATATTCTTATTTTTAAAAAACATTCTGATATATAACATAAAAATGCTTGGAAATGTTTTAAGTAAACTTTTTCAGCTTCACCAATGTAATAAAAGTAATTTGTCTATAATTACAAAAATAATATGACCTTTTTATTTGACGGAGTCTCCCTCTGTCGCCCAGGCTGGAGTGCAGTGGTGCAATCTTGGCTCACTGTAAACCTCTGCCTTCTGGGTTCAAGCAATTCTCGTGCCTCAGACTCCCTGAGTAGCTGGGATTACAGGCTCCTGCCACCAGGCCTGGCTAATTTTTGTATTTTTAGTAGATATAGGGTTTCACCCTGTTGATCAGGCTGGTTTAGAACTCCTGACCTCAGGTATCCACCCACCTCAGCCTCCCAAAGTGCAGGGATTACAGGTGTGAGCCACTGCACCCAGCCAATAATATGACTTTTGATATAATATTCTGTACCAGTCGTTGAACCAGGAGAAACAAAGCAAAACAAACTAACAAACCCTCAAAGATGGAAATCTGGAATTGGTTCTCTGACATGATTGGGCTTGAAGCCAATGACAAAAGTGATATTTGTGCCTGTGAATTATGGTTCACTAGAAATCCATGGCATGTGGCGACAAAAAGAGTCATTTAAATTATGCCTAGGATAAAGTTCTTATTGAAGGCAAGACATTGAAAGACAAAACAGCTGCTGCGATTGACTCCTGTGGTGGAAACTTTAACTGCATTGAAAAGTTTACAGAAGGAAAATGAAAAGTTTAGTGTATGGTTAGAAAACGTGTGAGCTTCTCTCATAGTCTCATAAGAAACTCTTATTATTTTTAGCCACATATTTTTGGTCAATACTAACTCTTATTCACAGGCGGCAGAATTGCAACATAAGTTGAACTCAAACTCACCAGATCACTTCTGTGGGAGTTGGGGCATTGATTTGAGAAAAAAGAAACCCTGTGAATTAGGATAAAGGCATCTGGGTGAAATTTGGTGAACCTGAGAACCATGAAACCCCAAATCCTGTACTTTCTTTGCCAGTAGAAACAATTATTCCTCTTATATCTTAAGAGAAACAATTCCTTGCTTGAAGACATTGAATTGGCCTCACCTGAGTTAAAGGAATGCTAATTCCCCTTATAACCCATCCCATACCCCATTGCTGCCAGACTCATAACTCAAATCAGATTCAGCCTTCCCAGAATGATTAACATAAAATCTATCCTATGAGAAAATATTCTATATACCAAAATTTGCTTGCCACTTCAGTAGTGGTTAAAGACACCAATTAGTTTAGAGTATATGGAACACTCTGTCTTCCAAAATGAAGGAAAATTTGTGCTACTGTACCACTCACTATTAAGAAAGAGGCACAAATTTTGGTGAGCCTCTGTGATTTTTCAATGGTAGAAGTATGCTATGGTAGCATTATATACTTAGTCAGGGGAGGCCTTGAAAAGTAGAGGAAAAAGGAAATCCTCCCCGTGGAAAGAACATTGAGCAGTACATCTGATTGTCCATATGGTCAAACATTGCCCAGTGGTTTGACCATTTGGTAATTAGGAAGGCTGTGTAAGTGGTATGTCTCTCCATATAAGTAGAGTTATCCTATCTGAATGAATATTCACCAAAAGAAAGCCATTGCACAAGAGGCTCTCAATAATGAAGTACATAGACAGATATGAATATTAGCCAACCTCTTTCCCTAGCCATTCTATCTCTTGTTCAATGGGGTCTTATTTATAGTGACAATTACATCAAGGATGGAGGTTATATGAGAGGTGATAGACAGCCTTACCTTCACCAGAGCTTGTCTGGTTATTGCACTGCTGAATGCCTGCCTTGCTACCAGGAAGAGTCAATATAATCTAGGTACTGGCCCCATTCCTTAGTGAAACCAACCAGTTACCTGGAGGCAGGTATTATATAGTTCTGGTTCTGTTATGAAGTGGGCAATAATTTCCCCTCACTAAATTAGACATTTATTTTGGATATAGGTTCTTCTTTTGTCATCATGGTCCCGCTAACACTACCATAACTGGACTTAATGAATGCCATATAAAGCATTATAATCATATTTACCAACACGTTGCTTCTAATCAAGGAACTCATTTTACAGTAAAGAAGTATAGCAGAAGGCTCATGTTCATGTAATTCACTGATTTTACTTCATGTCTCAATAACCAGAAACTTTTGGTCTTATAGATAATTATGATGTCTTATTGAAGACTCGGATAAGACTCCTAGTAGTAGACAACATTCAACCACTCCCAGTAGTAGACAACAAGTTTGTAGTGCTGTCCTATGTGCTTTGAGAGAACAATCTATGTATATTATCTGGGATCAAGGGGTAGAAGAGGGAGTGAATAGTAGAAGAAGGAAGTTATGAATATCAACTATAGTCTCATAACCATTTAGAGAAATAAAACTTGTGGCAGCTCTGCATTTCCTCTTACTTGCTTGTCTTGTGTATTCACACACAAATATGTTATATGTACATTTGTGTGTGTATATGTTTATATACATATATGTTCTGGTTTTTTATTTTCTCTCTTCCTCTTTTTTCCTATTGTATTTTTCTATTAATACTTTATGGAAGGTATAAAACCATATAAATTAATCTCTAGGTTATAGAATATGCCTCAATTAGAAGGGAAATTAATAACCCCACCTTAGAGATAAACTTAATTACTGACAGGACTTATTTCCTACATTGGCTATTATCCTCCTTGGCCACATCTAATGTAAAAGTTAAAGAAAATTCTTATCCTGGGTGCAGCAAAGTTTTTATAGGTTGTTTCCTACTGGTATTGCTCTGCTAAAACTAGTTGTGGCTCCAAATCTAGCTCGTGGTTTCTTTGGCAATATATTTCCCCTCAAATATTTAGTTAGTGCTGTGATGTATTTGCTTAACTATTGGTGGTTAACTTTGCAATTTGGTTTTTAGGTCAAAGAAAATCCATTCAGGTTTGTGATTAAACTGAAGGATTAGCATTACACTGAGATAGATATGGTGATTGATTAGACTATGTTTCTCTCTTTTTTGGGGGAAAGAGTAACAGCATCTCTGTAAAATGATAATTGTGATACATTAGGCAGAAGCATGATGATATTGCTACTTATTTGATATTAAAATTTAAATATGGGAGGAAAGGTGAAAATGTATACCAAATAGTCTAAAAGATAAACTCTGTAAGTTATTTGTCTGTTGGCCATGAACTCCATTATTCCTATTTGCAAGGGAATGGGAAATCTGAAACTACACTTCCCAGAGTTGCTGGGGCCCAGCTGACTTCGACTTACATGTTGCCAATGAATCTGTGGCAGTAGATTTGAAAAAGGGCAAAGGGAAGACTTTCTTTTCCTTTCTGTTTCTGGTGGTGTTTTTGGCATCAGGAGCAATGCTGGGTGATTAAAGGCTCCTGGATTTATGCTCAGGAATAAATGTGATGCTATCAGTACTATAGAGTCCATGAGCTCTGGCACCTGCAAGGGTATCAGAATCAGCAGTTGAGCTCCCTGTCACAGGAAGACTGTGGGCTCCCGGCTTCCTGCAAAAAAAAGGTAGTGATTACAGTTCTAACAGCAGCAGCAGCAGCAGCAGCAGCAGAAGCAGTAGTAGCAGCAACCTAGGCACTGGTAACTTTGGTTGCGTAGATAACATGAATTTTGACTAGTAACCGTTTGGACTCCAACTAATGTACTACTTTTGTAATCAATCCCTACATCAATTAATTTTTTTTCAAATTCTTAGTGTGATTATAATTACTTTTTTCCTAGTTGGATGTTGAGTGATAGAAATATACGTAACGTGGTACCATTTATTTCACATTCAAGAACATGAAAAACAATACTTGATATTGTCTAAGGACATATGCATTGTCAAAAATGTTAAAAAGGCTAACAACTGGTAAACTTTAAATACAGGATACTGATTATGGAGGGAAGGGAGACAAATGAGTTTGGGAAGTATGCATTGGGCTTTAACTATTTCGATAATGTTTTATTTTCTATTCTAGATGGTAGATAAATATTATATTAGTAATAGTTTTTAATTTTTTATAATGTGAAATACAATATATTAAAATAAAGATCAGTACTAAGTGCGATGACACAGCAATCACTATTCTTTAGGAAATTACTCATAGAAGTAGTTAAAAAATAGCTTCAAAAATTCAATTAGCGAATATTTTGTAGAGGTTAAGGCCTATTTGTGTTTTAGAAAAGGAATTGTTACATGCTTATAGCTTTTAAACATTCAGAATAATGTAAAATAAACTTACATCATGTAATTTAAATTTTGCTTTGTAATAATCATAATAATGCCTTCTTAAAATGCATATCATTGCTTTCTCTTTTTCTTTTTACATTTTAGGTGTGGTGTTTGGTCTTACAGATGTCAGCATTGGCAATGTTCAGAGGGAATATTCTCTGAAAACCATTGAAAAGTTGGCATTGGAATTGAGTTATGATATTTCATCTGGCCTGGTAGCAATGTTTATAGCATTCTATGGAGACAGAAAAAAAGTAACATGGTTTGTAGCTTCCTCCTTTCTTATAGGACTTGGATCACTTTTATGTGCTCTTCCATTCATTAATGAAGAAAAAAATAAAAGTAAGGTAGGAATTGAAGGTAAGGTTTTAAAATATACTGTCATATATCAAATCAACATTCATTCAAATCTTGACTCAAGGAACTTAAAATAGACTGTGATAATTGTTTGTCTGTATATCTATCCAGTCATCCATACTGATTTATGTGACCAAGTTTGCTAATTAACTAACTGTAGCATCCTAGTGGACATACATGTCATCATAGAGGAAGTTAATGATTAGTTTTAGTCTCTTGATAGAAAACATTTATTTTCAGATGTTGGTCAGTAGGAAGCTCAGTACTGCGATCCCTAGGAGAAGGGAAATAAACAACTTGAATTTTCTTTGAGAAGGCAAGAGTGAATCGATTAGGGGCATGTTTTATGATTATCAGGAGCATGAAGGACCTCCTTGAGTTTATTAATCATGAAATCAAAGTGGGATTTGCATGGTTGTGCAGCTACATCAAGCTTTAAAAGTACAGGTAGGGAGTGGGAAGCAGAGTTATTTTGAGTAGGGTTGCAGTTTAACCATGGGGTTGCATGATTTGAAAGAAAGCAAGGGAATTAAAAGTATTTAGATGATAGTGAAAGAAGTAAGGACATGAAGGGGACATTGGGATAGTGAAAAGGAGCAGAATCAATGGATTATATGCCCTGATGAATTTTTAAGGATTGTTGGAATTGGGTTGCTAGAAAGAGTGAGTGGAAAGATAGGGGTGGTTAGAATGTAGATGTTTGAAATTATCATTGAGAAAGGTTTGTAGCTATTATTTGTGACATTTTAAATGACTAGCTGTATTTGTCTGTTCTCAGTCTGCTATAAAGAACTACCTGAGACTGGGTAATTTATAAAGAAAGAACATTTAATTGACTCACACTGCTTCAGCCCGTACAAGAGGGCTGGGGAGGCCTCAGGAAACTTACAATGATAGTGGAAGTTGAAGGGGAAGCAAGCATATCTTCACATTGTAGCAGGAGAGAGCGAGCAAAGTGGGGAGTGTTACACACTTTCAAACAACCTGATCATATGAGAACTCACTCACTATCACGAGAACAGCAAGGGGGAAATCTGCTCCCGTGATCCAGTCACCTCCCACCAGGTCCCTCCTGCAACACTGGGAATTACAATTCGACATGAGATTAGGGTGGGGACACAGAGCCAAACCATATCACTAGCTAAGGTAGGTGGAATACAGTGCATAACAGGAAAAACGTTCAAGGAACTAAGAGGTCAGGGCGTTGGAAATATCACATTGACACTGATATCACAAGTTAATATGTCTGTACAAAATTGAACCTTCAGCATTTGAATCACAGTTCTAGAGACTACCTCCTACTTTATATGGAGTCAAAATCATTTCACATGGATACTAAACCAGCTGAAAATTTCATTTGTATACTATATTGCAATATGCACTTTAATAGTGTTTCCACAATATTATTTTAAGAGCATTTTGTTAAATGTCAACCCGAATGACCATGGCCAATATAATCTAATAGTATTGCCTAGATCTACCAATCTACAAACAAATTCAATTACACAAGCATTTACTTAATATTGTTATATAACCATGTAAATAAAAAAAGTATAAGAAATACACTATGGCCTGAAAGACATTAAAATCTAGTAGATGACCACATAATGACTAACTCTAATGGAAAGAAATGTTCACTGTATAATGCCTTGTCCTTATGAACATATGTTCTGAAAGTTAGTGGGTCTAAAATGGGAAATTATTTAATCAGAGTGAGACAAAGTGAATATAAAGATTGTTAAAGAGGTGAACATAAAACTAAACTCAGAAGGTACTCTTTGATAACGCAGATAATCTAGAACATTAGAAATACTTTTAGCCTAGGGTCAAAAGTCAGCGGAACTACATGTCAAATTTAAGAGGAATATGTGTATGTGTAAATGCATATATATAAATACACAAACATATCTGTGCACACATACATATAATCATGCATGCACATTTATGTTTTGGTTTATAATATATGTATCTTTTGCAAGATTCCCACACAATTTCTTCCTTTTTTTTTTTTTATCTTTTATTTTGGAGACGGGGTCACAATATGTTGCCCAGGCTTGTCACAATCCTCTCACTTCACCTTTCCGAGTAGCTGGTACTACAGGTGTGTGCTGTGTCTGGTCCAAATGTGTGATGGCATTTTTCTGAGAACCTGATGATTGATTGCAGTACTACTACATTCAATGTAAATGAAATGTTAACTTAAAGAAAAAAGCTTAATTTTGGAAATAGCTTGTAAAATATTTGATAAAGAATGCTGCACATTAGTTTTATGTTTGAGTTCAATTAACAAAAATGTAATCATTGTCTTTTCAAAAGATATTTGCACAGAAACAAAGATTGTCAGAGGTTGCCAGAGCAGTGATGCATCGTTCCAATCAAAATACCTGTATTTCATCACCCTTGGGCAGACTATGCAGGGAATAGCAGGAATGCCTCTTTATATCCTTGGAACAACCTTTATTGATGAGAACGTTGCTACACACTCAGCTGGTATCTATGTAGGCAAGTTTTACCTCCTCTATTACGATTGACGCATTTTGATTTTCCTTGAATTTTGGTATGCATATCTAAGCTGATACAAAAGTACTATTGGCCCTTATGATAACGTTGTAATAAATAACTAGTACACCAAACCTCCAAATCACATTGATTCACATAATTCTGAGGAATTGTTTGAGATTTGGGTTTCTAGACATGTCACCTGAATGTCACCGAAAATACATAGAGCAATTGAAATAATACATACTTTCGGCCAGGCATGGTGGCTCATGCCTGTAATCCTAGAACTTTGAGAGGCTGAGGCAGGCAGATCACTTGAGTTCAGGAGTTCAAAACCAGCCTGGTCAACATAGTGAAACCCTGTCTCTACTAAAAATACAAAAAAATTAGCCAGGTATGGTGGCGAGCACCTGTAATCTCAGCTACTCTGCAGGCTGAGTCAGGAGACTTGCTTAAATCCAGGAGGTTGAGATTGCAGTGAGCTAAGATCGCACCACTGCTGCCTGGGTGACAGAGCAAGACTCTCAAACAAAAAAACAAACAAACAAAAAATACCTTCTTAAGTAATAAAAATTATACTCTTTATGTATATGTGTATGCACATTTTCATATATATGTACACTTAATTAATAATAGCATACTATCCCTATTTACAATGTCTATGCTACTGTATCCCATAAGAAGTAATCCTGGCTATATCTCAGAATAATCTGTACTCTCTTATATTGCAATAGATTCTGGTCCTGGTAGATCATCTATTTGTACAGGGTTATCTAACTATCACTTTTGAAAATAAATTTAAAGTTGTTTTTGTATACTTATTGTGAAGGTGTATTGACACATCCTGGTAGCTAAAGTGAAGGGTGCAGAAGTAATGATAACTTTAAAGTATCACCTTGCTAGAGCACCCCAAATTAAATAAAATAAGACATTTTGAATTTCTAGTTAAATATATTTTATGTATATTACACTAAATATATATATTAAATAAGGTATAATGAATTATATACTGAGTTTCTGTACTACATGCATTGGATAATACGTATGATGGTTAGTTTTATGTGTTTGCTTGGTTAGGTTATGACACCTGGTTGTATGGGCAAACACTACTCTAGATGTTTTGGTGATGGTTGTTTTTAGATGCGATGAACATTTACAATCAGAATTTGAGCAAAACTGATTTCATAATGTGGGTGGGCCTCATTCAATCAGTTGAAGGTTCTAAGAGCAAACACTGAGGTTTTCTGAAGAAGCAATTCTACCTAAAGACTGTAACATCAACTGCAACATCCAGCCTGCTGGTCTGCGCTACAAATTTGGTACTTGCTAGGCCTCACAATTGTATTTCGTATGAACCAGTTCCTCAAAATGAATCTCTCTGTTCTCTCTCTCTCTGTTTTTTGAAGGTGATTATTATTTTTGTGTTTAAAATTTTTTTTAATTTCAGTAGTTTCAGGGGGAACAGGTGGTATCTGGTTACATAGATAAGCTCTTTAATGGTGATTTATGAGATTTTGATGCACCCATCCCCCAAGCAGTGTACACTATACCCAATGTGCAGTCTTTTATCCCTCACCCACCTCTCACCATTACCCCCGAGTCCCCAAAGTCAATTATATCATTCTTATGCTTTTGCATTCTCGTAGCATGGCTCCCACTTGTGAGAACATACTGATGTTTGGTTTTCCATTACTGTTTTTCTCTCTCTTTTACTGGTTTTGTTTCTCTGGAGAACTCTGACTAATACAGAGTGCTATGAAAAGCTTTCAGAAATAATCGATTTCAGTCCATTTTTATCATAACAAAGCTGGCTTATGAAATTGCTTGATGATCATTGTTTATTTTACAGGTATTGCAGAGTGTACGTCAATGATTGGATATGGTATGGGTTATGTGATAGGAGCACCACTAGTTAAAGTCCCTGAGAATAGTACTTCTGCAACAAAGTAAGGCATTATTTTTTCTTTCTTTTGTTTACATTGTATAAAACATTTACTAAATAGCTACCATAGCTTACAAATAAACACACATATTTAATTTGTAATAACTATAGCTTTAGAAGAAGTTATGCAAATGTGACTTACATGCACATATTTGTACACATAAATACATCTAAAGTATACATCTTAAACATTTTTAAGTGTATAGTACAGCACTGTTAACTATGTGCACATTGTTTTTCAATATATATCTAGAATTTTTGCATCTTGCAAAAATGCAGTCATTGTCTTACTTTCTGTTTCTGAGAGTTTGACTGTTTCAGACACCTTATAAAACTGGAATCATGCGGTATTTGTCTTTTTGTGATTGACTTATTTCACTTTAAATAATATTTTGAAGTTTCATGCATGTTGTAGCATATAACAGGATATCCTTCTTAATTTAAGGCTGAATAATACTCCACTGTATTATTGTACATACCACATTGGCTTTATTCATTCATTTTTCAATGGACATTTAAGTTGCTTCCAGCTCTTTACTATTGTGAATAATGCTGCAATTAATACAGGTGTACAAATATCCCACAGATATCCTGTTGTCAATTCTTTTGTATATATACTCAGAAATTGGATTGCTAGATCATAAGGTAAGTCTATTTTTCCAATTTTATTTTTTTGAAAAATTTTTATACTGTTTTTTAAAAAACTGCACCGTTTTACATTCCTGCAGTGCACAGGGTCCACATCCTCACCAATACTTGTTTTTTCTGTTTGTTTGTTTTTCTGATAGTGACCATCCTAATGGATCCAAGGTGATACCTTATTATGGTTTTGATTTGCATTTCCCTGATTATTAGTGGTGTTGAGTATCTTTTCAATGCTTCTTGGCCATTTGTATACCTTCTTTTATCAATCCAAGTCCTTTGGCCATTTTAAATTCAGATTGCTTTTTTGTTGTTGTGTTGAAGTTCTTTATATATTCTGCATATTAGCCTCTTTTCAATACACGGTTTGCAAATGTTTTCTGCCATTCTACAGGTTGCCTTTTCACTTCACCAATTGTTTCCTTTACTGCAAAAAAGTTTTTAAGTTCTGTGTAGTGCATTCGTCTGTTTTTGGTTTGCTGCCTAGGCTTTTGGTGTAATATCCTAAAAATAATCGTCAAATCCAATGTCACGAAGCATTCTCCCTATGCTTTCCTCTAAGAATTTTATGGTTTCAGGCCTTGTGTTTAGATGTCTAATCCATTTTGAGTTAATTTTTGTATATGGTGTAAGGTAAGGGTCCAACTTCATTTTTTGCATGTGGATATCCAGTTTTCCCAACATTGTTTTTTGAAGACAATTCTTTGCACATTGTGTAGCCTTGGCACCCTGTCAGAGATCATTTGACCGTATATATGAGGGGTTATTTCTGGGTTCTCTGTTCTATTTCATTGGTCTATGTGTCGGTCTTTATACCAGTACCCTACTGTTTTAAGGACTGTAGCTTTGCAATATATTTGAAATCAGGAAGTGTTATGCCTCCAACTTTGATTTTCTTTTTCAAGACTGATTTGGCTGTTCAGGGTCTTTTCTGATTCCACATGAATTTTTCCTATTTTTGTAAAAAATGCCATTGGAGTTTTGATAGGGATTGCATTAAATCTGTGTTTCAATTTGGGCTGTATAAGCATTTTAGCAATATTCTAATTCTAAGAATATTAATATTAACTCTCGTGTTTAATCCATAAACATGGGATAGCTTAACATCTATTTGTGTCTTTACTTTTTTTCAGCAATGTTTTATAGTTTGTAATGTGCAAGTCTTTCTCCTTGTACACTGTTCATTGTTAGTGTATGGAAATGCAACTGATATTTTTGTGTTGATATTGTATCCTGCAACTTTACTAAATTCATTTAGTAGTTCTAATAGTTAGGCATACGGTATGTGTATGCATGTATGTATGATCCTTAGGGTTTTCTATATATAAGATCATGTCATCTGAGAACAGAGATAATTTTACTTCTTCTTCTCCAATTTGGATGCCTTTTATTTCTTTTTCTTCTCCAATTTTTCTGGCTAGGACCTTCCAGTACTGTGTTGAACATGGGGAGAACAAACTATGGATTTGTTCCTGATCTTAGAAAACTTGCTGATTTTCACCATTGAGCATGATGTTAACTGTAGGCTTTTAATATAAGACCTTTACTAGGTTGAGGTGTAATTTCCTTGTATTCCTAGTTTTCTCAGTGTTTTTGTCATAAAAGGGCATTGAATTTTGTCAAATGCTTTTTCTGAATCAATTGATATGATCATGTGGTTTTTCTCTATTATGTTAATGTGGTGTATTATACTGATTTATTTTCATATGCTGAACCATCTTTATATTCCAGGAATAAATCCCACTTGATTATGATGTATAATCCCTTTAATATGCTGTTACATTCAATTTGCTTGTGTTTTGATTAGAATTTTTTCATCAGTATTCATCAGATATATTAGTCTGTAGTTTTCTTGTAGTATCTTTGTCTAGGTTTAGTATTAGAGTAGGTTGGCCACATAGAAAGAATTTGAAGTGTTCCCTCCTCTTCAATTACTTGGAGGATTTTGAGGAGGATTATTGTTAATGCTTATTGAAATATTTGGTACGGTTCTCCAGTGAAGCTATTTGGCCCTGGGCTTCCCTTTTTTGGGAGGTTTTTGACAGTTGATTCAATCACCTTACTAGTTACAGGTCTGTTCAGATATTTTGTTTCTTCATCATTTTGTTGGTAGGTTGAAAGTTTCTAGAAATGTACCCATGTCTTCTAAGTTATCTAATTTGTTGGGATAAAATTGTTCATAGTAGTTTCTTGTGATTCTTCTTATTTCTGTGGCATTTAGTTGTAAAGTCTTTTCTGATTTTTGTTATTTCAGTCTTATCTCCTTTTTCTTAATTTCTCCGGCCAAGGTTTGTCAATTTTGTTAATCTCTTTTAAAAAACCATCTCTCTGTTTTGTTTATTTTCTCTATGGTTTTCCCAGGCTCTGTTTCATTTACAATAATTCTGCTGTAATTCTGCTATTTCCTTGCAACAGTTTTATAAATATATATTTTAAAACTGTATTTTAATTATATATTGGGAACTAGTACCATCAGTTACCTCCTCCTCAACTTTTCTTGTTCTCTTTTTGAGATGATGGAGTTAATTAAGGAGCTATACCTACCACTTTAAGAAAATAGAGAAGTAAACCTTCCATTTCTGAAATTCTGAGTTCATATGAAGGAAGAACTAGTAGAAACTGAGATACCAAAGAATGGTTCCATGGTTGTTTATTGCTACAGATACTACCTGGAAACTATCCTGCTAGGTCCTCTGGCAACTCACTTGGGTTCTTACCGAGCTAGTATAAATTTTTGGTAACTACCAGACAAATATCATAAAAGGGAATAGATAAGTTTTCAGGGAATAAGCTATGTGCTGAATATATTTTGTTTGCCTCTCTAAATTTACTCTTCATCTTTCTAACACCTTCTCCATCCTCCTCTGCTCAGGGAGGCTGACCTGTATTGACAGCCTCAATGTATTCCTCTGTACTCTAGATTTCACTTAGGTTTTGCCACTGAGAGTCACTGGCAGATGAGAAGGCAGGGGAAGCTTAAGATTACGGCATTTATTCTTTCAGGTTCTTCCTGAAGGCTTGTACCTAGATTGGTTGTATTTCTCTTCTGAAGGTCATGGCTATCAGCAGGATACCGTCAACATTTATTAAGCACTGTTCCAATGACATTCAGGGCTGTGATAAGAGGTTGTTACTATTGCTAGCCCCAGAATGTTATACTATGCCTTGTTATTTTCCCTGAAGTCTGCCCACATTACTAAAAATAGTTCCCTTATCCCTCTTCAGATGATCTAGTGTGAGTTAAGTATACATTTTCTACCAGAATTCTGAGTGATATTAGAAGCAGTATCAGAAGTAGCAATAATAGGGTTCCAGAACTATGTTGAATGTTCGTGTGCACAGATATTCTTGCTAGTGATAAATTGGACATAGTTATTAAAATTATCACAGGTTGTGGATTGGGATTAAGGCTTTAGGAAATTAAGTGGGCATAGCATTTAATTCAAATGACAAAGTAATTTTAAAAAATTCTGGGTTGCATGGGTTATTTTAACAATGCTAGAGAATATTTCCAGAGAAAAAGAAACATTTAAGTGTGTGAATGTTCAGAAAGGAATGGCCACTCCATTATGGTTTCACTAAACAGTGGCCTTAAGATACAGGAAATCCTTCTAGCAGTTAGAACTTCAGGCTGTCCTGTATTAAGGTTGTCCACTTAATATAGGAGAGATGGCCTGAAGTATAAATATCTAATGATTTATATTCAGCTTGTTTGGGTAGTTAGAGACTTAGAGCAAGATTGGAAAATAGGTGGTAAGAAGAACATGTGATTGAACTTCTCTGAAGGGGCACATGAAGAAGGGATTTACTTTGGAAGGTTCTCAGGTCAGTTGAACAATATGACCAATCCTGTTAATATCAGTGAGCCTCTGTCTCTTTTTTAAAAACCAACCTAGGTCTTCATTAATGGGCTCATGTGAAAAATGACCATGGAGAAATCATTACAACAACTCATGAAAGAACAACCATGCCCCAAGAAAGGAGAAAACAACAGTTAACTCCACTGCCTATAACATCCTGGCTAACAGAGGTCCTGAGTCTCTCCACATGACACTTTTATTACAAGCACAAACGACAATCGAGAAACCAGTGCAGTAAACAAAACTACAACCAAGGACCTTAACAGAGTCCACTGCATTCCCCTGCTACCTCCACCAAAACAGGTGCCAGATTCCATGGCTGAGAGGCCTTAAGAAAATCACATTATAGGACTCTTTAGAGACACTCCCCAGTACCAGCCTGAAGCCTGGTAATTCCACTGGGTAGCTAGGCCAGAAGAGAAATAATAATCGCAACAATCCAGCTTTCAGGAAGCCCCATCCCTAGGGGAAGCAGGAGAGTACCACATCTCCTGCTCAAGGGAACACTCCATGAGACAAAAAACTCTTCAAAAAATTAGTGAATCCAGGAGCTGGTTTTTTGAAAAGATTAACAAAATAGATAGACTGCTAGTAAGACTAATAAAGAAGAAAAGAGAGAAGAATCAAATACACACAATAAAAAATGATAAAGGGGATATCACCACTGATCCCACAGAAATATAAACTACCATCAGAGAATACTATAAACTCCTCTATGCAAATAAACTAGAAAATCTAGAAGAAATGGATAAATTCCTGGACACATAGACCTTCCCAAGACTAAACCAGGAAGAAGTTGAATCTCTGAATAGACCAGTAACAGGCTCTGAAATTGAGGCAATATTTAATAGCCTGCCAACGAAAAAAAGTCCAAGACCAGACAGATTGACAACTGAATTCTACCAGAGGTACAAGGAGGAGCTGGTACCATTCCTTCTGAAACTATTCCGAACAATAGAAAGGGGGAGGGAATCCTCCTTAACTCATTTTATGAGGCAAGCATCATCCTGATACCAAAGGGCCAATATCCCTGATGAACATCAATGCGAAAATCCTCAAGAAAATACTGGCAAACCGAATCTAGCAGTTCATCAAAAAGCTTATCCACCATGATCAAGTCGGCTTCATCCCTGGGATGCAAGGCTGGTTCAACATATGCGAATCAATAAACAAAATCCATCACATAAACAGAACTGATGACAAAAACCACGATTATCTCAATAGATACAGAAAAGACCTTCGACAAAATTCAACAGCCTTTCATGCTAAAAACTCTCAATAAACTAGGGATTGATGGAATGTATCTCAAAATAACTATTTATGACAAACCCACAGCCAATATCATACTGAATATGCAAAAACTGGAAGCATTCCCTTTGAAAACTGGCACAAGACAAGGATGCCCTCTCTCACCACTCCTATTCAACATAGTATTGGAAGTTCTGGCCAGGGCAATCAGGCAAGAGAAAGAATTAAAGGGTATTCAATTAGGAAAAGAGGAAGTCTAATTGTCCCTGTTTGCAGATGACATGATTGTATACTTAGAAAACCCCATCATTTCAGCCCAAAATCTCCTTAAGCTGATAAGCAACTTCAGCAAAGTCTCAGGATACAAAATCAATGTGTAAAAATCACAAACATTCCTATACACCAAGAACAGACAGAGAGCAAAATCATGAGTGAACTCCCATTCACAATTACTACAAAGAGAATAAAATACCTAGGAATCCAACTTACAAGGGATATGAAGGACCTCTTCAAGGAAAACTACAAACCACTGCTCAACGAAATAAAAAAGGACACAAACAAATGGAAGAATATTCCATGCTCATGGATATGAAGAATCAATATCATGAAAATGGCCATACTGCCCAAAGTAATTTATAGATTCAATGCCATCCCCATCAAGCTACCAATGACTTTCTTCACAGAATTGGAAAAAACTACTTTAAACTTCATGTGAAACCAAAAAAAAAAGCCTGCACAGGCAAGGCAATCCTAAGCCAAAAGAACAAAGCTGGAGGCATCGAGCTACCTGACTTCAAACTATACCACAATGCTACAGTAACCAAAACGGCATGGTACTGGTACCAAAACAGACATATAGTACAATGGAACAGAACAGAGGCCTCAGAAATAGCACCACACATCTACAGCCATCTGATCTTTGACAAACCTGATAAAAACAAGCAATGGGGAAAGGATTTCCTATTTAATAAATGGTGCTGGGAAAACTGGCTAGCCATATGTAGAAAGCTGAAACTGGATCTTTTCCTTACACCTTATACAAAAATTAACTCAAGATGGATTAAAGACTTAAACGTAAGACCTGAAACCATAAAAGCCTTAGAAGAAAACCAAGTACCTGCTGTCTTCAAGAGACTCACATAATACATAAGGACTCACATAAACTTAAAGTGAAAGGGTAAAAAAAGATATTCCATGCAAATGGTAACTAAAAGTGAGCAGGAGTAGCTTGTATCAGACAAAACAGACTTTAAAGCAACAACAGTTAAAAAAGAAAAAGAGGGATGTTATAAAATGATAAAAAGTCTAGTTCAACAGGAAAATGTCACAATCCTAAATATATATGCACTTAATGCTGGAGCTCCTAAACTTTTAAAATAATTACTACTCGATGTAAGAAATGAGATAGATGACAACACAGTAATAGTGGGCACTTCAATACTCCACTGACAATACTAGATAGGTCATCAAGACAGAAAGTCAACAAAGAAACAATGGACTTAAAATATACCCTAGAACAAATGTACTTAACAGATATTTACAGAACATTCTACCCAACAACTGCAGGATATATTCTTTTCATCAACACATGAAACATTCTCTAAGATAGACTGTATGATAGGCCACAAAATATGTCTCGATAAATTTAAGACAATTGAAAGCATATCAAGTATCCTCTCAGACCACAGTGGAATGAAATTGGAAATCTACTCCAAAAGGTAACCTCAAAACCATGCAAATACATGGAAATTAAACAACCTGCTCCTGAATGATTACTGGATCAATAATGAAATCAATATGGAAATTAAACGTTTCTTTGAACTGAACGATAATAGTGACACAAACCTATCAAAACCCCTGGGATACAGCAAAAGCAATGCTAAAAGGAAAGTTTATAACATTAAATGCCTACATAAAAAACTCTGAAAGAGCATGATTAGACCATCTAAGGTCACACTTCAAGGAACTAGAGAAACAAGAATGAACCAAACACAAAATCAGCAGAAGAAAAGAAATAACAAAGATCAGAGCAGAACTAAATGAAATTGAAACAAAAAATACAAAAGATAAATGAAACACAAAGCTGGTTCTTTGAAAAGATAAACAAAATATATAGACCATTAGTGAGATTAACCAGGAAAGAAAGATGATTCAAATAACCTCAATTAGAAATGAAATGGGAGATATTACTACTGATACCATACAAATACAAAAGAACATTCAAGGACACTGATACGGTTTGGCTGTGTCCTTACCCAAATCTCACATTCAATGTAATAATCCCCACATGGTAAGGGTGGGGCCAAGTGGAGATAATTGAATTGTAGGGGCAGTTTTCCTCATACTGTACTCACATGTAGTGAATAAGTCTCATGAGATTTGATGGTTTTATAAATGGAAGTTCCCCTGCAAAAGATCTCTTGCCTGCCACTAGTTTTGTTATTTTTTTTTAAGAGATTCTCACCCAGGCTGGAGTGCAGTGGTGTAATCACAGCTCACTAAAGCCTCGATTCCTGGACTCAGGTGATCTTCCCACCTCTGGAGTAGCTGGGACTACAGGCATGCATCATCATACCAGGATAATGTTTTTGTATTTTTGGTAAAGACGAGGTTTACAAAGGAATCAGAACTTCATATACACCATATGCAAAAAATCACAATATACAAAAATCAACTCAAGATGGATTAAAGACTTAAATGTAAAACCCAAAGCTATAAAAACCCTAGAAGAAAACCTAGGCTGTACCATTCAGGAATAGGCATGGGCAAAGATTTCATGGTGAAGACACCAAAACAATTGCAACAAAAGCAAAAATTGATGATTGAGATCTAATTAAACTAAAGAGCTACTGAACAGCCAAAAGAAACTATCAACAGAGTAAACAGACAACCTACAGAATGGGAGAAAATTTTGACAAGCTATGCATCTGACCAAAGTCTAATAATATCCAGCATTGATAAGGAGTATAAATTTACAAGGAAAAAAAGAAAAAAACAACTCCATTAAAAAGTGGCCAAAGGACATGAACAGACACTTCTCAGAAGAAGACTTACATGTGGCCCACAATCATACGAAAAAAGTCTCAACATCACTAATCATTAGAGAAATACAAATCAAAACCACAATGAGGTACTCTCTCACATAAGTCACATTAAAAAGTCAAAAATTTACAGATGCTGGTGAGGCTGTGGAGAAAAAGGAACTCTTTTACACTCTTGGTAGGAGTATAAATTAGTTCAACCATTGTGGAAGACAGTGCGGTATTTCCTGAAAGACCTAGAGACTGAAATACCATTCAACCTAGCAATCCTATTACTGGCTATATACCCAAAGATAAACATCATCCAATTAGAAAGACACATGCTGGTTGTTCATGGTATGTTCATTGCAGCATTATTCACAATAGCAAATAAATAGAATTGATCTAAATGCCCATCAATGATAGACTAGACAAAGAAAATG
Organism: Mandrillus leucophaeus; assembly: GCF_000951045.1. Taxonomy (NCBI): domain Eukaryota; kingdom Metazoa; phylum Chordata; class Mammalia; order Primates; family Cercopithecidae; genus Mandrillus; species Mandrillus leucophaeus. Next base: position 627,407 of record NW_012107164.1, read on the forward strand.
TGGTAAATATACACCATGGAATACTATGCAGCCATAAAAAGGAACAAGATTGTGTCCTTTGGAGGGATATGAATGGAGCCAGAGGCCATCATCCTTAGTAAACTAATGCAGGAATAGAAAACTAAATACCATATTTTCTCTCTTACAAGTGGGAGCTAAATTACGAGAACACATAGATACATAGATGGGAAAAAGAGCTGGGGCCCACTGGAGGGCAGAGGGTGGGGTGGGGGGAGGAAGAGGATCAGAAAAAGTGTCTAATTGATACTAGACTTAATAGCTGGTTGATGAAATAATCTGTAAAACAAACCCCCCCGACACACATTTACTTATTTAACAAACCTTCACATCCTGCACTTGTACCCATGAACTTAAAATAAAAGTTAAAAAGAAAAAAGAGAATCACAGTACTAACTAATGTGAATATTCTGAGTTACTGGTTGGAGAGGAATGGGTTTCTGCTATATAGCAGAGACAGGCATAACTTTGTTTGAAATCCAGGGGATTTATTTGATTCTTAGTATTCACATTGTCCAGTAGTTCTTTTTAATGAATAACTGCCTCAAGTCATTAAAGAAAATACCACTAAGGCTCAGATCTTATAGGAATGATAGTTTGGGTCACCTCACCAGATGAAGTATTCTTTCCAACCAAGGTACTAGCTGAGGGTAAGGTATTCATAAAATAGATGGTGAACAAAGGAAGATGTGATGGTAACCTCAGACCTTGTCACTACTAATGATGCAGGGACAGTAGCAACTAGGTTTTTGTGTTAATTTTCTTCTAATTTTTATTCTTCTAGGTTATATGATGAGCCCTGGTAATGGTAACTATTTTAGACATAATACCTTTCTCTCAACGTACTTGAGACAAAGAATTGAGATAAATACGTGAGGGCATACTATTAATTTGAGAAATGATACTAGGAAGCATGATAGGGTAGTGTGGAAATAAGCACAGGAAGTTAAAAAAGACAATAAAGTGTTCGTTATATTGAGCAATTTACTGCTTGGGGCAACTAGGACTCAATCCCACTGGAGAACTCTGGCGGACAGTGTAAGATAAGAGTTATCCCATATATATATATCCACTAACTCCTGGAAATTGTTGGTCAAGCGATGCTCCTGGAGTTAATATTAAGCCCTAGGATTTCTGACCTGCTCTCTGAGAACTGGGCCAAGCATAGAGTTCCTGCTATTCAAAGTTATTCATTTGCTATATATGGGAGTGATGAATGCCTAGGTGACATAATACAAATGGGACACTAACAACGTCTTCTATAACAATGTTTTAGTTTTCAGTTGCAAATATATTTGAATTGTTATAATGCCATATTTGTATAATAGCTAACAGGATTTGGTGTAGTTATCTCAAGAATTTTCTCACCCAAGAATTTTATTTTTTCCAGCAAAGAGCACTAATAGATTCTGAGGTACAAAAGTGATGGGGTGTGTTGGATATCATCAGTTTGCTGCCATAGTTCCACTCTCTACTTTTCTCCACTCTGCTCTGTACCTAAAGAGGCTGATCTATTATAGACGACATCATTGGTCTCCTTTACAATCTAGCTTAGTTTTAGGCTTGGCTTGTGAAGAGCACTGGCAACAGATCTGACAGCTTGAGGAAACTTAAATCTGGATATTTATTCTTTCCTCTCCTTTCCTGATGAATCTCAATGGCTTGGTGGTGTCTCTTTAATAAAGGCTACATTTGTCTTATGACCTTCTGATACAACCACCTGTAGAGTTCACTTAACTTCTGTCTCCTCTTGCCTCTTCAGGCACCTTTTCAGGTGGTAATGGCTGTCTTCTGTTGCAAGACCCAGGATACCATCTCTTCCTATTCAGATTTCTTTAAACTTTCCTTATGTCACTTAAATAGTCCCTTTTATTAAATTACTCAGAATGTATTATTAGAACTCAGTATGTATGTTAGCATTCTGTATTTTTTTGAAATTGCTGCTTATATTCTGTCTTACTTTTATATTGGTTCATTATTTCTTATAGATTTATAAAAATTCTTCACTTATTATGGATATGAATTGTTTGCTAGACCTATGACAAATAATTTCTCCCAATCTGTCCTTAAACTTTGTATATGGTATATTATACAAACTTTAAAAGTTTTTATATCATCAAATATATCAATATTTTTCTTTCCATAAACTTTGAAAGCTCTTTCTTTCTTAAGAAGTTCTGTTTTTTTTTATTTCGATAGTTTTGGGGGAACAGGTGTTATGTGAATAAGTTCTTTAGTGGTTATTTCTGAGATTTTGGTGCACCTACCACCTGAGAAGTGTGCACTGTACTCAATGTGTAGTCTTTTATCCCTCACCCCCCATCCTACCCTCCCCTGCAAGTCCCCAAAGTCCATTATATTTCTTCTTATGCCTTTGCATCCTCATAGCTTAGCTCCCACTAACGAGTGAGAACATGCGCAATTCCGTCCAGTTGCTGCAAATGCCATTATTTTGTTCCTTTTTTTTTTTTTTTTTTTTTGAGACTGAATTTTGCTCTTGTTGCCCAGGCTGTAGTGCAATGGTGTGATCTCAACTCACTGTAACCTTCGCCTCCCGGGTTTAAGCAATTCTCCTGCCTCAGCCTCCCAAGTAACTGCGATTACAGGCATGTGCCACCACGCCCGGATAATTTTGTATTTTTAGTAGAGATGGAGTTTCTCCACGTTGGTCAGGCTGGTCTTGAACTCCCGAGCTCAGGTGATCCCCCTGCCTCGGCCTCCCAAAGTGCTGGGATTACAGGTGAGCCACCATGCCCGGACTATTTTGTTCCTTTTTATGGCGGAGTAGTATTCCATGGTGTATATATACCACATTTTCTTTATCCACTCATTTGTTGATGGGCTTTTAGGCTGGTTCCATATTTTTGCAATTGCAAGTTGTACTACTATAAACATATATGTGCAAGCGTCTTTTTCATATAATGACTTATTTTGTTCTGGGTGGATACCCAGCAGTGAGATTGTTTGATCAAATGGTAGTTCTACTTTCAGTTCTTTACGAAATCTCCATACTGTTTTCCACTGTGATCGTACTAGTTTACATTTCCACCAGCAGTGTAAAAGTATTCCTTTCTCACCACATCCACACCAACATCTACTAATTTTTAATTTTTAATTATGAGCATTCTTGCAGGAGTAAGGTAGTATCTCATTGTGGTTTTAACTTGTCTTTCCTTGCTAATTAGTGATATTGAGCATTTTTTCATATGTTTGTTGGGCATTTATATATTGCCTTTAGAGAATTTGATGTCTTTTGCCCACTTTTTGATGGGATTGTTTTTTTCTTGCTGATTTGTTTGAATTCCTAGTTGATTCTGGATATTAGTCCTCTGTCATACGCATAGTTTGCAAATATTTTCTCCCACAATGTGGGTTGTCTGTTTTCTCTGCTGATTATTTCTTTTGCTCTGCAGAAGCTTTTCTGTTTAATTAGGTCTCATCTTTATTTTTGCTTTTAGGATTTGCTTTGGGATTCTTGTTCATTAACTCTTTGCCTAAGCCAATATCTAGAAGAGTTTCTATAATGTTATTTTCTAGAATTTTTATGATGTCAGGTCTTAAATTTAAGTCTTTGATCCATCTTGAGTTGATTTTTGTATAAGGTAAGACAATAAGGTAAGACTTGAGTCAATTTTTATATAAATGGGTAATGAGGATCCAGTTTCATTCTTCTATATGTTGCTTACCAATTATCCAAGCACCATTTGTTGAATAGGATGCCCTTTTCCCAATTAAAGTTTTTGTTTCCTTTGTCAAAGATCAGTTGGTTGCAAGTATTTGGCTTTATTTATAGGTTCTCTATTCTGTCCCATTGGTCTATGTGCCTATTTTTATACCAGTACCATGCTGTTTTGCTGACTACAGCCTTGTAGTATATTTTGAAGTCAGGTAGTGTGATGCCTCTAGATTTGTTATTTTTCCTTAGTCTTGCTTTGGCTATGCAGGCTCTTTTTCAGTTCCATGTGAATTTTAGGATTGTTTTTTCTAGTTCTGTGAAAAATGATGTTGGTACTTTGATGGAAATTGCATTGAATTAATAGATTGCTTTTGGCAGTATGGTCATTTTCACAATATTGATTCTATCCATTCATAAGCATGGAATGTGCTTCCATTCATTTGTGTCACCTATGATTTCTTTCAGCAGTGCTTTGTAGTTTTCCTGGTAGTGGTCTTTCACCTCCTTGGTTGGGTATGTTCCTAAGTATTTTATTTTATTTTATTTTATTGCAGCTGTTCTAAAAAAGATTGAGTTCTTGATTTGTTTATCAGGTTGGTCACTGTTGGTGTATAGCAGTACTACTGATTTATGTACATTGATACATTATCCTGAAACTTTACTGAATTCATCAGTTCTTGGAGCTTTTTGAATGGGTCTTTATGGTTTTCTAGGTATATGATCATATCATTGGTGAACAGTAACAGTTTGACTTCCTCTTTACTGATTTGGATGCTTTTATTTCTTTCTCTTGTTTAATTGCTTTGGCTAGGACAAGAAGTTCTTATGCTCCATAAACTTATTAAAATATTTGACTATATTTTTTCTAGTACTTTTGTAAATGTGTTTGTATGTTGATATTTAACATTCAATTTCAGTTTATTTTTGCATCTAAGAGGCATGGGCCAAGCTTCTCTTTTTTCTTCAAGAGGATATCTGATTGTACTGATGACATTTATCTATCATTATGTGTTTTTTATTGATATTAAATACCATCTTCGTCATAAATTAAAGTTACCTGTATCCGTAAATTTCCTTCTTGTCTCATTTAATCTATTCCCTGATACACATTTCTATTCCCATGCCAATGTTACAAGATTTTAGTTACTAAAGTTTTATTGTATAGTTTGCTATTTGGTAGGAGAAATATCCATTTATTACTGTTTTTCATGCAACATTGGGGCTATGTTTGCAAAATGACTCTTCAATATAAATTTTATAATCTAAGGTTTTAAGCAAAGCATTTTGATTTGAATTGCTTGAATTTATGGACCACATTAGGACTGTTATCTTTTCATGCATATGGTATGTTACTTTCTTTTCTCTGTTCTTTTATACCCTTCAATAAAGATTTATAATTTCCTTTATTGAACATATTCCATTAAACCTATTCCTAGGCATTTCATACTTTTTTAGTATTGTGAATGGAATATCTATATTTTATATATAACCATTATATTGTTTATCACAATTGATAGTTTTTTTACTTGATTTCCCTACCTCTTTTGGGTACACCATTATATACACATATGTAATAATCACATGTAATATAATGTATATAGTTAGAATACATAGCTGGGTTCAAAAGTGAAAAAAACTCCTGACTATTATAACCAATGAGGAAACATACTCCCCTAGTGACAATCTGGAATTGAAACTCCCTGAGTGTAACATATGCAGATATATATATATATGAGATCAGTGGGTAATGACAATCAAGACTTCAACCCTAGGAAAATTGGAATTTCTACCCTTAATAATGAGTTGTCCCATCAGTGAATAAGACAGTGTACATTCTCTACATTCCTAAGAAATACAAGGTCTGCAAGCAAGTTATTCACCAGATCTTGGTTGGTAATAGAAACACCAATGAAAAACCAGCACTTCCAGAACTATGGTTCCCATGGATGTGAGCATTCTCCCACAGCGGCTGTTTGGAGGGGGTGTTAAATGTGTGTGGAGTAGAAGACAATGGTGTCTATGTATTAATCAACTCCCCCTAATCTACTCCTTAAATGATGGAATAGCTTCACAACTATGAAAACTCTCCGCAAATCCATGGCTTCAGAATTAATCGAAGACAAAGTATGCTTAAACTACAAAATAATTATGAGTAAATCTAGAATAATAACAAATCCCAGCATAGAATCCTCGACTTTCCCATATAACCTTCCCCACTGCAAGGCTTTATGGTGAGCAAAGGCAGATGAAGAAAAATTGCACAGAAGACAGAAGACAGCAAAGGGTCCTAAGGGTGATTTGGAATAATAACTAGAAGGATACATTCACACTAAATCTGAAAGTTCACAGAAGGGACTAGAAGAAAGGGATTTCAAAATATTTGTGATTGAAAGGATTAAATGCCATAAAAAGCTTCACTTGTGCAACATAAAGGTCCAGGTGTGTCATAAAGGTCTAAGTGCTTGATTTTTAAGAATGTTTTTAAAGGAGAGGTGAGATTTTAAAAGATAGTGTTCCAAATACATAGCTTCTGGTGGAGAAAAAAAGTTAACTAGGAACAAACAAGTACCTTTTGCTACCTAAGTGGTGCCAAGAAAAAGAAGGAAAAGGGAAAAGATTAGGATCCTATAAGACAAAACAAGCACATAATTGGGGACTCACAATTACTCCCTCTCAACAAAACAAACAATAGTGACAAATTAACCAAAAAAAAATCCATTTCTGTCTCACTTTCCAACCCTCCCTCTCTCACTCTCACTTTCTCCACTCTGTTTGATTATGGTTTTGTTGTAATCAAATACCTAAAGTTGATTATTCTTTTCATTTTTCTCTATTAAAGCACTACAGGCACAAATGGTAGTACAGAATGGCTATGGACTTGGTGGATTCGTTTTCTTTCTGCCACTCTCGTTGCATGGTTTACATTAATACCGTTGTCATGCTTTCCACACAATATGCCAGGTGACTATAAAATGTAATTTATTAAATTGGAGGATAGTAGTTTCTTCCACCATGGTTCTTATTCTCATAGAATAACTATACTACATTTTTTATAAAATGGGTATGCCTCTCACTGTGGTGGTTTGTCATAGAGATACAGTGTCAAGTGCTAGTGTTATTTAAGCAAATAAATCAGGATTACAGCCAAATATTACTGGATTTATGTACCAGAATGTCTTCTTCTTTTTATTTAGTTTTGAGACAGGGCCTTCCTCTGTCACTCAGGCTAAGTACAGTGGTATCATCACAGATCATTGCGGCCTCAAACTTCTGGGCTCAAGTCATCCTCCTGCCTCACCTCCAGAGTAGCTTAGACTACAGGTGCATGCCACCATGCTCAGCAAGTTTTTAAAACTTTTGCTTTTCTTTCTAGAGATAGAGTCTTGTTATGTTGCCCAGACTGGTCTTAAACTCCTGGCCTTAAGCTATCCTTCCACCTTAGCTTCACAACGCGTTGAGATTACAGGTGTAAGCCACCACAACTGGCCCAGAATTTCATTATAATTAGTGCATATTTTTGTTTCTCATTATTTCCTTTTAATAATGCTTTATATGTATAGTTCATACAGTGTCTTGAAAACTGAAGCATATTTAAATCTAGTTACCTAGCATTTAATGTATTGACTACCTTAGAATTGTTGTAAGATAAAATAATAACTGTTAAAATTTTCTTGGAAACACTGAAAAATACATCTAAAGTCAAAGAAATCAAATACTCTCCTGATTATAGTACATTTCATTGGCACAAAATAGTTTTAGTTATATCCAAAGATTATTTCCTCATATTTTAGAGCAAATCAAGTGTGGCTAAATTTTAAAATAAATTAAAATTTTATTTACTCAGTCATAGGAGCTACATTTCAAGTATTTAATAACCACGTGTAGACAGTGGCTACAGTATTTTGGACTGTGCAGATATGGAAAGTTTTCATTATTACAGAATGTTCTTCAGGACAACACTGTTTTAGAAGATTGTATGTTTTAATTAATGAGATTGACTTTAGCTTGTTCAAAAATAACTCATTTGCCATTTCAGGATCAACTAAATGTATTAGGGTGTGTATGTATGTTTTATGTATGAGTTTTAGTTATTTGAATATGTCATAAGTTTTTCTACTTGTTTATATATAGGTTCAACACGGATAAAAGCTGCGAAACATAAACAGCTTCATTTGTTTGACAGCAAACTTAAAGATCTGCAAGTTGGAACTAGTATCAAGGATTTATGTGCTGTTTTTTGGGTAAAGTAAAATAGTTTACTTGAACAAGCCAACTAAGTTGACCTGTGTAATTTTCTAATAGTGAACTTATGAAAATACCCATAAAGGGTTCAATCTAAATCTGGGTGAGACTTTTGAAGTCTTTTAACTAACTTATTCACTTTACAGATAATAAAACATAGGGCAGGCTTTGCTAATAACTTGACTAGTGTCAGAGATTGGCACCAGATATTTTCCTTCCATTTCTTTTAGTTTTATATTATTTTGTGTTTATTTTTTCTCTGCAGAAATACATAAGACATTTAATGGGATGACATGTATGTATCAACATTATCTTTTTTATCATGTTTAAGTGACTCAGAACTCCAGAAGTTGAAAAATAGTCCCACAAACATCATGTTTTGTGGAAAATATCTCAATAGTAAATGAAGAAAATCTTTGTTTTTCTAAGTGAAACAAGGTCTACAATATAGACATTGTGGAGTTAAAAAACACCAACTTTTAAATAATGATTTGACTTTCCATTTGTTTTCTCTTCTGCTATTCATAACTTCATTCATTCTGTTGTTTGCAGAATTGTATTTCTCATATACAGATTTTATCAAGTCATTTCTCAGATTACTTGATAGATGAATTTCATACCTTTTAGTAGGACTTTGAAGATCCTTTGCAGTAGCATCCACTGAATTTTCTTATCCCATTTTCTTAGAATTTTATCCCTGTCTCCTCCACATTCCAGCCACTTGGTCTTTCCTGGAAACATTAGGTAATTTTATAGTCCTGTATTTTGGTAGATGTCAATCTCTGTATTTAAAATGTTGTTCTCTCTCTTCTCTATTATCAAAAAAACTCTTTGTCAAATCTTACCTTATATTCCCAGGCAAAATGAGTTTCTCCCTCCTTAATGCTTTCATTGATCTTTGTTATAACATAATGAGATATATATGTGTGTGTGTGTGTGTGTGTGTGTGTGTGTATTCTTTTTGTTATACTGGTTTAATCCTAAAACAAATGTATATGTTGTATAAAATCAAAAATATGTTTACTTGTTTCTATTCTGTGTTTATCTTTTAATCAAATCAAAAGCCATCCCTCCTAATTGGTTACATTTAATTCAGATTTTTATTTAGCTTTAATTTTTATCAAAATATTACATGTATATATATTTTAACAATACAGAAGCCAATTAGTTATAATCTCTTTCATACTGTTAAAAATTAACACACAATTATTAAAAACACTTCAAAAAATTTAAACATGAGTGTTTTAAGGTTTTTTTTGTTTTAAGTTTACTGCCAGAAAGGAAAAAAAAAAAAGCCAATTTCAATTCTTCTTACTTGGAAATGGAGGATTTTATTATTATTATTGTTAGACAGGATATAAAATAATATAATGCCTGGTAACAATCTTAGACTTCTGAATCACATCTATCTGAGTAGATAACTAGACGATATCTGATTTCTTTTTAAAGTTTATCAGAAGGTGGAACTCTTAGAATTTCAGAGTGAGAAACGTGGAAAATCCTGACCTCCAAAATGTGGTGGTAAAAGTGGCAGAATTGTCACCAACTATTTTGAAACTCTGGAAATTAAGCAAAGGCATACAGTAAATTGAAAGCACTTATTCAAGTGTTCTTGAACATCGGTTAGAAGAGTAGGGTCTGTGGCATTTAAATTTGGGACTGCATCCATTGTCTTTTCTTCCCTCCCTACCCTCCATGTCTTGGTAACAGTGAAGGCTAATGGTCTTCCTGCCACTTGATGTGGTTGATCTAGTTTGGAGCTCCATGGAAAAGTCCTGGGGCATTTAGTTAGCAATTACAATATTAGTGGCAAATCTTTGGAAAAGACCGGCATCACAGCCACCGAAGGCAGCAATACTGGTTAGGGTAAACAGTAAACCAGCCAAAAATGTAAAATATACATTTGGCCAATGATACTGGGCTTTGAAAGCCTTAATATATTCATGGGGATCTGAAAGGCTTCCCACACTCAGGAGAGGTCAGAGACGGCCCCAGTTACCTGCTGGTTCCTGGCTGAGCACAAGTCCCTACATAAACAGAAAGTGAAAGTCAAAGCAGCCTGTAAACTGCCTGAAACTTGAATATGTGATCCAATCCATGTACAGATCCCCTTAGCAAAAATTGGAAGCCCTACTGACTCAAGACATTTAAGTAAAACCCCTGCCCAATTATTGGGTGGCCATCAAGGTATGCTGACCCTGGGCGACTCCTGGGAAGCCAGGCTTAAAAATGAAGAAAATAATTAAAAATAGAACAGAGGCTTCAGTGGCTGCACACTCTCAGGGAGATAGAATTTATTTAATTAGTCCTGAAAAGTAATAAACAAAAGAGAGAAAATAGCAACAACGCAACTCCTGCGGGTGGAAGTCAGAATCCAGAAAAGCTACAACGTATTATTTGAAGTGTCCAGTTTTCAACAAAATCTCATGAAAAATGCAAAGAAAGAAGAACATGTGACTCATATAAAGAAAAAAGTCAGTACAAACTGTCTCTGAGGTCGCTCAGATGTTGGATGTAGTAAACAAAGACTTCATGTAAACTACTATCATAAGAATGTTAAAAAGAATTTTTTAAATGTTTGATTATTTTCCTTTTTTTTTTTTTGAAACACGGTCTCACTCTGTCACCCAGGCTGGAATGTAGCAGCATGATCATGGCTCACTGCAACCTCAGTCTCCCTCAGTCTCCTGAGTAGCTGGGACTGTAGGTGCACATCACCATACCCAGCTAATTTTTAAATTTTATGTAGAGAAATCTCACTGTGTTGCCCAGGCTGATCTTGAACTCGGCTTATGTGAGATATCTCTGATTTTAGATTAGGGAAAGAATTGCACAAAAAATTAGGGGAAATTACATAACCAGCGTTTCCTTTTATCTTAATAAAAAAGTGGAAAATTGACTGGAAAATAAGAAAACTAAAAAGGAGTAGTTTGAGGAACTTAATTTGCTAAAGGCCAATTGTCTTTCCCTATTAATTCTATAGTTCTATCCCTCCTGGTTCATGACATTTGGTTTGGATCATTTTCTTGAAATCCAATGGCTGCTTAGAAACTCTTGACACAAGGACTACTAGAAAATCCTTCCAACAAAGATATCATGTATCACCATCATTATAAGACTTATTGACTAGGAGCTGGCTTAAACATACTTCTCCTGAGTGTCTGTCTAGGCATAGATTTTAAAAAAATAGTCTTTTCTTGTAATGAATTTTTATTAAAGTGAGACAGAAAATTAGCTATTTTTTGAATGGATTATCTACTGTTATCATGTTTCTTGCAGGTCATTATATTTTTTAAAACAGTTTTCCAAAAAGGAAACGAAAGAGTTTATGAGAAATAGGAACACGTTCACACTGTTGGTGGGACTGTAAACTAGTTCAACCATTGTGGAAAACAGTGGCGATTCCTCAAGGATCTAGAACTGGAAATACCATTTGACCCAGCCATCCCATTACTGGGTATATACCCAAAGGATTATAAATCATACTGCTATAAAGACACATGCACACATATGTTTATTGCAGCACTATTCACAATAGCAAAAACTTGGAATGAACCCAAATGTCCATAAGTGACAGACTGGATTAAGAAAATGTGGCACATATACACCATAGAATACTATGCAGCCATAAAAAAGGATGAGTTCGTGTCCTTTGTAGGGACATAGATGCAGCTGAAAACCATCATTCTCAGCAAACTATTGCAAGAACAGAAAACCAAACACCACAAGTTCTCACTCATAGGTGGGAATTGAACAATGAGATCACTTGGACACAGGAAGCGGAACATCACACACCGGGGCCTATTGTCGGGAGGGGACAAGTGGGATGAATAGCATTAGGAGATATACCTAATGTAAATGACGAGTTAATGGGTGCAGCACACCAACATGGCACATGTATACATATGTAACAAACCTGCGCGTTGTGCACATGTACCCTAGAACATAAAGTATAATTAAAAAAAAGAAAATGTCAGTAATTTTAATAGTTTTAAAGTAGATAAAATAGATGCAAGTAAAATAAAATATAAAAGCTAAAACAAATACAAAATATTTAACATTTTTATGAAGTTGTAATATCCACGAGCATTCAGAAGTTGAACTAGTTGAGTTTGCAGACTATGATCACACCTAACAGGGATGTTTAGGGCCAGAAAAAGAAAATTTAAATAAATTAAAAATATATAAACATAAAATAGCACTAAATATATTTTCAATGAGATATGCATAAACAAGGAAATACAGAAACTAATTTGAAAGTTAGTATTTTACTATCTTTTTAATTACTCTGTGTAGTATAATAGATAATGATAAACCATCACATCTTAATAAGTCTTCTAAATAATTTCCAGAAGTTTACCAAAATGCAAAATTTAAATAACTTAATTCTTTGTATAGGTAGATTTCCAGGAGTAAAATATAAAACATTTTCTGCAGCCCTACTGGTTTTTCATGAGTATTGCTTAAATTTTCTGTTTTGTGTTTTAGTTGAATAAAAAAGACTTGCTTAAAACAATAAGTAGACAAGAAAAAGTAAGGATAAAATTCTAGATATATGGTTAATAATTTACCTATTTTTCTCTAATCTTTACAAAAAAAATTCCAAGCCCATAAATAAAAATTAAAGTAGTATGAAGACCAAATCAAAATTTAAATTGTCAAAAATAACCTTACTTTCATAGAATTTGTATATTGATGAATCATAGATTGCTGTTTGGATCTATCTTATCTATCTATCTATCCATCTATCATCTATCATCTATCTATCATCTGTCATCTATCTATCAATTATCTTTTCAGTTTAGATTGGGAATGGTACATTTTTGTAGACAGATCATTAACATTTGATTCTGCCTGTCTCTTTCTCTTTATCTAACAAAATAAAATAATTGATACATAACTTATTTTTATTTCAGATTCTGATGAAAAATCCAGTGTTAATATGCCTATCTCTGTCAAAAGCTACAGAATATTTAGTTATTATTGGAGCCGCTGAATTTTTGCCTATATATTTAGAAAATCAGTTTATGTTAACACCCCCTGTGGCAACTATACTTGCAGGTAGAGTTACCTTCTTATTGTGTCATTTCAAAAATTTTTCATTGTCTTATTTATGTACCTATGAAATATGAAATATATGAAATAAATAAAAATATAAAGAATTATATACCTAGGTATGATTTGTGCAAATTTTACAAATATGAACACTCTGCCATCATAGTGTCAATATTTTTGACATATAAATCCTAGTAAAACCTCTGTATTTCTCCTTCATCCCATTTATCTTCATTCCTTTTCACAGGTAATCACTCTTCTGAAGTCAGAGTGAATCATTCCCATGTATGTTTGTACATCTTTACTGCGTATGTGCTTGTCTATATACATCTATTTCTAAAATTTATGTATCACTTTATACATACTCTTCTGCAGCTTATTTTTTCATCAGAAATTATGTTCTTTAGATTTGTGTTGATCTATATATATTTAATGCATTTCAGTTTGCTATTATATTTTATGATTCTATTTTATGAGTATACTATTGTTTATTTATTATCCAGTTAATAGATATGTTGTTGCCTCCCACTTTTTCTCTCTTCCAACCAATGCAGTAATGAATAGGTTTGTTGATATCTCCTTCTGTACATTTGTAAAAGTTGATCTAAGTTTAGACATTGAAGGGAAATTGCTATTGTGTACATTTACAATCTTATGAGATATTGAAAATTGGCTCTCCAAAATAGGTTGCAAATAGAATTAAATGTTTTAACGTTTTAGCATTAATGAGAAAGTTGTAAAGTAACAATTTATTTTAGGGTGTAAGAGGTAGAAGATGCATCCACTAATTTTTAGGATAACAAATAAAGTAGTAGTAAGAGACTATATTAATAGGAAAAATTTAATTAATTAAAAAAAGAAAGACAGAAAACAAAAAGCATGTGGGCAAAATAGAAAAAAAATAAGATGTGCAGAAATCCTGAGTATAAATCTAAACCTTTTATGGAGTACATTTTTTTTTATAAAAGGCTGACTTTTTTATGACTGACTGAAAATTGTGCAAAAAGTCAAAATAGATCAGCTTTCAAGGGCCATAATGACATATTTTTTTTTGTGACCACACCAGGTTTGGGGCACTCTGATTAATAGAATTGGCAGAACTTGAGGAGTAAATTCATTCCATGTATTTCTTATTGTGTTAAATAAGGCTATTTTTAATGGATTCCAAGCACCAGGGTAAGGCTACATGCTGTACTGACTTTAACCATCCCCTCAAGGTCCTGGATCTAGCCAGCTGAATAAATCCTTAAGCCATCAAGGTCTATCTTAAAAAATCAAGTGGCTTTCTCCGTAAGTTTCTCTACTGACCTTTCCAGTTAGCCTGAGATATCAAAGTATAACAGAATACATTAGCAATTGCAAATTCTACCTTGGCAAGAATGAAATTTGCGGTAATTTTATCATCTATAATAATATTGATCAGTGAGTGAGGCTGACCAGAGTGCTTTCCAGGAATGAGGTGGTGCCATTGATTATTTCAAGTAAAGTCACAGATAAATTTTGCCCTATAGTTTCTAATTGCATTACCTATCATAAAGATGACTTCAGTAGGCTGCGTATGAATAACATACCACTAATCTTGCTGAGAAGCTCCCCTGAGTAACTGAGCATAACTTCATATTAGAGAAATTTCTAATCTTTGAAGAGTTATACGATCTGCTGGTGGTGATGTAAACACTTGATGATCTTTTATGACCACCCCTATGTTCTTGAATCTATCATTTCCATTTGACAAGTAAGGCTTGTCAAATAGTTATGAGCCTGATTTAGTTCATCCCAAAATGAGAATGTAAGTTCACAAAGTCAAAAGATTGCTGTAAGTTAGGACTTTGGTTTTGACAAGATGGCAGTAGTAAGCTAGTAGTTGCTTTTCAAATGGTAGCTGATTTAGGGAGTCAATGAGTGTTATACAACAACAGCTGTTTCTGAATGGAGCCTATATCTTTTATCTAGAGCCTCCAGTCCACGAAATTATCAGTCATGGAGATTTGTAGCTCATGGGGATCATTAAATTTCTAGCATCTCAAAGAAGAGAGTATGCCACAGTTTGCTTATCAGCTTCAATGTAGGTTTGTGAATTACACTCACTGTAAGTTAGCTGTTATAAAAGACAAGTAGAATGCCCAAGACCGACATCTACCATCTCTGACACCCAGAGTCCAAAGTGACATTAAGTTCCCTTTTGGTTGGAGGGAAATGAGACATTTTTTTTTTGCTTGACTTCCAGAGTAATTGAGCCTTGTGAATCTGTTTGCATAGTCCCCCAGAAACTTGATGTGCAGTCTTTTGGATTTTGTTGGGATTTATCAGTTACCCTTGCAGGTGAAGGTATGATAATACCAAAGTTAGAGCCATTGACTCTGAGACTTGAGATCCTCTAGCCAGCTGCATATCGTCTATCAGTGAAATGTTTAGGCATCAGAAGGTAATGGGAATCACACTAAGTTCTTATGCACCTTCTTGTAGCAAATGGCAGAGCTTTAGCTACTCCTGAGGAATAACTAAAGAATATTACAGTATTCTTACTGTAAAGGTATATTTGTGGTTTTTAAGCATGAATGAGAATTAGTCTTTGTCCTTGGGTGCCAATTAGATATAAAGGAATGTCTTGGCAAAGTCCATTACAGTATATTAAATGTAATCAGTCTGTGTAGTAGATGTGGTTACATCACAATGTCTGAAACAGTCAAAGTTATGAGAGCAATAACTGAATTCAGCAGTAATTAATCCACTATAAATCTCCAGCTCCAGCTCCTGATAACCTTTTTTTTTTTTTTTTGAGATGGAGTTTCACTCTTGTTGCCCAGGCTGGAGTGCAATGATGTAATCGAGGCTCACTGCAACCTCCACCTCCCAGGTTCAAGCGATTCTCCAGCCTCAGTCTTCCAAGTAGCAGGGATTACAGGCATGCACCACCTCGCCCAGCTAATTTTGTATTTTTTTCAGTAGAGACGGGGTTTCTCCATGTTGCTCAGTCTGGTCGCAACCTCCCGACCTCAGGTGATCTACCCGCCTTGGCCTCCCAAAGTGCTGGGATTACAGGCCTGAGGCACCACATCTGGTCCTGATAACCTTTTACACTGGCCATGATGTGTGTTGAATAAAATTACGGCATCTCTTACTACCCCTGCTACCTTATATACTCAAAGCTAGGACTTTTCTTTCTCCTTCTGGGATTCTACATTGTTTCTGTTAGACCCTGTGAGAGGAAACAGGGAGGCATGTTGGGTAGCAATTCCTGTGTCCCATTATCACGTCTGGAGTTTAACAGCATTCATAGTATAATATTATAAAACATAAATACTAATTATGCATTTAGAAATTGAAACTACAGCATCAGTATATTAAGGCTACGACAAACATGCATTGAAATTTTCCGGAGTACCACCCACAAGCTTACTTCACATTCTTTCAGGAACGATGAGAGTTCAAAATCTATTCAATGCCTCATCTATGATTTCACACAGGAATTTTATTTGTCTTGGGAAAATCTTTCTAAGAGGGTCATAGCAAAGCTGCTTTATAGCAGTCAGGACACACTACAAAAAAATCTGAGGTCTTTTATTGTCTTAAAATGGGTCCAAGATTGGTATGATAGACTGGAAGAGAAACTGGACCTCTAGTCAACCCAGCTATTGGCTGTTTTGTTTAAACAAGAAATTATGTACTGCACTTCATTATGTCCCAAGAAAATCAGCTAAAATGCTGATAATTCACCTGGTGTCTGCTCATAGTCGCTAGAATTTGTTTTTTCTTTTTATACGCAGGGTAATTGCACATTGCTGGAACTGTTATCTGTAACTTGAAAGCAGAAGGAATCTTCTAATAAGAAAAAAATTAGAAATAGTTTTTACAGTGAGGTAGTCTTGAAGCTGATGGCCAGATTGACAAGGAAGTTTACTCGCCTACAGAAGAGTTGATAAGACCTATGGCACTTTCCATGGAGCTGTCTTTAAACCTACTTCAGCTTGCAGCTACAGAAAGCCATGCCTCTGTTAGCATCCCATCATTGTTGCCAAGAGTGCTCAGATCTGTAATGGGTTTGAATTTCATCCTATCTGTAAGCTAACAAGTTAATCTAACTTAGTTTCATGTGTGCTGGAAGAAGACACCAAACTTCTTGGTCAGAGATGAAATAAAGTTTATGACTCACAGCAATAGCAATAATGAGAGTTCCTGCTAGGTTTCTGAGCTCCAATTTCCAAAGGGTGATGTGAAAGGAGGCCAGGTGACATCTGTACACAAAATGAGTTGCATTACATGAAAGAAATCTTGAGGTTAGGGAACCCAAGTCTTTTACAGTAGGCAGTAATTATGTTTGTCTTTGGCTCCAGAGGGAGACATTATACTTGATAGAGATTGTCCAGAGGGGACACTCTCTCTGTCTTCCAAAATTCTAAGCAAAGTTTTCCTCTGCTCTAAGTGAAAATATTATCCTTATTATCCAAGGCTACTCATCGTGTAGTATCCTTGAAAAGATAGTTTGGAACAAAGCAGTCAGTGCTTCTGCTTGCAGGATATACAGAAAGTTTTCACCCAATAAATACATTAGTAGTTATGTTAAATATAAATAGTCTAAAGAATGTCAGTTTGGGAAAAAGTTTCAATATATGTTACTAACAAGAGGCACTCCTTAAATATGTGAACATGAAAAGGTTGAATGTGAAAGGATAGACAAAAGATGCAAATGCTAACCAAAAGAGAAGCTTGTGCAACTATAATAATTTTAAATATTGTATCCTTTGAAGAACACAAGAACTATGACAACTCAAAAAGCTAGAATGTCTTCTTTCCTCCAAAGAACCTCACTAGCTCCCCCATGGAGGCCAGCACCCCAGTACTTGCTAGCACCCTGCCACAGTCAAAAAGCATGCACTCTGCCATGCTGTCACTGCTGCTGTTGCTGGTGTGTGCAAACAGGATGGATCCCATTGACACTGCCCTACAAAGTGCTTTGGCTGCCACCATCCATTGGAGTGCTGTGACCAGCAGTCCAGGGGCACCTTGACCCCTCCAGCACAGCATGTTTCTACCTTGAGGAGCCAGAGAACAAAGCCAGTGCCCAATACTGGTCCCCTGGAGTTAGGCCACACAGTCCAGGAGTTCTGAGCTGAGCCTTTGCCTTCTAAAATCTTCCAGAAACAAAGCCAGTTGAATGAACCCACCTTCTACCACAAACAAACACTCAAGGTTATCAAATAGAATTAAAAAAAAAAATCCAAAGGACAGGAACTTCAAGGATTAAAGGAGCATCAGCCCACAAAGATAAAAAAGAAACAGCACAAGAACGCTGACAACTCAAAAGGCCATAAGGTCTTCTTTCCTTCAAACAACCTCACTAGTTCTCTAGCAAGGGACCTTAACCAGCCTTAGATGGCTGAAATTACTGAAATAGAATTCAGAATATGGATAGGGACAAAAATCAAGATTCAGGGGAACATTGAAACTCATTCTAAGGAAGCTAGGAATCACAAAGTGTACAGGATCTGGAAGACAAAGTAGCCAGCATAGAAAAGAACATAACTGACTTGATAGAGATAAAAACACACTATGAGAATTTCATAATGCAATCACAAGTATTAACAGGATAGATCAAGCTGAAGAAATAATCTCAGAGTTTGAAGATTGGGTTTCTGAAACAAGACAGAAAGAAAACATTAAAGAGAAAAGAATAAAAAGAAACAAACAAAATGAACAAAAATATGCAATTATGTAAAGAGACCAAATCTACAATTCATGATCATCCCTGAAAGAGATAGGGAGGATGGAAGCAACTTACAAAACATGTTTCAGGATATCATCTATGAGAACTTTCACAACCTA
Organism: Mandrillus leucophaeus; assembly: GCF_000951045.1. NCBI lineage: Eukaryota > Metazoa > Chordata > Mammalia > Primates > Cercopithecidae > Mandrillus > Mandrillus leucophaeus. Next base: position 646,221 of record NW_012107164.1, read on the forward strand.
TGTAGAGAGGCCAACATTCAAATTTAGAAAATGCAGAGAACCCTCACAAAGTACTTCACAAAAAGATTGTCCCTAAGACATAACCATCAGATTCTCCAAGGTCAAAATGAAAAAAAAAATGTTAAAGACATCTAGAGAGAAAAGGCAGGCCACCTACAAAGGGAAGCTTATTAGCAGACCTATCAGCAGAAACCCTATAAGCGAGACCTCTTAGCAGAAACAGCAGACCTCTCAGCAGAAACCCTACAAGCCAGAAGAGAGTGGGGGCATATGTTCAGCATTCTTAAAGAAAATAAATTCCAATCAAGAAATCCATACCCAACCAAACTAAGCTTTATAAGTGAAGTAGAAATAAAATCATTTTCAAGCAAGAAAATTGTGAGGGAGTTTTTTACCACCAGACCTGCCTTACAAGAGCTCCTAAAAAAAGCACTAAATATGGAAAGGAAAGACCATTACCAGTCACTACAAAAATGCACTTAAGTATGTAAACCATCGACAGTATAAAGCAATTATGCAAACAAGTCAGCATAATAAACAGCTAACAACATGATGACAGGATCAAATCCGCATATAGCAGTAGTAACCTTGAATGTAAATGGGCTAAATGCCCCAATGAAAAGAAAGAGTGGCAAGCTGAATAGAGAAGCAAGACCCAATGATATGCTGTCTTCAAGAAATGTGTCTCACATACAATTACACTACTAGACTCAAAAATAGATGAAGAAAAATCTACCAAGCAAATGGAAACTGAAGGGGAAAATGAAAGAAAAAAGAAGAGGTTGCAATTCTACTTTCAGATAAAACAAACTTTAAATAAACAAATATTTTAAAAAACAAAGAGGGGCATTACATAATGGTGAAAGGTTCAATTCAATGAGAAGACCTAACTATTCTGAATATATATGCATTCAACACAGAAACAACCAGATTTATAAATTAAATTCTTAGAGACCTTCAAAGAGCCTTAGACTCCCACCAAATAATAGTGGAAGACTTCAACACCTCACTGACAGTGTTAGAAAGGTTATCAAGGCAGAAAATTAACAAAGATGTTCAAGACATGAACTCAACACTACACCAAACAGACCTGAGAGGCACCAACAGACATCTTCACCAAAAAACACATGACTATACATTCTTCTCATTGCCACATGGCACACACTCTAAAATCAACCACAAAATCAGATATAAAACAATCCTCAGCAATTGTAAAATGACTGAAATCATACTAACCACTCTCTTGGACCACAGCACAATGAAAATAGAAATCAAACTAAGTAAATTGCTCAGAGCCATACAATTAAGTGGAAATTAAATGACCCACCCTGAATGACTTTTGGGTAAGTAATGAAATTAAGGTAGAATGAGAACAGAGATATAAAACACCAGAATCTCTGGGATATAGCTAAGGCAGTATGAAGAGGGAAATGTATAACACCACATGCTCACATCAAAAAGTTAGAAAAACCTCAATTTAAAAACTAACATCACAACAAAAAGGCTAGAGAAGTAACAGCAAACCAATTCTAAAACTAGAAGAAGACAAGAAATAACCAAATCAGAGATGAACTGAAGGAGATGGAGACACAAAAAAAATTCAAAAGAATGAATCCAATAGTTGATTTTTTGAAAATAAGATAGACTATTACCTAGACAAAGAAGAAAAGAGAGAAGATCCAAATAAACACAATCAGAAGTGATAGAAAGGATATTACCACTGACCCCACAGAAACACAAATAACAATCAGAGACTCCTATGAGCACCTTTACAAACATGAACTAGAAAATCTAGAAAAAATGAAAAAATGAATAAATTCCTGGACACATAAAGCCTCTCAAGACTGAACTAGGAAAACTAAATTCCTGAACAGACCAATAATGAGCTCCAAAACTGAAACAGCAATAAATAGCCTACAAACCAAAAAGCCCAGGATTACATGGATTCACAGTCAAACTCTACCAAATGTACAAAGAAGAGCTGGTATCATTACTACCAAAACTATTCCAACAAATTGAGGAGGGGAGACTCCTCCCCATCTCATTCTATGAGGCCAGAATCATCCTGATTCCAAAACCTGGAAGAAACTCAACAACAATAACAAAAAAAATTCAGGCCAATATCCTTGATGAACATATATGTAAAAATCTTCAATACATACTAGCAAATGAATCCAGCTGTACATCAAAAGCTAATCCACCATGATTAAGTAGGATTTATTCCTCTAATTCAAGGTTGGTTAAACATACACAAGTTAATAAACATGATTTTTCACATAAATAGAACTAAAGTCAAAACCACATACATGATCATCTCAGTAGATGAAAAAATGACTTTCAATAAAATTCAACATCCCTTCATGTTTAAAACTCTCAACAAACTAGGTATTGAAGGAACATACCTAAAAATAATAAGAGCCATCTATGACAAGCCGACAGCCAACATTATACTGAAGGGGGGAAAGCTGGAAGCATTCACCTTGAAAATCAGAACAAGGATGCCCCTCTCACCATTCCTATTTGACATAATATTAGAAGTCCTGGCCAGAACAATCAGGCAAAAGAAAGAAATAAAGGGCATCCACATAAAAAGAGAGGAAACCAAACTATCCCTGTTTGCAAACAACATGATTCTATATCTAGAAAACCCCATAATCTTGGCCTAAAAGCTTCTTAAGCTGATAAACAACATCAGCAAAGTTTCAGATACAAAATCAACATACAAAAATCAATAATATTTCTATACGCCAATAACAGCCAGCTGAGAGCCAAATTAGAAATGCAATTCTATTCACAGTTTCCACAAAAATGACTTAAATACCTAAGAATACAGCTAACCAGGGAATTTACAGATCTTTACAATAAATTGCAAAACACTGCTCAAAGAAATAAGAGATGACACAAACAAATGGGAAAACATCCCATGCTTATGAATGGGAAGAATCAATGTCGTTAAAAGTGGCCACACTGCCCAAAGCAGTTTACAGATTCAATGCTATTCCTATTAAACTACCAATGCAATTCTTCACATAACTAGATAAAGACTATTTTAAAATTCATATGGATCCAAAAAGAGCTCAAATAGCCAACACAATCCTAAGCAAAAGAACAAAGCTGGAGGCAACACGCTACCCAACTTCAGACTATACTACAGTAACCAAAACAGCATCATACTGGTGCAAAAACAGACACATAGACCAATGGAAAAGAATAGAGAGCCCAGAAGTAAGGTCATACACCTACAACCATCCGATCTTCAAGAAACCTGAGTAAAACAAGCAATGAAGAAAGGACTCCCTATTCAGTAAATTGTGCTGGTATAAGTGGCAGGCCATACGCAGAAGGTTGAAACTGGACTCCCTCTTTATACGTATACAAAAAAATCAACTTGAGATGGATTAAAGACTTAAATGTAAAACCCAAAACTATAAAAACCCTAGAAGAAAACCTCGGGAATACCATTCTGCACATAGGAACTGGCAAAGATTTTAGGACAAAAACTCCAAAAGCCATTGCAACAAAAGTAAAAATTTACAAATGGGATCTAATTAAACTTATGAGCGTCTGCACAGCAAAAAAGCTATCAACAGAGTAAACCAGACAATCTACAGAATGGGAGAAAATATCTCCAAGGTAAGCATCTGACAAAGGTCTAAAATCCAGCATCTATAAGGAGCTTAAACAAACTTAGAAGAAAAAGAAAGTCCCATAATAAAGGGGGTATAGGACATAAACAGACACTTCTCAAAAGAAGACATACATGTGGCCAACAGTCACATGAAAAAAAACCTCAGTATTACTTATCATTAGAGAAATGCAAATCCAAACCACAACGAGATACCATCTCACACACTCAGAATGGCTATTACTAAAAAGTCAAAACATAACAAGTGCTGACGAGGTTGAAGAGAAAAGGGAATGTTTATACACTGTTGGTGGGAGTGTAAATTAGTTCAACCATTGTGGAAGCAGTGTGGTGATCCCTCAAAGAGCTAAAGACAAAGCTACCATTTGATGCAGCAATCTCATTACCGGATATATACACAAAGGAATATACATTTTTCTATCAGAAAAACACATGCACACATATGTTTATCCCAGCACTATTCACAATAGCAGAGACATGGAAGCTAAATAAAAACCCATAGACACAAAGAGAACAACAGACACAGAAGCCTACCTGAGGGTGGGAGGTGGTAGGATGGAGATGATCAGAAAAATAACTATTGGGTACTAAGCTTTGTACCTGGGTGATGAGATAATCTGTATAACAAACCTTCGTGACACATTTACCTATATAACAACCTGCATATGTATCCCTGAACCTAAAATGAAAGTAACATGTCCTTTAGCAGCTTATACAATTATTTTCTTTATTCTTGATGTTATGAAGATTTCCTACCTTCTTATCTGTAAGGGTGACTTTTTTATTGCTTCTCAGTAGTTGGAGTGTACATTTATTTCCCAGGCTAAAATTTCATTAATTATGTAAATTTTTTATCCTCAGCTATAATTTTTCAAATATTGTTTTTCTGGTATTACTTGTATTGCTTTTTTCACAACTGCTATAAACATTTTTGTGGAGCTTATTTATTTTTATTATCTTTTTTTCAAGAACTATTTTTTGAACAATTTTAGATTTACAGAAATAGCTTGAAGACAGAAGATAATATAAAGAATTTCTGGCCAGGTGTGGTGGTTCATGCTTGTCATCTCAGCACTTTGGGAGGCTGAGGTGGGTGAATCACTTGTCAGGAGTTCAAGAGCAGCCTGGCCAACAAGGCAAAACCCAATCTCTACTAAAAATACAAAAATTAGTATGGTGGTACAGTGGGGCACGCCTGTAATCCCAGCTACTCGGGAGGCTAAGGCAGGAGAATAGCTTGAAACTGGGAGGCAGAGGTTGCAGTGAGCCAATACCGTGCCACTGCACTCCAACCTAGTGACAGAGCAAGACTCTGTCTCTCTCTCTCTCTAAATATATATATATATGTATATATATTTATATATACACAGAGAGAGAGTTTCCGTATGCTGTACACTCAGTTTCCCCTTTTATAAACATCTTATATTAGCATGGTAGATTTGTCATAATTAATGAACCAAAATTAATACAATATTACTAACTAAAGTCAATAGTTTGTGCAGATTTTTTTTCAATTTTTACCTAATGTCCTTTTTCTGTCCCAGGATCTCATTCAAGATACTACACTATAGTTAGTTGTCATGTCTCTTTGAAGTTCTCTTGGCTATGACAATTTCTCAGTCTTTCCTTGTTTTTGATGATCTTACAGTTATTAGGAGTACTGGCCAGTTGTTCTGTAAGATGTCCCACTATAGAAAATTGCCCAATGTTTTTATCATGTTTAGACTGGGCTTTTAGTTTTTTAAAGGAAGACCCAGAGGTGAAGTATCATTTTCAAAACATCATATCAAGGGAATATACTATCCATGTGAGTGACTGCTTTTGAATTTGACTTTGATTACCTGGCTGAGGTAGCATTTGCCAGGTTTCTCCCCTGTACTCATTGTCTTTTGCTTGTTTTGGTTATTCTTCTCTCACTCTTTTTTTTTTTTTTTTTTTGAGATGGAGTCTGGCTCTGTCACCTGGGCTGGAGTTCAGTGGTGCGATCTTGGCTCACTGCAGGCTCTGCCTCCCGGGTTCATGGATTCTCCTGCCTCAGCCTCCCGAGTAACTGGAACTACAGGCGCCCGCCACCACACCCGGCTAATTTTTTGTATTTTTAGTAGAAACGGTGTTTCACCACATTAGCCAGGATGGTCTCAATCTCCTGACTTCGTTATCCACCCACTTCAGCCTCCCAAAGTGCTGGGATTACCTGCGTGAGCCACTGCGCCTGGCCCTTCTCTCACTCTTTTATCTTTTTTTAATACACACTATAATAACACAGTGTTCTTTTCCAGTTTATCAATTTGCTTATAATTGTCTCTACTCTGAAAGTTATCCTGAGATTTGAGTTTTTAAGAATTATATTTTTTAATATCCAGGTTTCTTATTTTTTATTCACTTTTTCATTATCTCCTCTTTTTATTTTTCTTCTTTATTTATATCAACACTTTCATTTTTATGTCATTGTTCAACTCCCACTTATGAGTAAGAATATGTGATGTTTGGTTTCCTGTTCCTATGTTAGTTCGCTGAGAATGATGGTTTCCAGCTTCATCCAAGTCCCTGCAAAAGACGTAAACTCAATCTTCTTTATGGCTACATAGTAGTCCATGGTGTATATGTGCCACATTTTCTTTATCCAGTCTATCATTGATGGGCATTTGGGTTGCTTCCAAGTCTTTGCTATTGTAAGTAGTGCTGCAATAAACATACATGTGTATGTGTCTCTATAGTAGAATGATTTATAATCCTTTGGATATATATGCAGTAATGGGATTGCTGAGTCAAATAGTATTTCTGGTTCTAGACCCTTGAGGAAGCACCACACCGTCTTCCACAATGGTTGAACTAATTTACACTCCCACCAACAGTGTAAAAGCGTTTCTATTTCTCCACAGCCTCGCCAGCATCTGTTGTTTCCTGACTTTTTAATGATTGCCTTTCTAACTGGCGTGAGATGGTATCTCATTGTGGTTTTGATTTGTATTGCTCTAATAACCAGTCATTATGAGCTTTTTTTCATATGTTTGTTGACCACATAAATGTCTTCTTTTCAGAAATGTCTGTTCTTATCCTTTGCCCAGTTTTTGATGGGGTTGTTTGTTTTTTCTTGTAAATTTCTTTAAGTTCCTTATAGAGTTTGGATATTAACCCTTTGTCAGATGGATAGATTGCAAAAATTTTCTCCCATTCTGTAGGTTGACTGTTCACTCTGATGATAGTTTCTTTTGCTGTGCAGAAATTCTTTAGTTTAATTAGATTCCATTTGTCAATTTTGGCTTTTATTGCCTTTGCTTTTGGTGTTTTAGTCGTAAAGTCTTTGCCCATGCCTATGTGCTGAATGGTATTGCCTGGGTTTTCTTCTAGGGTTTTTATGGTTTTAGGTTTTATATTTAAGTCTTATATAAATCTTGAGTTAATTTTTTTATAATGTGTAAGGAAGGGGTCCAGTTTCAGTTTTCTGCATATGGCTAGTCAATTTTCCCAGTACCATTTATAAAATTGGGAATCATTTCCCCACTGCTTGTTTTCATCAGGTTTGTTGAAGACCAGATTGTTGTAGATAGATGTTTGGTGTTATTTCTGAGTCCTTTGTTCTGTTCCATTGGCCTATATATCTGTTTTGGTACCAGTACCATGCTGTTTTGGTTACTGTAGCCTTGTAGGATAGTTTGAAGTCATGTTCCATGATGCTTCCAGTTTTGTTCAATTGGCTTAGGATTGTCTTGGCTATATGTGCTCTTTTTGTTTCCATATGAAGTTTAAAGTAGTTTTTTCTAATTCTGTGAATGAAGTCAATGGCAGTTTGATGGGAATAGCTTAAATCTATAAATTACTTTGACAGTATGGCCATTTTCACAATATTGATTCTTCCTATCCATGAGCATGGAATGTTTTTCCATTTGTTTCTGTCCTCTCTTATTTCCTTGAGCAGTGGTTTGTAATTCTCCTTGAAGAAGTTCTTCACATCCCTCGTAAGTTGTATTCCTAGGTATTTTATTCTCTTTGTAGCAATTGTGAATGGGAGTTCACTCATGATTTGGTACTTTGTCTATTAATGGTGTATACGGATGCGTGTGATTTTTGCACATTTATTTTGTATCCTGAGACTTTGCCGAAGTTCCTTATCCTCTTAAGGAGATTTTGGGCTGAGATGATGGGGTTTTCTAAATATACAATCATGTCATCTGCAAACAGAAACAACTTGACTTCCTCTCTTCCTATTTGAATACACTTTATTTCTTTCTCTTGCCTGATCACCCTGGCCAGAACTTCCAATACTATGCTGCATAGGAGTGGTGCAAGAGGGCATCCTTGTCTTGTGCCAGTTTTCAAAGGGAATGCTTCCTGCTTTTGCCCATTCGGTATGATATTGGCTGTGGGTTTATCATAAATAACTCTTATTATTTTGAGATATGCTCCATCAATACCTAGTTTATTGAATGCTTTTAGCATGAAGGGGTGTTAAATTTTATTGAAGGGGTTTTCTGCATCTATTGAGATAATCATGTGGTTTTTGTCATTGGTTCTGTTTTTGTGATGGATTACGTTTATTGATTTGTGTATGTTGAACCAGTCTTGCATCCCAGGGATGAAGGTGACTTGATTATGGTGGATAAGCTTTCTAGTGTGCTGCTTGATTCGGTGTGCCAGAATTTTCGCAACACTGTTCATCAGGGATATTGGTCTGAAATTTCTTTGTTGTTGTGTCTATGCCAGGTTTTGGTATCAGGATGGTGCTGGCCTCCTAAACTCAGTTAGGGAGGAGTCCCTATTTTTATATTGTTTGGAATAGTTTCAGAAGGAATGGTACCAGCAATTGTTTGTACCTGTTGTAGAGTTTGGCTGTCAATCCATCTGATCCTGTGCTTTTTTTCATTGGTAGGCTACTAATTACTGCCTCATTTTCAGAACTTGTTACTGGCCTATTCAGGGATTCGACTTCTTCCTGGTTTAATCTTGGGAGGGTGTATGTGTCCAGGAATTTATCCATTTATTCTCGATTTTCTACTTTATTTGCATGGAAGTGTTTATGGTACTCTCTGACAGTAGTCGGTATTTTTGTTAGATCAGTAGTGACACCTTTTTATCATTTTTTATTGTGTCTATTTGATTCTTCCCTCTTTTCTTTTTTACTAGTCTGGCTAGCGGTCTATCTAGTTTGTTAATCTTTTCAAAAAACTAGCTTCTTGATTCATTGATTTTTTGAAGGGCTTTTCATGTCTCTATCTCCTTCAGTTCTGTTCTGATCTTAGTTATTTCTTGTCTTCTGCTAGCTTTTGAACTTGTTTGCTCTTGCTTCTCTAGTTCTTTTAATTGTGATGTTAGGGTGTCAATTTTAGATCTTTCGCACTTTCTCCTTTGGGCATTTAGTGCTATAAATTTTTCTCTAAACGCTGCTTTAGCTGTGTCCCAAACATTCTGGTACCCTGTCTTTGTTCTTATCAGTTTTAAAGAACTTATCTATTTCTGCCTAAATTTTGTTATTTACCCAGTAGTCAATAAGGAGCAGGTTGTTCAGTTTTGATGCAGTTATAGTTATGCAGTTTTGAGTGAGTTTCTTGAAAGAGTCTCACTCTGTCACCCAGGCTGGAGTGCAATGCCGCGATCTAGGCTCACTGCAAGCTCCGCGCCCCGGGTTCATGCCATTCTCCTGCCTCAGCCTCCAAGTAGCTGGGACTGCAGGCGCCTGCCACCACGTCCAGCTAATTTTTTGTGTTTTTAGTAGAGACGGGGTTTCACCGAGTTAGCCAGGATGGTCTCGATCTCCTGACCTTGTGATCTGCCCGCCTCGGCCTCCCAAAGTGCTGGGATTACAGGTGTGAGCCACTGCGCCCGGCCTAATCCTGAGTTCTAATTTGGTTGCACTTTGGTCTGAGAGACTGTTAGGATTTCCATTCTTTTGCATTTGCTGAGGAGTGTTTTACTTCTAGTTATGTGGTCAATTTTAGATACGTGCTATGTGGTGCTGAGAATAATGCATATTCTATTGATTTGGGGTGAAGAGTTCTGTAGTTGTCTATTAGATCAGCTTGGTCCAGAGCTGAGTTCAATTCCTGAATATCCTCGTTAATTTTCTATCTGGTTGATCTGTCTAATATTGGCAGTGGGGTGTTAAAGTGTCCCACTATTATTGTGTGGGAGTCTGAGTCTCTTTGTAGGTCTCTAAGAACTTGCTTTATGAATCTGTGTGCTCTTGTATTGGGTGCATATATATTTAGGATAGTTAGTTCTTGTTGCATTGATCCCTTTACCAATATGTAATGCCCTTCTTTGTCTTTTTTAATCTTTGTTGGTTTAAAGTCTGTTTATTCAGAGACTAGGTTTGTAACCGCTGCTTTTTTTTTTTTTTTCTTTCCATTTGCTTGGTAAATATTCCTCTATCCCTTTATTTTGAACCTATGTGTGTCTTTGCTCATGAGATGGGTCTCCTGAATACAGCACACTGATGGATCTTGACTCTTTATCCAATTTGCCATTCTGTGTCTTTTAATTTGGGTATTTAGCCCATTTAAATTTAAGGTTAATATTGTTATGTGTGAATTTGATCCTGTCATCATAATGCTAGCTGGTTATTTTGCACATTAGTTGATGGAGTTTCTTCATAGTGTTGTTGGTCATTATATTTGGGTGTTTCTGAAGTGGCTGGTACCAGTTTTTCCTTCCCATATTTAGTGCTTCCTGCAGGAGCTCTTGGAAGGCGGGCCTGGTGGTGACAAAATCCTTCAGCATTTGCTTGTCTGTAAAGAATTTTATTTCTCCTTCACTTATGAAGCTTAGTTTGGCTGGATATGAAATTCTGGATTGAAAATTCTTTTCTTTAAGAATGTTGAATATTAGCCCCCACTCTCTTCTGGCTTGTAGGTTTCTGCAGACAGATCTGCTCTTAGTCTAATGGGCTTCCCATGGTAGGTAATCTGACCTTTCTCTCTAGCTACCTTAACATTTTTTGCTTTGTTTCAACCTTGATGAATCTGGCAATTATGTGTCTTGGGGTTGCTCTTCTCATGGAGTATCTTAGTGGTGTTCTCTGTATTTCCTGAATTTGAATATTGGCCTGTCTTGCTAGATTGGGGAAGTTTTCTTGGATAATATCCTGAAGTGTGTGTTCCAACTTGGACTCATTCTCTCCATCGCTTTCAGGTACACCAATCATAGGTTTGGTCTTTCCATATAGTCCCATATTTCTTTGAGGCATTCATTCCTTTTTATTCTTTTTTCTCTAATCTTGTCTTCCTGCTTTATATCATTAAGTTGTTCTTCAACCTCTGATATCCTTTCTTCCACTTAATCAATTCAGCTATTGTTATTTGTATATGCTTCACAAAGTTCTCATGCTGTGTTTTTCAGCTCCATCACATCATTTATGTTCTTCTCTAAACTAATTATTCAGTTACAGCTCCTGTAACCATTTATCAAAGTTTTCAGCTTCCTTGCATTGGGTTAGAACATGCTTCTTTAGTTCAGAGGAGTTTGTTATTACCCACCTTCTGAAGCTTACTTCTGTCAATTCGTGAAACTCATTTTTTGTCCATTGGTGTTCCCTTGCTGGTGAGGAGTTGTGATCCTTTGGAGAAGAGGCATTCTGGTTTGGGGAATTTTCAGACTTTTTGCACTGGTTTTTCCTCATCTTTGTGGGTTTATCTACCTTTGATCTTTGATGCTGATGACCATTGGATAGGGTTTTTGTGTGGGCATCTTTTTTGTTGATGTTGATGTTATTGCTTTCTGTTTGTTAGTTTTTCTTCCAATAGTAAGGCTCCTCTTCTACAGTTCTGCTGAAGTTTGCTGGAGGTACACTCCAGACCCTGTTTGCTTGGGTATCACCAGTGGAGACCGCAGAGCAGCAGAGATTGCTGTCTGCTCCTTTTCTGGAAACTTTGTCCCAGAGGGACACCTGCCAAATGCCAGCAGGAGCTCTCTTGTATGAAGCGTCTGCTGACCCCTGCTGGGAGGTGTCTTCCAATCAAGAGGCATAGGAGTCAGGGACCCACTTGAGGAAGCAGTCATTCCCTTAGTGGAGCTTGAGCACTGTGCTAGGAGATCTGCTGCTCTCTTCAGAGGCAGCAGACAGGACTGTGTAAGTCTGCTGAAGCTGCACCCACAGCTACCCCTTCCCCCAGGTGCTCTGTCCCAGGGAGATGGGAGTTTTATCTATAAGCTCCAGACTGGGGCTGCTGCCTTTCTTTCAAGGATGCCCTGCCCAGTGAGGAGGAATCAAGAGAGGCAGTCTGGCTTTGCCCCACTCTGGTGGGTTCCACCAGTCCAAATTTCCCATCGGCTCTGTTTACACTGTGAGGGGAAAACTGCGTACTCAAGCCTCAGTAATGGCAGATGCCCCTCCCCCCACCAAGTTCGAGCATCTTAGGTTGACTTCAGACTGCTGTGCTTGCAGCAAGAATTTCAAGCTAGTGGATCTTAGCTTTCTGGGCTCCATGGGAGTGGGACCTGCTGAGCAAGACCATTTGGCTCTCTGACTTCAGCCCCCTTTCCAGGGGAGTGAACAGTTCTGTCACACTGGGGTTCCAGGTGTCACTGGGGTGTGAAAAAAAAAAAAAAAAAAAAAAAACTCCTGCAGCTAGCTCATTGTCTGCCCAAATGGCAGCCCAGTTTTGTGCTTGAAACCCAGGGCTCTGGTGGTGTAGGCACCCGAGGGAATCTCCTTATCTGCATGTTGCCAAAACCATGGGAAAAGCGTAGTATCTGGGCTGGATAGCACCATCCCTCACGGCACAGTCCCTCATGGCACAGTCCCTCACGACTTCACTTGGATAGGGGAGGGAGTTCCCCAGTCCCTTCTGCTTCTTGGGTGAGGTGATTCCCCACCCTGCTTCTGCTCAGCCTCCATGGGCTACACCCACTGTCTAATGAGTCCAGGTGAGATGAACCAGGTACCTCAGTTGGAAATGCCGAAATCACTCGCCTTCTGCGTTGGTCTCTGGGAGCTGCCAACTGGAGCTCTTTATGTCATTTATCTTTCTAAGCATTCTAAAATTGTTTATTTTCAAGTCTTTGTCAGGCACTTTTATAAATTTAGTCTAGTGTTAATGGGATTTATTTTGTTTTTAATCCTATGTTTTTATTGTTAAATTCATATTTAGATCTAACATTATTATATATTTGGATTAGAGGGAATTGCATCAATGTATGAATTTGCTGTGCTATCTCATCTGATTATTTTCTGACTATATTTCTCCTCCTCCTCCTCCTCCTTCTCCTCCCCCTCCTTTTCCTCTTTCTTTTGCTTACTTGTTTCTAATTCCTTACTCTTGAATAGAAAACAATGTCTTATAATGGTTCTTGTAGCATCCCACTTTATTGTGAGATTATTAATATTGGACGTCCATTTGTAGAACTAATGGGTGGCTTGGTTCAATTCTTGTTAACAAATCTCTGTGAACTTTTGTCAGTATAATCCTGTCTGTTGTGATAAGCTATAAATCCAGGAAGCTTGTTAATAATAGCTCTCAATAAGACAGCTCTCATCTTCTGTTTTGCATGGAACGATTTGTCCTTGATAACATTACTATAAAGGACCAAAACTTCACCATCACTGCCCTAAAGTCAGTAGGCCTATGGCTTCAGTCCTACTGACAGGTTTTTGTTTCTATTAAGGTTCGGGTTTGCCAAGATACTTAGCATAACTGTACATTTTCTGTCTTTTATTTTAAATACATGTTTGCTATATGTTTAGAGCAAAGGAAATTGTATCAATGTATGTATTATCTGTACTAACAGCTGATTCTTTTTAATTGTGTTTTTCTCCTCCTTTTTTTTTAGGACTTGTTTTAATTCCAGGAGGTGCACTTGGCCAGCTTCTGGGAGGTATCATTGCTTCCACATTAGAAATGTCTTGTAAAGCCCTTATGAGATTTATAATGGCTACATCTGTGATATCACTTATACTGCTCATGTTTATTACTTTTGTACGCTGTAATCCACTGCAGTTTGCTGGGATCAATGAAGATTATGATGGGTAAATGTAATCTTGTATATTAGACTTTTACATCAAAATCCTACAGCATATTCCTCAGGCAATTAGTAATTATCTATCTAGAAACCCTTACATGTTCATATAATTATTGGAATTATTGAACACATACAAGAAATATAAAGTACAGTTTAAACTTTCATAGTAAAGCACAAATATTGTAATGGTATCTTTTTATATGACTGTTTATGCATTCATAAAGTAATGAAGAAAAAACACATTGAAGAGGTTCAGAACCTAGAAATAAAGTTTTGTATTACAGTGAGTAGCAACTAGGAGACAGTACTAACTGTCTGTGCAAAGCCAGTCTTACCTTGTGTTTCTGAATTGGTTTGTCTGCCTTCTTATAGACATCAAAGAATGGAACTAAAGTTCATCTGAAGGTATGTATGGGTAATATCTCCTTTAAGCTAAACGTGCCAAAATTCAAAGAACTAGGCAGACCTTGATATTAAATACTAAAGAACAAAACTGGAATTGGAAACCAAAGCACTGAACAAGTAAAATAAGAGTTTAAGACTTCTACTTCCAGCAATAATGGATTAGCTTATGGCAGATCAATCTTCCCACTGAGAATAACTAGAAAAGCTGAATACAGTCTTAAAATATTTGGTAAAAGGAATCAAAGAGTTATTTAGGCAACTAGGAATTTAAAGGCCAAAATCCTGGGAAAAGGCAAACCATGGAGAGGAGGGGCAACTTTTTGCAGCCACTTTTTCCCTGAGGTATTTGCTGATTCTGGATATTGGCAGGAAGCTGAGAATTTGGATGAAGAGTTTGGGCAAAAGCATCTAGTAAGATTACAAGCATTTTAATAACATATTAGTCTAAAGAGAAAAAAATTAGGACATAGGCCATGGTATCAGAGAGAAGAGAAAGGTAAACAAATGATACAACACTCTACCAGCTTATAACTCAAGAAATTTGCTATATTATGAAGCTAGGAGGCTAAAATCAAGCAGAAATTCCATGAAAATCAGGGAAGAATTCCAGCCATATTATGATGCTCTGTAGATAGGAGATAAAGTTTAGAGCATGCTGGGTGAAGGAATCCTGGTAAATCCTGGTTCTCAATTAACATCTGTGTAAGGCTAGGATCTAGGAACAGGGGCCTTTCTAAAGTACTATGACCTGGCCAGCAGTTAATTTGGTTGCTTATTGGGTTAGTGTGGTCAGCCAACAAGCTGTGTCATAGGGAGATAATATGATCCAAAGCTATAAAATATAAATGATAAGTGAACTTCATATCAGTAGCAATAATTATCCAACAGAAAATGGAGAGAAAATAGAATTAACAAAAATAAACAAAACATCAATGAATTGAACAACTTCAGGTGGCCATTGTATGTGTAACTGAAGTCCCCAAAGGAGGGCATCTGGAGAAAGAAAAATATTTCAAGATATTATGGCCAAAATTTTTCAAATTTCATGTAAAAATAAACTATAAACATGTTAAAAACTCAGCAAAACTTTGGTACAAGAAACATGAAAAAAATTACACCATAGTTCTTTGTATGTTCTGGATATTAGCCCTTTGTCAGATGAGTAGATTGCAAAAATTTTCTCCCATTCTGTAGGTTGCCTATTCACTCTGATGGTAGTTTCTTTTGCTGTGCAGAAGCTCTTTAGTTTAATTAGATCCCATTTGTCAATTTTGGCTTTTGTTGCCG
>NW_012107164.1:665702-687616 GCF_000951045.1 Mandrillus leucophaeus
TAAAAAAGGATGAGTTTGTGTCCTTTGTAGGGACATGGATGCAGCTGGAAACCATCATTCTCAGCAAACTATCACAAGGACAGAAAACCAAACACAACATGTTCTCACTCATAGGTGGGAACTGAACAATGAGATCACTTGGATTCAGGAAGGGGAACATCACAATCCGAGGCCTATTATGGGGAGGGGGAAGGAGGAGGGATTGCATTGGGTGTTATACCTGATGTAAATGACGAGTTGATGGGTACTGACAAGTTGATGGGTGCAGCACACCAACATGGTACAAGTATACATATGTAACAAACCTGCACATTATGCACATGTACCCTAGAACTTAAAGTATAAAAAAAAAAAAAAAAAAAAAAAATGGGTAGGCAAAGCCTTAGGATCATGAAACAGATCTGACACCTATAAACAGAGAGTAGGGACGAAATAGAATTAGACAGGGAAAGCCTCAGGCTATGTTTCATATCTGACCAAAGCATTGCCAATCCAACAGAGGATTTTGAAAGAAAAATTTACCCATTCTAGGAGTTTCATTTTGGGAAGCAATATTCAGGCATTAATCTTGAATATGTTCAACCATTACCTGGAAGATGTCTAGAAACAGCGTGGCTGCAACTCAAAAGATGAGGTGGATCCTAAAGACTGTGAACCTGGAGAGTCTCAGCTAAATCTCTGCAAATAAATGGGAAATTATTTATTGGAAGGAAATTCATTGGCAAGGCTTTATAGCTTCAACAGAACTAATAAGATAATTATGAATTCTCTTATTCATTCTCCATTAAAGAATTATGAGACATTTGTGTCCTTCATAAGAAAGAGGTTTACACGTAGTATTTTGAACATTTCTTAGGCCTTTTACTATTTTGTTCATATATTTACATTACGACAGTGATATAGGAACTCTGTTTTCATTTCTTTTCTCAAAATAAAGACAAATTGGCTCTACACCAACCAAGATTTACTCCCCTTCCCCACTTCAAAACAATGGAGATAGGAAAAAGGAATTATGTCTGACGATATCTGAGCAGCCACATCTCCTAACAGTTTAGAGATTAACTACTGCATTTAACATTTACTCTAAATCTAGATGAACTGACAGCCCAGGAAAGTCTAGCAAATTGAAGACAGAGATAATAAGTATGATCCCTCTCAGGGCTTTATGTAATTCAATGATTGAGAAATTGATTTTCAGTTAAAGCAATAACAATGCAGGTGGTACTCTAATCAGACAGCAATGATGTTAGAGTGATAATGTTGGTGTTTTGAGATGAACTTTCATTACATAATTGTAAATCATGTATTATCTGTGCTACTGGAAAGATTATTGAGTTAGAGGAATTAGTCTCTAAATTTTTAGTTAATTTGCCCAATACATGTCACCACAGACATTAATATATTTTAATAAAGAAGTAAGTATATAAACTAGGTTTTTAAATAATAGAAGTATGTCAAGGAGTGTTTGGAAGCTTTACTAGATTAGACTAATTAATAATTCCTAGGAACCATAGATGACTCCCTACTATTGTCCAACCAACATTTCTGCCACACTTTTTTTCTTTTTTAATGAGACAGTCTTGCTCTGTCACTCAGGCTGGAATGCAGTGGCATGATCTCAGCTCACTGCAACCTCCACCCTCCATCTCCTGGGTTCAAGCAATTCTCCTGCCTCAGCCTCCCGAGTAGCTGGGACTACAGGTGCCTGCCACCACACCAGATTAATTTGTCCTTTTTTGTTTTTGTTTTTGTTTTTTTAGTAGAGACAGGGTTTCACCATGTCTCGATCTCCTTACCTCTTGCTCTGCCTGCCTCAGCCTCCTGAAGTGCTGGGAATACAGGCATGAGCCACCATGCTCGGCCACCACACTTCTAACTAATAAAAAATGTGGTTACAGGCTTTGTCTTGTTTCACATAAATGCATTTTGCATTAATGTCTATTTCTAAATTGGTCACTTATTAATTAGATGAACATTAGAATTTCTTTTATTATTATTATTATTATTATTATTAGAGACGGAGTCTCACTCTGTCGCCAGATTGCACTGCAGTGGCACAATCTTGGCTCACTATAACCTCCACCTCCCTGTTCAGGGGATTCTCCTGCCTCAGCCTCGCAAGTAGCTGGGACTACAGCCTGCCATCACACCCGGCTAATTTTTGTATTTTTTTTTTTAGTAAAGACAGGGTTTCACCATGTTGGCCAGATAGGTCTCGATCTCTTGACCTTGTGATCCACCCGCCTCAGCCTCCCAAAGTGCTGGGATCACAGGCATGAGCCACCGCACCCGGCCAGAATTTCTATTATTTTTAATTATGAAAGTGTTTACACTATATGTGTATTGCCTATGATATTATAGAGACACCACACATTACATAAACAGCAAAACAGCATGTAAACTATCTAGCGAGAAATGTATTCTTCATTCTTCAAAATGATTTATGACAGTTGACTATTAGAGAGTCCTATGTACAGCTACTGATTTGGATAATTCTGGTTGCCTATGATTGATTTATAATGATAAAGAGTCTTGCTTTATAATAAAAAAAAATTATACCATAACACATAATAATCAAATTATGCAAAATAAGTGATACAAAGAAAATATTAAAATTAGCAAAAGCAGGAAAAATACTTTATGTATGAAGGTCCAGAGATAAGGGTAATGGCATATTTTTATCAGAAACAAATGCAGGTAAGAAGACAGTGGAATATTTTTAGAGTCCTAAAAAGACAAATCACCTGTAATTTTATATCAAGCCAGAATATCTGTCAAAAAATTGAGAAATAATTTTAGACAAAAAAAGTAAGTTGTTTTTTTTTTTAACGGAGTTTTGCTCTTGTCACCCAAGCTGGAGTGCAGTGGCACAATCTCGGCCCACTGCAACCTCCACCTTCCAGGTTCAAGTGGTTCTCCCACCTCAGCCTCATAGTAGCTGGGATTACAGGCATGTAACCTCCACCACACCCAGCTAATTTTTGTATTTTTAGTAGAGACAGGGTTTCACCATGTTGGCCAGGCTGGTCTTGAACTGCTGACCTACACTACATAAAATGTTAAAGGAAGTCTTTCAGTCAGAAATGAAATGATACCAGACGTAAATATGAATCCTCATAAAGGAAAGAAGAACAATAAAAATGTTAACTATGTGGATAAATATACATTTTTAAAATTATTATTTAAGTCTCTTTGAAAATAATTATTTAAAACAGAAAAACATGTAATATGGGTTTACATGAAATGCCGTAATAGCACATGTTGGTAGACTGTGTTAAGTTAAAAATGTATACTATAAATCTTGAAACAATCACTAAAATAAGAGAGTCACAACAAATAAATTAACATAGTTAAAATGAAATTATTAAAAAATAGATATTTAATCTCAAATTAGGCAGAAAAAGAGGAAAAAGTGAACAAAGAGAGACGACAAATGGGAAACAAAAAGAGGGTAGATTTAACCCTAACCGTATTAGTAATCACATTAAATGTACATAGCTGAACATCAGTTAAAAGGGAGATAATCTTTATTTTGAAAAAAAAAAAAGAAGACCGAACTGTATATGCTGCATTTCATAAATGTATTTCAAATATAGATAGTAGTATATTAAGCAGAAAAGAATGGGAAAAGATGTATCTTATTAACAACAATCAAAAGAAAGCTGGAGTATAATACCAGATCAAGTAGTTTTGAGAGCAAAGAATATTAGCAGGAATAAAGAAGATCATTACATAATGATAAAACGACCAATTCATCAGGAATACATAACAATTCTAAATATATATTAACTGCATATAGAGCAAAAATGTGTACATTGCAAGGAGAAATGAAGACATTTATAGCTATAGTCAGATAATGAATAGAAGACTCAACAATAAATAGAAAGAGTAGACCAAAGAAATCAGTGGTCAGATGCAGATCAAAAAATTCTGGTTTGAATAATACTGCCAATTGTCCTAACTGACATTTGTAGAAATGGCCCACATAACAATATACACTTTATTCATGCGTGCATGTAATGGTTACCAAGTTGGAGCATATTCCAGGTTGCAAAACAAGTCTCAGTACATTTTTAATATATTTTTTATTTGCATAGGTTTGTGGGGTATGATTGCAATTTTGTTACATGCATAGGTGATATAAGTGGTCAAGTCAGGGCTTTTAGGGTGTCTATCACCCAAATAACATACATTATACCCATTAAGTAATTTCTCATTATCTATCACCCTTTCACCTCCTTACCCTTCTGAGTCTCCATGGTCTATCATTCCACTCTCTACAATTATGGGTACACAAGTTTTAGCTCCCACTTATGAGTGAGAACATGTGCTATTTGTCTGTCTGTATCTGACTTGTTTCACTTAAGATAATGACTTCCCATTTCATCCATGTTGCCATAAAAGACATTATTTCATTCTTACGACTAAATACTATTCAATGTGTGTGTATATATGTGTGTGTGTGTGTGTGTATATATATATCTCACATTTTTTAATTCAATCATCTGTTGATGGATATTTAGGATGATTCCATCTTTGCTATTGTGAATATTACTGCTATAAATAAATGCAGATATCTTTTTGATATATTGTTTTATTTTTCTTTTGTTAGTTACCCAATAGTGAGACTACTAGATTGAATGGTAGTTATATTTTTTAGTTTTTGAGAAAACTTCATACTGTTTTTCATAGAAGTTGTACTAATCTACATTCCCACCAACAGTGTAGAAGCATTTCCTTTTCTCCATATCTTTGCTAACATCTGTTATTTTTTAACTTTTTAAAAATAGCCATTCTGACTAGAGTAAGATCATACTTTATTGTAGTTTGAATTTGCATTTGTTTGATGATTAATGATGTTGAGCATTTATCATACACCTGTTGGCTGTTTTTGTTTTCTTTTGAAAAATGTCTATTCATGTCATTTGCCCCCTTTCAGTGAAATTATTTGTGGGGGTTTTTGTTTAGCTGTTTGAGTTCCTTAAATATTCTGGTTATTAGTCTCTGTTGGATGGATAGCTTGAAAATATTTTCTCCCAAACTGCAGGTTGTTTGTTCACTCTGTAGGTTATATCTTTTGCTGTGCAAAAGCTTTTTAGTTTAATTAAGTCCCATTTGTGTATTTTTGTTTGGTTGCTGGTGCTTTTGAGGTATCAATCATGAATTCTTTGCCTAGACCAATGTCTGGAAGAATATTTCCTATGTTTTCTTCTGGTATTTCTAGAGTTTAGAGACTTCTATTTGAGTCTTTAACCCATGTTGAGTGCTTTTTGTATAGGGTGACAGACAGGGGTCCATTTTCATTCTCTTATACATAACAATCCAATTTTCCCAGCATCATATATTGAAAAGGGTGTCCTTTCCCCAAATGTATGTCCCAGTTAACTTTGTCAAAGATCAGTTGGCTGTAAATATGTGGCTTTTCTTCTGGGTTTTCTGTTCTATTTCATTGATATATGGGTCTATTTTTATGCCAGTACAATGCAGTTTTGGTTACTGTAGCCTTAAAGTGTAATTTGAAATTGAATAATGTGATACCTCCAATTTTGTTCCTTTTGCTTAGAATTACATTTGCTATTTGGGCTTCTAGTTTTGCTTGTACGTGCATTTTAGGATTTAAAAAATTCTATAAAAAATGATGCTGATATTTTGATAGGGATTTTATTGAATATGTAGATTGCTTTGGGCAGTAAAATCATTTTAACAAGATTAATTCTTCTGATCCATGAGCATGGAAAGTTTTTCCATTTGTTTGTGTCATCAGCAATTACTTTCTTGTAGTTTTCTTCTCTTATAGAAATCTTTCACCTTCTTAGTTTAATAAATTCCTAGGCATTTTACTTTTTGGACCTATTGTAAACAGGCTTGCCTTTTTATTTTATTTATTTATTTATTTTGAGATGGAGTTTTACTCTTTTTGCCCAGGCTGCAGTGTAGTAGTACAATCTCAGCTCTCTGCAACCTCCACTTTCCTGGTTCAATTCTCCTACCTCAGCCTCCCAAGTAGCTGGGACTACAGTTGCATGCTGCCACGCCTGGCTAATTTTTTGTATTTTAAGTAGAGATGGGGTTTCACCGTGTTGCCTAGGCTGGTCGGAAACTCCTGAGTTCAGGCAATCCGCCTGCCCCAACCTCCCAAAGTGCTAGCATCACAGGTAGAAGCCATGGCGCCCGGCCTGGCTTGCCTTTTTAATTTTGTTCTCAGCTAGATTTTTACTGGTGTATAAAAACGTTACTAATTTCGTATGTTAATTTTCTACACTGAAACTTTACTGGATTCATTTATCAAATCTAAGAGATTTTTGATGGAGTCTTTAGGTTTTTCTAGATCTAAGATTGTATCATCAATGATCAGGGATAATTTGACTTTCTCTTTTCCAATTTGGAAGCCTTTTATTTCTTTTTCTTTCCTGGTTGCTCTGGCTAGGACTTCCAGTACTATTTTGAATAGGACTGCTAAAAGTGGGCAATTTTATGTTGTTCCAATAATTTTAACAAATTATGTTGGATAATTAGATGTCTATATGCAAATAAATTTAATTCACATCTTGTACCACATAAAATAGTTCAAAATAGATTATAGATGAAAATATAAAATATAAAACTCCAAAAATATAAGAGAATATATTTTTGATTTTGCATTTGGCAAGTATCTTTTAGATGTGACACCAAACACATAAACAAACAAACAAAAAATGAATTAATAAATTGAAACTTGTCAAAAATTTAAAAATTACTGTTTGAAAGAACTTGTTTATGGTATGAAAAAGCAAGCCATATAATGTGCAAAACTATTGGAAAATCATATATCTAACAAAAAAATTACTTCCAGAATATTAAAAAGTAAGCAATCCAACAAAATGGGCAAATGATTGGAACAGATATTTAATAAAAAATACAGATTGAAAATAAATATATGGAAAGATTATCAACATCATTTCTCACTAGCAAAATGCTTATTAAAACCCCAAATATGAAACTACTACACTCCTGTTAAAATGTCTAACATTTTTTTAAAAAGAGACCATACCAAGTGTTGGTGAGGAGAACAAACGAAACTCTTATACACTGCTGATGGAAATATGAAATGTCACAACAGTTCTAAAAAACCGACAGTTTCTTAAAAAGTTAAGTGAATGCCTACTGCATGATGCAAATATTCTATTTCTTAATATTTATCCAAGAGACATGAAAGCATATGACCATACAAAGACCAAATAAAGACCAGCTGCATGAAAGAAGCCAAAGAAACTTGACATATTGTATGATTCTATTTCATAAACTCTTAGGAAATTCAAACAAATGAATAGTAACAGAAAGTGGATCAGTGTATGCCAAGGAGTGGGGAAATTATAAAGGGGCACAAGGAAACTTTTGGGTTTTTTTTTATTATTATTATATTTGTTATAAATAAACTTTTGATTATTATGTTTGTTGGCATGATTTTGGTGATGATTTCACAAGTGTATACATGTATCAAAAATTTTCAAATTTTAATCTTAGTATGTGCAGTCTATTGTACCTCAGACCTCAGTAAAGCTGTTAAAAAAAGAAATTATTTCAATAAGCATATTTTATGGATCTCACTGATATCTTGACATTTGCTTCAATAATTATAAAATAATGGTAATATGATTACATTCCATCTTGTTTCTATAGAGAAGGGCAGTTGGGAAACCTCACGGCTCCTTGCAATGAAAAATGTAGATGCTCATCTTCAGTTTATTCTTCTATATGTGGAAGAGATGATATCGAATACTTTTCTCCCTGCTTTGCAGGGTGTACGTATTCTAAAGCACTAACCCGAAAAAAGGTAATTAGTTTTTATAATTATTATGTTTTGTTATACATTTATATTTTCATTATATTATAACTATTATTTTTTATGCTTCTTCCTCTTTAGTGAAATGTTCAACTTGTAAATGCTATTAACATTTTTCTTCCAACTCTCTATAAAACCTATTTTTTCTTATTTTCCCCTTTTACATGTTAAAGACAAGAAAATAAAATTTGTGGGTTTGTTTGGTGTGTGTTTATTTTTTGAGACAAGGTCTGACTCTGTCACCCTGGCTGGAGTGCAGTGGTAAGATCCCAGCTCACTGCAACCTCCACCTCTTGGGCTCAAGCTATCCTCCCACCTCAGCCTACAGGATAGTTGAAACTGCAGGTGCACACCACCACACCCAGCTAATTTTTGTAATTTTTTTAGAGATGGAGTTTTGCCACACTGCCCAAGCTGGTCTTGAATGCCTAAGTTCAAGTGATTCACCTGCCTTGGCCTCACCTCCAAAACTGCTGGGATTACAGCTGTGAGTCACCGTGCCTGGCCAAAAATTTGTTTTATATTGCCGCAATACAAAGAGCTTATGGAAATTGGGAGTGAAAGGGATATTCCTACATTAAAATGTCAATGAAAAGAGTCAAACTCTGTATTTGAAGTGATTTATTCTGAGCCAAATATGAGTGACCATGGCCTGTGACACCTTGGGAGATCCTGAGAAAGTGTGCCCAAGGTGGTCACAGTGAAGCTTGGTATTATACATTTTAGGGAGGCATGAAACATCAATCAAATACCTTTGAGAAATACATTGGTTTGATCCAGAAAGGCAGAACAATTTGAAGACAGGGGAGGGGAGAGTGGTACTTGGGGTAGGGTTTTGGGGTGGGGCTTCCAGGCTATAAGTAAATTTAAACATTTTCTTGTTGGTAATTGGTTGAGTTTGTCTAAAGACTTGGGATCAATAGAAAGGAAATGTCCAGGTTAAGAAAAAAGATTGTGGAGACCAAGGTTCTTTTGAAGTCTCATAGTGGCTGCCCTTAGAGACAACAGATGACAAATGTTTCCTATTTAGACCTTTTAAAAGGCGATAGACTCTCAGTTAACCTCTTCAGGATTAAAAGGCCCCGAAGAAATGTTACGTTATTTGTTATGTTAATAGAGATTCTTTACAGATGCAAATTTCCCCCCCACAAAGGACTGCTTTGCAGGACCATTTCAAAATATGGCAAAGAAATATGTTTTGAGGTAAAATATTTTGATTTTCTTCTTTGTCACCTAATGTTATGCCAGAGTCAGATTGGAAAGTTAGTCACGATATATGGGTTAAATAAAACCCATCTGATGAGAATTTATGGTTTGAAAGGTATGACTCCCCAGATCCATTAGATAGGAGTTTGGGCAAGATTTAAAAAAAAATCAGAGCTTAGTCCTCAATAACACATCTATGGGGCCAGGTGTAGTGGCTCATTCCTATAATCCCAGCACTTTGGGAGGCCTAAGAGGGTGCATCACTTGAGCCCAGGAGTTTGAGACCAGCCTGGGCAACATGGCGAAACCCTGTCTCTACAAAACATACAAAAATTAACTGTGCATAGTGGTGCATGACTGTAGTCCCAGGTACTCGGGAAGCTGAGGTGGGAGGATTGCCTGAGCCTGGGAGGTCAAGGCTGCAGTGAGTCATGATTGTGCCACTGCACTCCAGCCTGGGTGACAGAGTGAGAACACATCTCATAAAAACAAACAACAGCAACACACACACACACACACACACACACGCACACACACACACACATATTACATCATCCCAACTTTATTGTTTTAAAGCAATGAAGAACTCTTATCTACCTCTTGGCCACAGCAAAGTTGAATGAAACAGCCTGAGAGAACCTTCCCCTATGTAGTTTGTCTTAGCTCTATGCTACTTTACAGCAGCACCCAATCTCCTGAAACCTTGAGCCACAATCTTTTACACACTTAGAGATAGATGAATACTATCCTTTTGGTCACCTTTCACTGAGTTTTTTCTCCTACTGAAGAATTCAAATTGTTTACTCTCTACCTTTTTGCTGTTTCTCTCTTTCTGCTCCACATTAATTTAGATGTGGAAATTAGTCCTATGGTTTATCAGAAGTCACCGTAACTTGTATGCTTTTGTTAGTACATCCAGGAAAGTGAGAGAGTTAGTTAGAGTTTTACAGGGCAATAACATATGTGACTTGAATATATGTTATTTCTGTTTGCCCTTTGGCATTTATGTAAATTGAGACTATTTAAAAATTCCCTTGTGTGCTCATCTGTGGGGCCATTACCATCCGAATCCCTTATTTCTCTGGGCTTTCTGCCACCCTGCTAACACATTTTCTTCTTCTGTCATGGAGAACAGTTGACCACTCTACCACTTGTTGAAGTTAATTTTTTAATATCCCAAGTTGCATAAATAAGCTTTTAACTAAATGATGGACTATCTACTCCAACTTTCACCTTTTAAATAGCACAGAAGCATGGATCCATTCTTTGAAAACTCTGTTTATCTTTCCTTGCTCTGACTAGTCTTCGAGAATGGGAGAGAGCAACAAAGAGGTGTGGTGCCTTTTCTGGCCTGCCCATGACCACCCATGGACAAACCAGCATGCACTACCTCCCCTCTGAGGTCCATAAAAGCCCAGGGATCAGCCAGAGCAGGCAGGGGATGGAGCAATGAAGGATGAACAGCTACAGAGAGGAGCTACCCTCTCTGCTTAGAGCTGCAGACATGGGGATGACCAGTTGCAGAGAGGAGCAACCCTCTCGAGGGACTCCTCTTTGCTGAGAGCTGAATACTGGACAGGATAACCTGTCTACAGAGAGGAGCTACCCACTGCAATTCTCCTCTGAGCTGTTGTAATACTCAATAAAGCTCCTCTCCTTCTTGTTAACCTTCCACTTGTCTGCCTACCTCATTCTTCCGGGGCACAGGATAAGAACTTGGGCAAAGGCACGTTAACTACAGAGATTTCTGGCCTCCAAAGTGACATCCCAAAGATCCCATAACACCACTTCCTCTCCTTCTTTTTATTTTGCTATAAGTAAATTATTTTTAAATGCTCACTATGTCATCACAGTATACAGTAAAACTGTTTGACCTTGATGTTTTGATTCCATGGAATATTCAAGAGCTAAACATTCCATCAAGGATATAGCTCCAACCCCTGCTTCCTTTTTTCTAGGGAATCTCTTTTAGAGACTTTATTTATTTAATGAAACTCTTCATAGTTTTTTTTAATATATATTTCTCTAAGGAGTAATTAATTTATGAGGAATAATAGTGATAGAAATAATCCACAAAATAGTCACTCAAACTGTGTGATAACATTTGATACTTAATGAAAACTGAAAGAAGAATAAAATCAATATGTCAGAAATTGCCTAGTAAGACAATTAGCCTTGCTAGAAAAAAATGGCTTTGATAGAAAACCTACAAAGTAGAAGCTGTTAGTAAAATGTGATATGGATGGAACTGATTAATGGATAGAATAAGCATCAATTTCAAATGGGAAAAGATCGATACCAATAAAAATAATCTCAACAAAATACAAATTAAAATAAGATACACTATACAAAAAATGATCAAGTACCTATATGCTGTTAATGGAATCCCCTTTGAAAAATATTTTCTCAATGAAAATATGACAAGTGTAAAAAAATTCTGATTAAATGTTCCTATTCAAAATACGATCAGGGCCAATATAAGTCAAAATTAGATGCTCTTCAATGAAGTTTATGCAAAAGTTTGTGAGAGGAGTAGTAGGAAATACTATACCTCTAACGATTTTTAGGTTTCTCTAGAAAAAGTACAGCTGTACTAAAACTGAAAATACATACCTGCTGTTGATATTGATAATATTCCTGGGGAGCTTTTCCTCATTGAGAACCACATGTATTCTTCTTATCCGTGCTTCCAAAGATCTTCAAATTTCTTTATATAGATATTAAAGAAATCATGGGCTTTTTTTTGTGATCTCCGCAGACTGATTCCTTTCAGTAGCTGATATAGTTTTCATTATAAAATAGCAATATGAATATTCTTCCAGAAGTTCAACAGAAACTTCATTCTATTTATCTCTGAAGAGGAAAGTAAATCACATCCAAAGGATTAAGGATTATAGGAAGCAAGGCTTCAGGTTCTCATTCAGCTTAAATATCATTGGAATATTTTAATTTTATTTACTGACCCACTATCTTTGTGCTATTTTTAATATGTATTTTTATATGTTTTAAATGAAATATGCTATTATAATTTGGCTTTTGTACAGTCAATATTGACTTATATTTACCCTTTTCCTTGCATTTCCATTGTTTCATCTGGAATTATTTTTCTTCTGCCTGAAGAACTTTATTTCACCTTCATTTTGAACACTGTTTTCACTGGGTATGGAATTTTAGATTGGCAGTGATTCCCCCCACTCTTCATTCCCCCCACCACCAACATTTAAAAGACACCATATGTTGCCTTCTGTTTCTGGATGCTTTGGGATTTTCTCTTTGTTTTTGGTTATCAGATGTTTTCCTTTGATGTATATATATGTGGCTTTGATTATGTTTATTTTGCTTGGGTTTCACAGAGTATCTTGAGTCTGTGGATTCTTGTGTATCAGTTGAAAACTTCTTAGCTATTAACCTCTCTCTCTCTTTCCTGTATTTTTGGGAACTATGTATTAGTTTATTATTGCTACATAATAAACTGCAGTAGCCCCTGCATCCGTAATTTAAATGACCTGCAATCAACTGTGGTCTGAAAATATTAAAATATTTTGGGAGACACAGAAGAGAGAAAGAGAGAGAGAGAATCTTCACATAACTTTTATTGCAGTATTGCTATAATTGTTCTATTTTATTAATAGTGTTAATCTCTTACTGTGACTAATTTATAAATTAAACTTTATTATATGTATGTATGTATAGGAAAAAAAAGAGTAGATATAGGGTACAGTTCTATTCATGGTTTCGGACATACAGGGATCTTAGAATGTATTTCTCATGGATAAGGGGGGATTATTGTACCCCAGTTTTAGTGGATTTGAATAACACTCATTTATTAGCTCTCAATTCTAAGGTCAGCAATCCAGACATGCTATGCATGACTGGATCCTCTGCTCCAAGTCTCACAGGCTGAAATCAGGGTGATGGCTGAGTTGTGCTCCTTTCTGGAGGGCCTTGGAAAGAGTTCACTTGTAAGTTTCTTCAGGTTATTGACCAAATTTGGTTCCCTTGGGTTAAAAAAACAAGGCTCTAATTTTTTTTGCTAGCTGTCAGTTGGAGGCCAGTATTAGCTTTTACAGACCACCCACATTCTTTCACAAATGACTCCCTCCATCTTCAGTGTTAGCAACAGAGAATCTCCCTTACATTGTATATTTTGTATCTCTGATTTCAAGAGGCGCTTAGTACATTTTAATTCTCATCTAATTAGGTGAGGTTTATCCAAGATAGTTTTCCTTTCTTAAACTATGCCATAGAATATAATTGAGTAAAACAGATTGATGCAGGCAGATGAGCTCCAAAATTGGGGCTTAGCCCAGGAAGGTTCTTGGCCTTGCCCAGGAAAGAATTCAAGGGCGTCATTAAAGGTCAGTATTAGACAGAAACTTTTATTGAAGCACTGGTATACAGTAGCAACAGAGAGGTACTACTCCTTGTGCAGTGGGGCTACCCAATAGGCAATGTGCCCACAGTAACAGCTCAGAGGCCGGTCTGCAGGTACATCTATATCCACTTTAATTACATGCTGATTAAGGGGTAGATTATACAGAAATTTCTAGGAAAAGGGTGAGGGGTAACTGGGATGTTGGGTCATTGCCATGGAAAGGGGTGGTAACTACTATTGTTGCCATGGCAATGGTAAACTGACATGGCACACTGGTGGACATGTCTTACGGAAAGCTGCTTCACCCTGTCCCTGTTTTAGCTAGTCCTCAATTTGGTCCAATGTTTGAGCCCCCACCTATGGAGTTGAGTCATGCCTTTTGCTTCCTTATCAACTTACAGTCCTAGGGATTATGTAGGATGTACACAACAGAGGGAGAGAATCTTGGGTGCTGTTTTGGAATTCTGCTTAACCCAGACTACAAATAGTCATTTCCACTTCTGTTCCATAATCTTTTGCCACTTTTTCTCTTTTATATCCCTTTTCGTCTGTTTATTTAAATATGGATATTTTCTGTTCATCTATCTTCCAGTTACGAATCCTCTATTTCACAGTGTCTGCTCTGCTGTTAAACCCATTTTCTGAGGTTCTAATTTCACTTGTATTGTTTAGTTCTAGTATTAATGTTTTTTTTTTTTTTTTTTAGAATACAAATCTCTGGTGAAATTCTACATAATTTAAGCTACGTTATTCATTTGTCTCCCGTACTTTCTGGAGCATATTAATCATAACTATTTTAACATTCTTACTATTAACTCTGCTATCTAGGTCACCTATGAATCTACTTATATTGTTTATTTTTCTCTAATTTTAAGTCAGTTTTTCATGTCACTTTGTGTGGCTTATAATGTTGTGTTAAATTCTGAACACTGTGTTTGAAAAATACCTAATATAGTTGTATAATTGTCTATCTCTTATTTTATTTTTGTGTTGTGTATTTATTAATGTGTAGGTTCTGTTATATGCCTACATATTAGTAATTGTCACATCTTTTTGATGAACCATCCATTTTTCTAAAAGTTTCCTTTTCATCTCTGATAATAATATTCTTTGTCTTGAAGTGTATTTTGCATGATATTGAATCATTATTATAACATTATTTTGCTATTTTTATGGTATATTTTATTTCTATTCTTTTATTTTCCACCTATCTGTGTCTTTACGTTTAGACTATCTCCTGTAGCCAGCATAAAGTATGGGTTTACCTTTTCTCCAATTCTGTTATTCTGTCTTTTAATTGGAGTTCAAAAATTATTTATATTTAATAGAGTTATCAATATGGCTGAGTTTAGATCTACCTGCCCATTTTATTATTGGAATTGAATCCACTTTGCTATTTCATTTTAGTATAAATTGATATCTTGTTTTATCTCTTTGAATTGATTTTTAATTGATGGCTCTTAGATTATATAACATTTCACAGTCTATTTAGAATTAATATTATAGAACATAGTGTAATATAAAACCATATAGGTATAAAACTCACCATATATGTACCTTTACGTCTCCCCAGTAACATTTATGTTGCAGTTTGTAACATGTCTTATAGCTATACATATGTTCAAATTTGTGATAGATAATGTTATGACTTGTTTAAAAAATAATCATACTTAAAATATCTTATGAAAATAATATAGTCTTATATTTACCCAGAAATTTAATATTCATCATTCATGAAGATGTGAGTTTCACTCAGCAGCATCATTTGCCTTAAGTTTGAAGAACTTATTTTGGCATTTCTTGTAAAGAAGGTAGGCTGGTGACATCCTCTTAATGTTCTTTTAACTTAAGATATCTTTGTCTTGCCTTCATTCCTGAAGTATATTTTCACTAGACATTGAATTCTAGGGTGATCATTATTTTCTTTCAACACTGTAAATATGATGCTTCTCTGTCTTCCAGCACCCATGGTTTCTGATGATACATCTACGGTGATTCAAATAATTGATTTACTTGTATATAATATATATTGTTTTATCTAGCTATTTTCAGTATTTTTTTTTTTAATTTTGCTGTTCATTAGTATGATGGTTTGGTTTTCTTTGAGTTTATCCTGTTTGTAATTCACTGAACTTTTTGAATCCATAAATTTATATTTTCACCAAATTTGGGTAGTTTTCAGCAATTTTTAATTTAAATGCCTTTTTCTACCCCAATATCTTTCTCTTCTCCTCCACAATTCAGCTGCTTTTCTTTCATTTAGAACTTCTATAGGTAGTTACTTTTTGCATATTTTAACCAGAGTTTTGATTTGTAATCAGTTGGAGGGATGAGACTTGGAGGACTTAAATCATGTCAGAAAAGGGACTCTCACTAATTATTTTAAATGCTGTAAAATTGCATAACAGATAATAATACAATAAATAATAAATATATAATAAATGTAACAAATAATAATACAATAAATTAATGTTCCCATGTTGGAGAATTCTGTGAGATACCTCCAGTGTATGGAGTTATGTGTATTTTCTTTTTATTTAGGTGACATTTTTCATATGTTTTGAATTAAAGTTGTGGCTGTTTTATTGTTTCATCAAATGTAGAACTTACTTCTCTCTTTTCATCCTTGCTCTTTGGTTTAATTTCTGCGAAGCTAGTTGAGTAGTTGCTTCTTTACTCTATAGGTAATACAGCACAGGTATATATTCTCTAGTGTTCTCCCACAAAACTTGGATTTTTTTATGCCTCTAATAGTCTAACATTTTATACAAACATTGTGTACAGAAATCCATTATAGTAATACCAAGTTTATGAAAATAATGTTTAACTCTAAAATTAAAACATAAATAAAAACAACAGAGTACTCCCTTCTCTTTTTAAATGTGATAAATTTAAAAATGTTGATAGTTCAAATTAACACATAATCTTATATGTTTCTGGTGTTATAAACTTTTAAAATACATTTTTTTTTTCTTTTTGAGATGAAGTCTCGCTCCATTGCCCAGGCTGGAGGGCAGTGGCACAGCAGTGACGCAATCTTGGCTCACTGCAAGCTCCACCTCCTAGGTTCATGGCATTCTCCTGCCTCAGCCTCCCAAATAGCTGGGACTACAGGTGCCTGTCACCAGGCCCGGTTAATTTTTTGTAGTTTTAGTAGAGATGGGGTTTCACCATGTTAGCCAGGCTGGTATCGATCTCTTGACCTCGTGATCTGCCTGCCTCAGTGTCGTAAAGTGTTGGGGTTACAGGTGTGAGCCACCATGCCCAGCCTAAATTACATTCTTAAGCAATTTGGGGATACATATCAAACAACATTTAAAATGCTGATGTTCTTAGATGCAGTATTTTCTGTAGTGAGTCTCAATTCCAAGAAAATAAAATAGATATTGGACATCTAAGTAATACTTTAAAACTCAGAAGGAAATAAATTGGCAAGTTGTAGGAATGAGTTTATGTAAATGGTGACGTATGTACTTGAAAGAATAATATGAACCTTTCAGAGATGACTAGTCAAAAAATAAGAAAAATAAAAAGTAGAAAAATAATTAGAAAAAATAAGTAGAAAAATAGGAAAAAAATGTATATGTGTAATATAAAATTCAATTAAAAATCTTGATTTTATACTGTACTTGTTAGGAAATTTGTCTCTTTGTTTCACTATTATTTGCAGTATCTAGATTACTGCCTGTTTCTCTGCAGATGCTTAATAAATATTTGTCAGATGAATAATCATAAAACGCTACTTTAAATTTACATCTTTTTTGGGATAAAGTAGTAGTTTTTCATTGTAAATAATTCAAATAGTTTAAGCTGTACTGTTAAATATGTCTCTTTTCTATCACAGGCCATTGATATCTTGTGCTCATATTCAGAAGCAACAAATTTTACTATCTCTTTTTATGCATCATTATAGAAATATACATGTTAAAGCATATAGAGCCTTTTCTATACAAATGGGAGCATATCATACATATTTTTATGCACTTTGTTCTTTTATTTAACATGATATCTTAGAAAATGAAAAAAATGCTTTAAGATAATATCCATCTTTGGGGACTTAACTATTTTTACTTTATTCATTTTTCTTAAAAATGAAAATATCTTAAAAATATTTTCAGTGGTCATGCATTATTTTTTTAACGAAAAGTAATGATGTTTAAGTTAGCACTGTACTTTCATCACCATTACTATGCTCTTGTAACTGTGTAGAGACTACTCACGTCCTCTCAGCTGAGACAGTACATTTGGGTAAGAAAAATACTCCTGTTCAAGGCTCACAAGCTTTTATCCAAAATTCTTGCATTCAAATATCTCAATTGTTGGATTTTAAAAAGAAATATAGTACATAATCATTGTATATCATATTCCACACTCAGCAGAGCAGCAACTGTAATCGAACATTAATATTTCTATACCAACACTTGTGATATTCTCATTTAGAGAGAGAAATGAAAACATTAAATAGCTTTACATTATTCTGGGTCGTATTTTTTCATCAAATAAGCTACAAAGAAAACTCTTTGGTCTTCAGAGTGCTCTTGACTTCAAAATTGTGTGTAGAGGACTTTGGGCCTATATTAGTAACTTAGAAACTAACATTATATAGTAATTAACAATGGCTTGCAAGCCATTTGCAAAAGTTGATATTTTATAAGTTTTTTTCATGGTGTTCCAATTTAAATGAAGAAAAAAAGTCATTGAAATGTAATTGTCATTGTGATGGCATTAACAGGTGGGATCATTAAGAGGTGATTAGGCCATGAAGGCTTTGTCCTCATCAAGGGATTAATGTCATTTTTGCAGGGTCGGGTTTGTTACTGTGGTTGTGGGTTGCTGTAAAAACAGATTGGCCCTCTCTTATGCTCCTGTTCTCTTATCCTTTTGCTTTCTGTCATGAGATGATGCAGCACAAAGGCCCTCACTAGATGCCACCACCTTCATATTAAACTTGCCAGCCTTCAGAATTATGAGAAATAAATTACCCAGTTTGTGACATTCTGTTATAGCAACACAAAGTGAGCTAAGACACTCATTAGTACTTTCATACCATTTTCCCTTTACTTTTTCCCAATTCTCCATCATTGAAACTTACTTGAGCAGGCATTACTTCTACTATCCTTTTTGTTACAGTCATTCTCAGACTCAAGGATTCTTCCTCCCCCTATTCCTTGAGGATTTTAGGCCCTGGTTCACTGGCATTCTCTCTAATCTGGAAATTCATCTTGAGGCTCTTTCTAATTCTCTAACCCTATAATTCCTTGACATATTCTTTCCTGGTAATCTTGTTTGCACCCTACCTCATGCAATGTCCCTCCATGGTCATACCCTAGGCCTTTACAATGACTTTACTCCTTTCATGATCTCAATTTCAATTATTCTACTATTGATCTACAACTTCTTTTCTTTCAGCTCACTTTATCTAGTACGTGGACTCCTTAGTTCTTCAGCCCTTTTAGAGCCCAGTATCTTCTGATTCCATAATCTGTTCATGAACCCTTTGTTGCATTTTTTTATTTCTCCTTTTAGCCATCTTGTATGGCTAAAAGATTGTATGGCCTACAACTATTTGTTGTGCTGGATATCTTTCGTCTGTTCTCCAGATTCATTTTTTACATTTTTCTACCCTCCTCAATATCCCAGGAGATTGAATTATAGGATGAAAGTTCCTTTGCCCTCTGACTGTGGACTGGGTTAAGATGATAAGGAGTCCTAATACAAAATTAGGAAGACAGGGGAAACAAGTGAAATCATGGTGTTGATTTTCTTGGTTCTTTCCCTGAGCTGTGGATGACTGACTGCCTCCCTTGACTAAAAGTCATAGTTTCTCCTAGGAAGTCCTTCTCCATATGACTTTTTCTTTCTGGTGACCATTTTCACTCTAGAATCCTTCAGCAAATCCTTTCAAACCTATTT
The DNA here is from genome assembly GCF_000951045.1 of Mandrillus leucophaeus. NCBI lineage: Eukaryota > Metazoa > Chordata > Mammalia > Primates > Cercopithecidae > Mandrillus > Mandrillus leucophaeus. The sequence continues at coordinate 685,019 of NW_012107164.1, forward strand.
TCAAAGTAAACGCTGAAGTTGGCCGTTTTCATTTTCTCTGATTACCACCCTGGCCTCTCAAGCACTGTTGTCTTGTACTTTATTTTATAGACTTTTAACTGTTTCATCTGCTTTTACCCTTGCCTACATATTTCAAAAGTCTCAATATAGCAGTCACAATGATCTTTTAAAATACGTCATTTATATATCCATCGAATGACTTCACATCACTAAGAATGAAAACCAAAGTTCTTCACATTGCTCTTGCAATTGCCGCCCAATAGCTGTATAATCCTCCCTTTTCCTACCACCCTGATTTTATTTTCTCTTAGTCTCCTTCATGTTCATTCTGATCCAGCCTGTTCTGTTCTTGCTTTTCTTTCAACTTTTCAAGCAAGCTCTACCACAAAGCTTTTCAATTACCGTTCCTTTTTTTTTTTTAATTGAAACATTTCTTTTAGATAACCATGTGGTCCACTCACTTACCTTTTTCAAATCTCAGCTCAAATATCACTTTATCATCGAAACATTCTCTGATCATGTTAAGTATTGTCCTATAGCCCCCCCAATATTCCCTGTACTTGTCCTTGTTTTATTTTCTCCGTAGCACTTGTCATTAAATACTCAAGTTCCTTTTTTTTTTTAAATGTCCTGTCTCCCCAAATAGAAAGTTTCCTACACGGAACAGTGGTTTCTATAGTATTGTTTACTGTGTTTTCCCAAAACCTAGAATGATGTTTGGCATATAGGCACTCAAAAAAATAGTTGGTGGAATGAAGGAATTGATATTTGGATATTTGGGTATTTATATTATTTAACATATGTATTAACCTCTCAGCAACTTCACCCACCAAACTGACATAAATTTGTCTGAATTATAATTTTCTGAATCACTCAGATTCAAGTTATGTTTAATTTCTCTTATTTTTTCACTAGTAAAATCTAATTCAATATTTCTGCTAAATTTATTGTGTTGTTCTTTTCTTCGTCTTATTTTGTGGTTTAGAATATTTCCAATAAATTAATAAATTGCAAACTGGTCTCTGTGTCTTTAAATTCTGGTTAATTCTCCTTAGAAAATGTCACCAATTCATCTGCCTTAAATTATCCACCCTACAACCACAACTCCAAATTCTCACTGGCTTTCCATTCAGGGCTACAGTATGAATTTCATTGGCTCTAGACACTTCTGCCTTTGTGCTCTCCTTTCTTCACTGAAAAATTAATAATGATAAAGAAATTATTTTATCTACATCACATTGGTATGAAAAAAATACAATCCAAGCTGGATTCATCACTATATGTTCATTTTATATAATTTATTATTATACTCATTTTTTCTTTGATTTTAAAATGCTTTTAAATTAAAATATTTTATGTGGCCCTGAATATGTTACAGATTCTAGGCATTGTGTCTGTTGTCCCAAATGGATAGCAGCCCTGTCGTTATTACATACAAAATAAAGTCTTTTTAGTATGGTTTCAAAGCCTTTCACAATTGGGTAACTGTCCATATTTTAAATCTCAGCTAAAATTCCATTTTTTCATTACATTATTTTTAATTTCCCTTAATATATATCCAAGAATTTCTTATGCATTTGAATATAAATATTTTGAGGAAAATTTCTTAAATTAACTGAACTTTTTCTAATTATAATTACACACACACACACACACACACACACACTGCCTTCCACACACACACACAGAGATTCTTTGCCATGTAAAATACCTCGGATTTATCATTAATGTGTCATTTCTAAATAATACATAGCAGGCTTAATATAAAAACATTTTGAAATAAAACTAATGAGTCTCCCTGCAGTTATTGATTTAATTCTTATTTTATGATAAGAGCTTTTGTTTATGACTATTTTTCTGAAAGATTGTTTCCTGTCTTCAATACTCACAGACATACTACAATTGTTCTTGCATTAAAGAAGGATTAATAACTGCAGATGCAGAAGGTGATTTTATTGATGCCAGACGTGGGAAATGTGATGCAAAGTGCTATAAATTACCTTTGTTCGTTGCTTTTATCTTTTCTACGCTTGTATTTTCTGGTTTTTCTGGTGTACCAATCATCTTGGCCATCATGCGGTATGTATATATTATTCATTATTATTGTTTATTTAATATATAAGAAAAGTAATTTTGGAAAGATTTTAGAATATTGTAGTAAATAATTTCCTCTGTGTTTCATGTTAGCAAATGCAGAGGGAAAGTTGTTAAACTGTCACAATTCATGTGTATGATTATTTCTCTTTTAACTAGTTTATTTGCATAGAGTATGTAAAAATCACATTGTTTAACTTTAACTTAATGTATCTATCTAATTTAACACACATAGAAACATTATAAATGTAGGAAAAATATTAATTTCAACACAGATTTGATTATAATATTGACTCATTATAATTGGTTATAGGAATTTATTAACTATTTTCATCCATATTGGTTAATTTGACTATAAGAAAACATGAGTGTCATCAACAAAGGAGCATAATAACTTTTAGAATTTCAGTGTGTAGGCCGGGCGCGGTGGCTCAAGCCTGTAATCCCAGCACTTTGGGAGGCCGAGACGGGCGGATCACGAGGTCAGGAGATCGAGACCATCCT
>NW_012107164.1:687720-692485 GCF_000951045.1 Mandrillus leucophaeus
AAAAAAAAAAAAAAAAAAAAAAAAAAAAAAAAAGAATTTCAATGTGTAACTTTTATTATTATTCTAAACATAACCAACATTTATTATTTATGTGTTCTTCCTAAATATATGAAATCCATTTAATATTCATTTGTATTACAGTGCAGAATAATTTTTTGTTATTTTCAATTTTTTTTTTTTTCAAGATGCTAACAAAAAACTTTAAGGCATGAAGAGCCTGCATAGGCTGACCAGGAAACAAAGAGAGGAAAATGGTAATTTCTATCTGAGTTGATTTGGAAGTACTATAAGATCTATTCCAGAAAATGAATTATAAAGAAATGATTTCTCATAATACAAGCAGGCTGGAGGCAAGACCTTAGCAGGAAAAGTGAGCAGTGAAAGTGAAGCCAAAAAATGTGTGAAATATCCTGGCAAAAAGTTTGCTATGACAGGATAACATGATGATGAATGAGACGAAGAGATTTGAGCTAGGTAAGGGCCCAATTCACATTAACATGACCTTCTTTGCCATGTTAATGTGAATGTTGTTATTCTATGTACACACCTGGGAACCACTGAAAACTACAAACCTCAGGAGCGAAAGTGATCAGATGGCATTTTAGATAAAATGCTTTGAAAAGTGTGAAAGATAGAGCTGAGGGGAAAACCTGGAGAAAAAGGAAAGCACTTGGAATTTAGTAGTGGTGGCCAGGCGCGGTGGTTCATGTCTATAATCCCAGAACTTTGGGAGACCGTTGAGGATGGATCACTTGAAGTCTGGAATTCGAGACCAGTCTGACCAACACGGTGAAATCCCGTCTCCACTAAAAATACAAAAATTAGCCAGGTGTTGTGACGAGGGCCTGTAATCCCAGTTACTCAGAAGGCTGAGGCAGGAAAATCACTTGAACCCGGGACTGAGGCTGCAATAAGCCAAGATCCATGCCACTGCACTCCAGACTGTGTGCCAGAGTGAGATTCCAAAAATAAATAAATAAATAAATAAGAGGGTAAGGTTTATTAATTTGATATGCCTGGTACAAAATATGGAGAAATCTAGGATTATATCCAGACTTCTAGTTTGGAACTGAATGAATGATAATTCCATTAACTAAAATAGGAAATACAACAAGAAAAGAAACCTCAGACTGAAGACGATCAGTACAATATTGAACATTTATGTGTTAGTGTTCTTTGAAACATTCAATGTTTCCAGCAGTGAGATGAAAGAGATGATAGTAATATTCTAGAATTTTAGTTCTGAATCTCACTTCTCTCCATAACTAGACAGAGATAAACAGAATAAAACACACACACACACACACACACACACACACACACACACACTATAGTTTCAGTACAGTTATGACATAGACCAAAGAAATGACAAAGTTGAAATTGCATATAAGTGTTGCCAAAATTTAAGCAGGACTGGAAACCAGCTTGTAGATTCAGAAGATGTTATAAGGAACAGAAAATATAGAGAGGACTCAAGGACTGACAGATCACACGTATCTCTAACATATATTTCTGCTCAGAAGGAGAGGGTTTGGTCTTGATATGGACCTTCTGGGAACAGGACTTACGTAGATAAGTTGAGGAAGAATCTCTCAGGAAAGAATGAGAAGGAGGCTTGAAAATTTCCCAGGAGGTCCAGACATGGCAGACCTCAAAAATAGCCAAGAAATACCCCTTCTGCAAATGAATGCATATAACCTCTGAAAGCAAGAACTGTGAAGAGATTTTAGAAACCCTGGGCTAACAGTAAAAGCTTTTTTGAACTAGGACAGATTTGGAGAGACAGAGAAGTGTTACTACACATAGGAGTCATATTTAAGTCTACTATATCAATAGAAGAGATAACCTGTAGATTCAAAGCTTGGCCCATGTTCCACCCCTGGAAACTTCCTCAAGTTTAAGAAAATGTATCTCATTCAAAAACGAGTAAGTAGAACAGGAAAAGATTCTGCCTATGTACAAAATTACAAATAACTGCTACAAATGAAGTGAAAATTATCAAACATTACTATAGGAAATGAAAACTCATGGGGAAAATGTTACTGTGAATCAGATAAAAATATAAACGTAACTACATATGAGTTTAAACTTTAAAAGTGAAATAATCATGGCCACAGAACAAAAGAAAATAACTAGATCCTCTCTGAAACTCGTGTTGCAACTTAATCCACATTGTAACAGTATTAAGAGAGTAGGCAATCGGACTGCTGTATTTGAGAGGTGGAACTTTTGGGAGGCAATTAGGATTAGATGAGGTCTTGAGGGTGAAGCATTCATGGCTCTGGAAGAGGAGAAAGAGAGACCTGAGCTAGCACACTCAGCCCCGTGGACATGGGATGCCCTGTACTGCCTCAGTACCCTGCAGAGTACCCACCAGCCAGAAGGTATATATTGCGTTACATTTATATAAGATGTCACTACTGGAAGAAGTTGGGAGAAGATACACAGCATGCTTTGTACTATTTTTACAATTTCCTGTGAGGCTATAACACTTCCAAAATAAAAGGAAACAACAAACCCCCCCACCACCCCACCCCCATACACACCCAAATATTACACAAAAGCAGTCTGACTTGAACGAAGAGCAAAGATGTGTCTTGTGTGATTGAATAGGAAAGCCAACACCGCAAGTATATCAATTCTCCTTAAGTTAATTTATAATTTTAACATGATAATGAAAATACCAGTAGAATTGTGGAACTACATAATCTGATTCTAAAGTTCTTATGGAAATAAAATAAGCAAGAGTAAACTTGGGAATCTAAAACAGAGAAGCACAATAATTGATGCCTAACCCCATAAGATAAAAGGCACCATAAAAGTCCCAATAATTAAAAAAAAAGTAGTGACTTATAAGCAAATAGTAAGTATAGAAATAAACTCCAACTCATGTGGGAATTTAATATGTAATGAACGTGAAATCTTAAACAAGTGCAGCAAAGATGGACTGTTGAAAAATGGTTCTGGTGTAACTTGATATATTTTTTTCCCCAAATTATTTCCATTTCAACCCATCTCCTAAAGATGACAATTTAAATTACTGTCTTTCTTATACTTTCAGTGTTCCTTTATGCATATACAAATAACTATAAATGTATATCTCTATATTTTATCCTTTCGTCACAGGAGGTAGCAAACTATGTTCACCATTCTCTATTTTGATTTTTAATGTAATAATATATTCTTAATATCTCTTTTCACATAAACATAGAGATTCTATTTATTTTTTATAGTTGCATAATATTGTGTTGCTCAGAAGTGCAATCATTTATTCAACCAGTCTGTTCCTTCAAATTTAGTGTTTTCTCAGGTTTTTATTATCTATTATCTATATGGCATTACATTGTATACTACATATATGGTATTGTATGTAATATGATATAGATAACCTTACAGAAATAAATTTACCTATTTGCAGATAAACAGAGGATAGTAACATAAGCAAGCAAATTCCTCCAGTGTGCCTTCTTTACATTGTTTTGCTTTCCAAAGCATGTAACGATATTACAAATTCAACAAAGTTTAATCTTTAAAAGTTCAATAAAAGTCAAAGCTAACCACATTAATTATTAAATTATTGTCAAATAAGTGATAATTAAAGCCCCGGAAATGGGATAGCATTCAATGATTTGCAACAGGTCAATACTCATATAGAGGACAACTAGAAAGGCGGGCTAAATAATAAAAGTCAAAAAGAGGCAAAGGACTAAAAGGATCAAAATTCCAGAGAGAGCAGAAGCTTGCAGAGGTGAACTGGGCATCTAAAACTGCCCCTGAGGTACTTGCCAAATTCTCGGTGCACGCCAGATGCTTGCAATCTGCACTAGGCCCAGGTTGGGGGTCACAAGTGGAAGACAAGCAAACTGGCAGAATTTTCAGTGATCACATGGGGCTAAGAATGACAAAATAATTTTTCTTCTTGAGAAATTTGCTGAAATCTGAAGAAGAGAAGGGCTTCAGTATAAACAGAAAAGAATCATGATTTATCTGTATCTTTCTATCAAGTGGCTCATTACGAAAACTAGTTCTTCAACATTTTCCCTTCTGTCTTCATTATTTTAACATATTTATGTCTCCTTAATTGTGGTAGTCACTGTGGATTCAAACAAGAGAGTGGAGGAGCACTAAGGAAAAAAGTGGAATAAAAGAGGAACACAAGTGATCAGGTCTCTGCTCCTCTGATGGATGTTAGATGTAACAAGGTAGACAGAAAAAAAAAATGTAGTTTTACTAATAAATATTTAATTGTAATATTAAAATATACTCCAAACAAAATGTGGAAAAACACAATGAGAAAATTACATGATAGTCTAACTTATTCTGGGGATTCAGGGAGGGTGTTCCTGAAGAAATTGCATTGGAATGAAACCCTGAAGGATGGAAGATCAGTATTTCACACAGTGGGAACAACAGATGCAAAAAGTCTGGAGGGAGAAGTAACTTTGTAAGTGTGTCGTATCATAGCAAGGAGGGTGATGGGGGCAAAAGTTGAGAGGTGGCTTGAAATAACACTGATTAGATCAGGCTGACCATTTTAAATTTTCTTTGCAATTCTAGATTTAATTCTTAGAACAATGGGAAGCCACTGAAGGATCCTAATGTGAGGCATTAGAATAATCAGAATTTCATTTTAAAAAATCATTTTCGGCCGGGCGTGGTGGCTCAAGCCTGTAATCCTAGCACTTTGGGAGGCCGAGACGGGCGGATCACGAGGTCAGGAGATCGAGACCATCCTGGCTAACACGGTGAAACCCCGTCTCTACTA
>NW_012107164.1:692650-699624 GCF_000951045.1 Mandrillus leucophaeus
ATTTTCGTTCTTGTATGGAGAATGCACAGAAGGGATAAGGGTGGTTATTGGGCGAAAAATTGTTTCATTTATTTCATGAAGCTATAGGCTTGAAATTGGGCAGTGGTATTAGAGATTAAAAAGGAGATATGAAAAAAAATTTTAATGGCAATATTGGATCTACTGATGAGGTGTAGTGAATGAGAAAAAAATGATCTTTTTGAAAATGCCTTTTTCCAAGATCTGGGCTTGAGAAGTGCGTAAACACAGGTTCCTTTTTTTTTTTTTTTTTTTTTTTGAAACGGGAAGTTCTAGGGGAAGAACAAATTTTGTGCAAGACAGCAACTTACATTTAGAACCGATGTCTTATAAGAAAGATACGGACTAAAAATATAAATTTAGAGGCCATATAAAAGACAGTGAAAGCTTCTTTTTACATGTTGGGAGAGTATTGACAATTTTTTTGTTTGTTTATTTCATTAAATCCTTAACTATTCTATTATAGATTAGATTTAAAAATCTTAATACTTACTTTTTTGTTAAAGCACAATAGTTTTTCATTAAAACCTTAGTTTTATGTACATATCTCTTAGTTATTTTTGTGCTATTCACTGAACTAATTTTGGAAAATCCTGGAAATTATTAATCTTTTCATCTTGTTTTGTATGTTAGTTAAAAAGGCGCTTGCAATCAAACTGAAGATACATAAATACTGCTTAATGATTATACTTATGAATAATGGTCAGCTATATATGTGCTTCAGATAGCTCCAATATTATATGACATAAAAGAAAATTACTTATGCTAAATAAAGGAGAACACTGAATTATAGTTAGGCAACATTTCCACTTTATATCAAAAACTACACTAAAGTGTGATTCTAAAACGTGACTTTTTTTTAAACTCTCTTTAGTGAATCTGCTCATAATGAAAGTGTAAATTATTTTTTATTTAAAAATTTGGTTATCATTTGAAAATTGGTTAGTTTGTTTTTATTTTTCTAGTAGTAAATATATAAGGAAGAAATATATATTTTTACCAGGTTGATATGGGTAGAATTACCTCACTTTTTGCAAAATATTACAAAATACTGTATATATGCTATATTTTTATAAATAGAATCATGTTGGATGAAATATTGGTCGTAATATAGTTTATTGTTCAAGTTCGAAGGCAAATAAACAGCGTTTTTATTTAAAATGTCCATTAATAATATAGTTCCTACTTTTTAACTTTTTTAAATGTTCAAGGATTATTTTTAATTGTATTTTTATTTATTTTCCAAACTCCTAATATGTACAGTTATACATTTGTTTCTTTTTTAAACAAACGTTTGGTTTGCTCAGTAGGAAATACTGAGATCTTCCTTCTTTATATTTGGAAAAGTTATTTTTCATTTATTTTAGCTTTTAAATAGTAAATGTAGTAGTCACAGGTCAAACACGAAAGGTACCCTCAAATTAGAACAATTTGAGTAAGGCTGAATGAAGTGACTACTTAAAATGTAGGTAAGGTGTAAGGATCCCAAGTAATAGTGCATTATCTCTGGTATCCTTCCACTTCAGGCCCAAAGAGAAACAAGGGCTGGGAAGGAAAAAGGAGTCCTGTAGAGGACTCCTTCACCCATGGAACAACGTCAGCCTGGGTAACTGCTGGGAAGGAGTCTTTGAGTATAGATCTTGACCTCACTTTCCTCACTCATTCAGAAGTGTCCCAATCAGTAACCAGAAGACAAAAGAGCCCACTGATATAGTCCATTTACCTCAGACTCCCGGGGCAGAGAGCAAGGTAGAAAAATGTGGAGAGTGAATCTCACAGGGGCAAAAGAACTCTAGAATAATGGGTGTACATGACAGAATGAAAACCAGTGAGTATAAAATCTAGTACTAAGTCTTTCCAGCAAAGGAATGGGAGCTGGGGAAGAGGATTTGGGCCATAAAAACCTTCTTTGGGAAGATCGAGGACCTTTCGAATTGGCTGGCCAGGGGCAGGATATGGAGAAATGGGGAGTTGTAGCCCTTTAACAGGCCTGTCAATTGGCTAAAGATTCTTAGTACAACTGATGCACCAGAAAAAAAAAAAAAAAAAAAAAAAAAAAAAGTCTTGAATCTAGCATACATTATTAGTCCTAACAACAATGATGTACTGACTATATCATTGCTATTTACTTTCAGGATTGTACCTGTCCAACTGCGTTCTCTGGCCTTGGGTGTATGCTATGTGGTTTTGAGAATATTTGGTATGGATTTTTGGCAACCTCTTATTACATCAAAATGGTTTTTTTTGATATATGTATATGTCTACATGTGTATTTAGTATTACAAATAAATAATAGTAAATGACACAAAGCGAGTGAAAGGGGGAACTGCTCTGCAAAATTTCGGAGACAATGTAAAGAGGGAATACCTAATGCAAAGCTCATTCTAATTATCAAATTATCAAATAAAATATGCATATTATATTTGATCAGAAGAGACAACAAATTTGATTTGAAATATAGTAATTATCTCATATGAGTGGCTTGGTAGGCTCATATAAAACATTTGTAATACTTTACATTCCTTATGTGCTTCAGAAGTCACTAACCTAGACTAACATTTTTAAATGTTTTCATCACCAAAGACACTGAATCTAATGTTTTCAAAGATTTATTTGTTTCTAAGAACAAATAAATGTTGGAGGGTAATGTACTATTTTCTTTGATTTTCTTAAATAGCAAAAACTAGATTTCACATGCACATTATGACCATTTTAGTTCCCCTGATTTACTAAGTTCATGGATTAAAGACTGAATGGCATACAATCAAAAAATGTAAAAAAATCTAAGTGTGACTCTGATAGGGATCAGAGACATCATTCTATAGCTAGATCTACATGAGTGATTAATATTAGCTTTTTTAGCTGGGAAAAATTAGATAATGTTTTTGTTTTGGATAATGATTAACTAGATAAGAGATTTGTAATGGAAGAGGTAGCATAGGAAACAGTCGGCACGCAGGAAGTTTACTGCATCGGAAAGGGAACCAGTGAAGTTGATGTGTTTTTGAATGGGAGAGGGAGAATAAGATGATATTAAATATTATACACATAAACTGTCTACAGATATTTTAGGGTTTTTCTGCCAGGTAATTTTAAGCAGATGATAGATATTATTTGATTTACATTTAAAAGATAACCTTGGCTAGGCATAGTGCTCACATTTGTAATCCCAGCACTTTGGGAGGCTGAGGAGGGAGGATGGCTTGAGGCCAGGAGCTGGAGACCAGCCTCGGCAATATAACAAGGCTCTGTCTCTGAAAAAAAAAAAAATAATAATTTTTAAAAATAAAAAGTAAAAGGTAACTCTGTTGATAGAAGAAAAAAATACAGGAGATAAATGTGGAGGAAAAGAAAAGGGGGGCTTTTGTTGAAGGCTAACAGTTACATTAAAGTAGATTCTAGGGTTTGTAGTACAAATAGAGAAAACAACATATCCAAAGCATGTTTGGAGTTAATGTTACAAAGACATATGATGGCTTGAAAGAAGATGATAAAAAATGGAAAAAATGAATAGTAGTCAATTTTTTTTAACCTTGAACAATTGAAAAAAGAGTACTATCACTCACCAAGAAGAGTGAATCTAGATAATGCACATTAGCAAGAATCGAGAGTCATTTAGGCAAGAAGGTCCTGATATTTGCTTAAGAAAGATGATCCACCATCAGAGTTTTTAGTTCTGAGAATCTACGTCTGGTGTGTTTGGGGGCAACTCCGTGTGTGTGTGTGTGTGTGTGTGTGTGTGTGTGTGTGTGTGTGACTGTTCACTCACTTTTGGCTGAAAGTAACATTGTGGCTGTGAAGATTTTGTCTGAGACTATGTAGAGGTTTCCCTCAGGCAGCACAGCTGGTCCTCTGGATCTGAGGTTATCTGAATCTGGGGCTACTATAAACAGGCCAGTGTATTTGCATTTTCAGTTATTTTTCTCAATGTCTTGGTAAATAACAGATATACATTTGCAAAGTCATTTTTCAGTCGTTGAAAATTTCACAATTAGAGATATTTGAAGACATACTAACTTCACAAAATCAGTATTTGGTATCTCTGTTTTAAGTACTTTCTCCTAAGTTTTTCACATAAAAGTCATTAAAAATATTGAGATGTCATTTAAATAGCAGCATGTACAACATTCTAAACAGATACAAAATTACTAATTGTATCATACCTATAGGGATATTGATTGTTTTTGAAAACTCACATTGTTTCCAGTGCTTAACAATCTTATCTATAAATAAATTATTAGATAATTTTAAGTGATATGTTTTCAATGATGATTCATCGTTCATATATATTATGTGTGTGTACATTACATATTTAAGAGAAAATAATTTGGATCCTGACCTACAGTGTTTTCACAAAGAATTTACAATCATTGCATTTTTCATAGGGACTATTCCTGGACCATCAATCTTTAAAATGTCAGGAGAAAATTCTTGTATTTTCCGAGATGTTAATGAATGTGGACACACAGGACGTTGTTGGATATATAACAAGACAAGAATGGCTTACCTATTGGTAGGAATATGTAAGTGATACTTATTAAAGAAATATAGAGAAATAAAATTAGTTTTAAAACTTATGGTTGTTAATACTAATGTAGAATTATAATTATAAACCATGAATTAAATAAGTACTTTTATGAGTAAAGGAGGCTTAGCCTGCACAATAGAGACCACATCTCTACAAATGAAATTTTAAAAAATAAAAAAATAGCCGAGTATGGTGTCACATACTTGCCCCAGCTATTCAGAAGACTGAGGTGGGAGGATCTCTTGAGCGGGAGGAGTTGAGGCTACAGTGAGTCATCATTGTGCCAGCCTGAATGACAAAGTGAGACTCTCTCAAAAACAAAAGAAAAAACCAAACATTAAAAAAAGGTTTACCTAGTTATATAGTAAATATTTTAGAAACTGAAATACCATAGAATTTATGTATTTGAGTCAGTGAGTCAAATACATAATAGTTTCCAAATAAAGAATGACAATTAGCAGAATTTTAGTTTGGGAAATAATTTTGCCCATGTACATATACAAAAAAAAGTTCCTTGACCTTGTAACCCTTTCTACCTCCGTAGTAAAAGATTGGATAAATTTGAAGAAAATTTTTGCACCATTAGAGAACATCAAGCTACTCTTATTTCAGTTAAATCTATACTTCATATTTTCTCTTTTGTTCAATGATATAACAGTGCCTAGAACACAGTAACCTTTCAGTATTTGTTGAATAAATAAGAGATATAAGGACTCGAGATGCCGTGGTGGTATGAGATGTAACCAAAGTGTTGGGAAAGTCTAGACATGTTTTTATTACTTTGGAAAACTTATCAAATCTTCCTGAATCATAATTTATTCATCTGTTCAATGAGGATATTGTACTGCCTATTTTCTGAAGTCTTAATCAGAGTAAACATTAAATGATTTTATTGTATATTATGTTTTGTGTGATATATACTTTAAAGTGTATATGTTTTGTGGTTTCACTGAGAAGATTCAATAAATCAAAAAAAAACCACATAATGATAGAGTCTAATATTTAAAAGCAACAAATATCTGTTTGATAAAAGTATAGAGCAATGCCTTCTAATTCCGAAGTCAAGTATTCAGCAAGCTTGACCTACATTGAAAACTGAGTAAAATTAAAAAAAAAAAATCAAAAAGTAAAAATGACACTTGAGAAGTCAAAATTAACTTGCTAGTGGCAATTCAATAAAAATAGGAAATGTTCTTAAGGAAGTCTTAAAACTTTGCTGAGACTTTAAATTTTTATTTTAGATATAATTGTAACATGGTTACCTGTTTTCAAACACAGTATGTACTTGACAAAGTTGGTGAGCTAGAAGAGATTCCAGTAGGGAGCTGTTGAAAGTTGATACGAATAATGAAAAACATAGATAATCATAGTCAAACAGAAGAGGCAAAGATAGAAAACTGCAATATTATGCATGTGTGACAATTTAGTATAAGCCAGTATATTTTTAAATGTATTTCATTGGTTATATGACTCGGAATCACTTGGTGTTCTTATTAAAAATATACATTCTGAGGCCCTGAATTAGAATTCCAGGGATTGGAAGACATCAGCAAGACAGGAATAGGAGTTTTCAGCACTTCTTCCCTCACAGAAACATTTATTTGACCATCCATGTGTGAAAATACCTTCAGAAGAGCTAGAGAAATCACGTTGAGAGAATACAGCACCTGGATGTAGCGGAGAAATAAGAAAAGACACATTGAAGAGGGTAGGCAGTATAATTTCACACGACCTGCATCACTCTTCTCCCAAGTCTGGCAGAACAGTGCAGAGAGATACCCTCCATGTGAAGGAATGAACTCTAAGCAAGAACCTGATTTTGCCTTTGACTCAAAGCCTGTCTCAGAATACAGCTCTAGGCTGACCTTCTTAACACCAGGCTCTAGGCAGACACCTGTGGAGGAATCTCTAGGCCTGCTGCCACTACAGGCTGAGTCCCACAGCCCTGCACTTCAGGTTGGCATCCACAGACTATGTCCCCAGTCCTGTGTTGCACAAGACTGGAACCCAAAAGCCTTAATTTCAGGCCAGCATCTGCAGCCCTAGGCACTGGGCTGGGTACTTGCAGCCTGAGGCACCAGGCTGATACTCACAGACCCAACTTCCAGGCCAGCCCTTGCAGTTACAGGTTCCAGACCTGTCCCCTGTGATCCCAGGCTCCAGAGTGGTCCCCATAGCCCTAGGTTCCAATGGACGTAGGGTCCAGGCTCACTCCACTAGACCCTGATGCTGTCCGGGCCCCTGCAGACCCATGCTCTAGTACCACCTCTGCAGATGTTGAGGTTGGCCACCACAAACTCAGGGTCCTGGCCTGCTCTCATGGGCTCAGTCAAAAAGTCCATCTCAGTGGACCTTGGCACCAGGCTAGCCAAGGTGAACACAGGATCCAGGCCTATCACAGTGGATCCAGGCTTTAGGCCAGCTCCTA
>NW_012107164.1:700769-702107 GCF_000951045.1 Mandrillus leucophaeus
ATAGGGGAACCTCTATAATACTAGGAGCAGAAATTTTGCAGGCCAAGAGACAGTAGAATGATATATTTAACGTGCTGAAAGAAAGAAACTGCCAGCCAGGAATACTACACCTGAGAAGTCCATCCATCAGAAATAAAGAAAAAAGACTTTTCCAGAACAGTAAAAGCTGAGGAAATTCACCACTGCTATACCTGATTTACAAGAAATGCTAAAGGGAGGATCTTAAGCCATGATGCTTGGGCCTGCTCCCACACTGTGGAGTGTACTTTCATTTTCAATAAATCTCTGCTTTTTTTGCTTAAAAAAAGAGAGAAATGCTAAAGGGAGGTCTTAATGTTGAATTGAAAGGTTGCTAACTAACCACATGAAAACATGAAAGTATAAAACTCAGTTGTAAAAGTAAATACATGGTCAAATACATAGTCAAATTTAGAATATTACTGTAATGGTGCTGATTAAGTCATTTTTAACTGTATCATACAACTCAAACAACAAAAGTATGAAAAAATAAACTATAGCTACAGTAATATGTTAAGTAAATGTGGGATGAAGAGAAGTTAAAATCTAGAGTTTCTATATGCAATGGAAGTTAAGTGGTTACCTGCATAAAACAAATAGTTATACCTATAAAATATTTCATGTACGCCCTATGGTACCCAGAAATTGTAACAAATAAGGAGTACCTGATCAAAATATAAAGAAGTTAAAAAGATTTTTAAAAGCATACCACCACTACAACAAAAATATTCAAACCACAAAGGAAGACAGCAAGGAAAAAAGAATGGAATGTAGGAAAACAAATCAGAAAACAGTCAGAGAGCAATTTAAAAATGGCAGTTGTGAGTCCTTAACTATCAATAATTACTTTAAATATAAATATGTTAAAATCTCTAATCAAACATTACTGACTGACTGAATGTAATGTTACACCTCAAGGAGCAAGGGAAATAAAAGAACAAACTAACACCAAAGTCAGCAGAAGAAAAGAAGTAATAAAAATCAGAGCAAATGTCAATGAAATAGAGATTAGAAAAATAATAGAAAAAAACAAACAAACAAAATTAAGAGTTGGATTTTTGCTAAAATAAATTAAACTGGCAAGCCCTTAGCTAGACTAAGAAAAACAGAGAAAAGACTCAAATAAATAAAATTATAAATGAACATTGCAAGTTATGCAACAGAAATAAAAAGGATCATGAGACTGTTATGAAAAATTATACATCAAATTGGATGGCCTAGATAATATGAACGAATTCCTATAAACATAAAACTTCACAAAGACATAATCATGAATAAGTAGAAAATCTGACCAGATCAATAATGAACTAGGAGTTGAAT
>NW_012107164.1:703012-704707 GCF_000951045.1 Mandrillus leucophaeus
TTTCAGGCCAGCATCTGCAGCCCTAGGCACTGGGCTGGGTACTTGCAGCCTGAGGCACCAGGCTGATACTCACAGACCCAACTTCCAGGCCAGCCCTTGCAGTTACAGGTTCCAGACCTGTCCCCTGTGATCCCAGGCTCCAGAGTGGTCCCCATAGCCCTAGGTTCCAATGGACATAGGGTCCAGGCTCACTCCACTAGACCCTGATGCTGTCCGGGCCCCTGCAGACCCATGCTCTAGTACCACCTCTGCAGATGTTGAGGTTGGCCACCACAAACTCAGGGTCCTGGCCTGCTCTCATGGGCTCAGTCAAAAAGTCCATCTCAGTGGACCTTGGCACCAGGCTAGCCAAGGTGAACACAGGATCCAGGCCTATCACAGTGGATCCAGGCTTTAGGCCAGCTCCTATAGACCAATGAATCAGGCCAGCCCATCTGCTGACCCAGGCACTGGGCCAGTCAAGTATGTAAGGACTGGAAGAAATGTCTACTTCTTCAAAAGTACAGATCCAAATGAATGCATGGGCACAAGGATTACAAATAATCAAGAAAACATGATACCACCAAAGGAATGAAATAAAACACCAGTAACTGATTCTAAAAAAATAGAGACTCACCAGGCATGGTATGTATTTGTAATTCTAGCTACTTGAGACGCTTGGCAGGCTGAGGAAGGAGGATCATTTGAGCCCAGGAATTCAGGGCCAGCCTAGGCAATATAGTCAGATACCATCTCAAGAAAAAAAATAAAATAAAATAAAGGAAAAAAGAAAAAGAAAGAAAGAAAAGAAAAACAGGAGAAAAATGGAGACTTATGAACTGCCTGACACGTGATTCAAATTAGTTGTCTTGAAGCTCAGTAAGCTACACGAGTCCACAGACAGCTAAACAAAATCAGAAAAATAAGAAAAATAATACACAAAATGAGAATACAATAGAGATACAAGTCACAAAAAAGAAATAGCTAAATAACACAATAGTTGAACTGAAGAATTTTGTAAAGAACTTCAACTGCAGAGTATATCAAGCAGAAGAATCAATGAGCTTGAAGGCAGGGCATTCAAAATTATCCAGTCAGAGGAGTAAAAATAAAGAAGAATATAAAACAGTGGAGAAAGCCTATTAGAATTTTGGAACGCCGTGAAGCAAACCAATCTATGCATTATGAGAATCCCAGAAGGAACAGAGAAAGATAAAGGGGTGGAAAGCTTATTTAAAGAAATAAAGATAGAAAGTTTCCCAAATCTGGAGAGAGAAATGAATATCCAGATCCATGAAGCACAAGGAACACCAAATAGTTAAGATGTAAGGAAGTCTTCACTGAGACATTATAATCAAATTCACGAAAGTCAAAGACAAGAGAGAATTTTAAAAGCAGTAAGAGAAAAGCCATTCATCACATATAGGGGAACCTCTATAATACTAGGAGCAGAAATTTTGCAGGCCAAGAGACAGTAGAATGATATATTTAACGTGCTGAAAGAAAGAAACTGCCAGCCAGGAATACTACACCTGAGAAGTCCATCCATCAGAAATAAAGAAAAAAGACTTTTCCAGAACAGTAAAAGCTGAGGAAATTCACCACTGCTATACCTGATTTACAAGAAATGCTAAAGGGAGGATCTTAAGCCATGATGCTTGGGCCTGCTCCCACACTGTGGAGTGTACTTTCATTTTCAATAAATCTCTGCTTTTT
>NW_012107164.1:705807-720418 GCF_000951045.1 Mandrillus leucophaeus
TGACGACTTCACTGGTGAATTCTGCTAAACATTTAAGGAAGAAATAATACTAACCTTTCTCAAACTTAAAAAAAAAAAAAAAAAAAAAAAAAAAACGAAGAGAAAGGAGCACTCCTAAACTCATTTTATGAGACCAGTATTACCCTGATACCAAAGTTAGATGAAAACATTCCAAAGAAAATAAAATTAAGGGCCAATATCCCTGATGAACACAGATGTTGAAATACTCAAGAAAATACTATCAAACTGAATTCAACAGTACATTTAAAAGGATCATATATTATGATCATAAGGGATTTATCCCTAAGGTGCAAGAATGGCTCAACATACACAAATCAGTTAATGTGATATGCCATAATAAAATAACGGATAAAAATAATATGATAATTTCAATAGCTGAAGGAAAAGTATTTGACAAAACTTAGCATCATTTTGTAATAAAAATCCTTAAAAAATTAGATATAGGGGAATGTATCAACACAATAAAGCAAATATATTAGTTGTTCAGAACTAATATCGTGGTTGTGAAAAGCTGAAAGCTTTCTCTTTATGATCAGGAAAAAGACACAGATGTCTATCGGCTCTATTTACCTTTGCATGAAATCACAAAAGACTTTCAATGGCCAATACAATCTTTGGCAAAATCAACAAAGCTGGAAGCATAACCTTATCTAATTTCAACATATACTACAAAGTTATAGTAATCAAAACAGCATGGTCCTGGCATAAAACAGACATAGGCCATTGAAACAGAATAGAGAACAAAGAAATAAGTTGCACGTTTAGAGACAACTGATCTTTAATACATGTGCCAAGAACACACAATGGGACAGTCTTTTCAATAAACGGCACAGGGAAAACAGGATAGCCACATGCAGAAGAATAAAATTGAACTCAGGCTATATACAAAAATCAATTCAAAATGAATTAAAGCCTTAAGCATAATATATGTAACTATAAAACTACTAAAAGAAAACATAGTGAAAAGGCAATTTTTTTTATATGAACCCAAAAGCATAGGCAACAAAAGCAAAAATAGACAATAGGATTATATTAAACAAACAAAAAAGCTGCTTTTTGCACAGCAATGGAAACAATCAACACAGTAAAGAGATAACCTATGGAATAAGATAAATATTTGCAATCCATATATCTAATAAGGATATATAAGGAACTCAAACATCATTAGTAAGTAAAGAAATAACCTGATTAAAAATATGAACAAAGGACCTGAAAGGATATTTCTTAAAGATGACATAGAAATGGCCAACAAATATGTTTTTGAATGCTTAAATCACTAATCATCAGGAAAATGAAAGTGAAAATTACAATGAGATATCACTTCACATCTGTTAGAATGTGTATTACCAAAAAAAAAAAAAAAAACCCAAAAAACAAAAAACAAAAAGATAAACATTGGTGAGGATGTGGAAAAAAGGGAACCCTGTACACTGTTGATGGGAATGCAAAATAGTACAGCCATTACTGAAAACAGGTTCTCAAAAATTTAGAAATAGAACTACCACATGATCCAGCAATTTCACTACTGGGTGTATATCCAAAGGTAATGAAATCAATATGTTTAAGAGATATCTGCACTCCCATGTTTATGGAAGCATTACTCACAATAGTCAAGGTATGGAAATAACCTAGATGCTCATTGACAGATAAATAGATAATGGAAATATGACATACATACATACAATGGAATACTATTCATCCTTAAAAAGAAAGAAAATTCTGTCTTTTGCAACAATATGGGTGAAACTACAGGACATCATGTTAAGCAAAACAAGCTAGGCATAGAGAAACAAATATAGCATGCTCTCGCTTATACATGGAATCTAAAAAACATCAAACAGAGGCAGAGAATAGAATAGTTGTTGACAGCGTCTGGTGATGGGAACGGGAAATGAGAGATGTTGGTCAAAGGGTATAAAATTTCAGTTAGACAGAAGTAATAAATTCTTGACATCTATTGTTCAATGTGGTGACTTTGGGTTAATGTGTTGTATACTTGAAAATTGCCAAGAGAATAGAACTTAAATGTTCTCACCACAAAAAAGTAAGCAAATAATATGATAAATATATTAACTACATTGATTTAATCATTTTACAGTGTATAGTTATCAAAAACTAATGTTTTATACTATAAATATGTACCCTATTTATTTATTTGTCAATTAAACCATTATAAAGCTTAGGGAAAAAAGAATTCCATGGGTTGGTGGTTGGCATGCTTACTCTAAATAAAGTACTCAGGTGATTTCAACCATAGTAAACTGCTGAAGATAGCTCTTAATATGTTAGAGGAGCTGGAGTTGTACTGTCCAATATGGAAGACATTTGCCACATGTGGCTATTTAAATTTGTATTTACATTAATTGAAATTCAATTCAATTAAAAATTTAGTTCCTTAGTCACAGTAGGCAAATTTTACATCTTTAATGATCACATTTGTCTAGTGGCTACTCTATTGAATAGTGCAGATGTAGAAGACTGCCTTTATTGCTGAAGGTTCTATGCCTAGCACTACTCTAGAGCATGGGTTATTCAACAGTGATCTGTGAAATCTTAAGCACTAAGAATTAACTCCAGTATATTTGAAGTGGAAAATTTGGGACACATATTTGTATGTTCAATGTTTTCCTCCTGGGGAAAAGGCTGTGACATTAATCAGATTCTCAAAATATTAATAAAAAAATTGTTGCATTAGTTTATGAGTTCTTTTTGTTGGCAAGGAAGTCTATCTGATCTTTCTTTTTTAAATCGAAAGTTTTAATTAGGATGACTCATCCAATGCCTTTACCTCAAATGAAGGATTCCATCAGCTCTAGTTCATTTGCAGTAGAGTAGATAAGCCTTTTGCAAACATTTTGTTTCTTAGTTTACCATTTTTACCCCTTCACATGGTTTGTCTCTTTGATAGAATTTTTATTGAAATATAATATATACATATATAAGAAAGAGCATATATAAATGTATGGCTCAACACATTTTTTAATAAATTGAACACACCTGTAATTAGCACCCATATCAGGGAACACAATGTATTAGAATTAATAAATGAATTCAGCAAAGTTGCTAAATATATAATCAATGTACCAAATCAATTTTGCTTCCAAATACCAGATGCAACCAAATTAGAATACAATACAATAAATACAATAACACCAAAAAATCAAATACCAATTAAAAATGTATTTAAGTTGTACAAAACGTCTACACTGACAACTACAAAATCAATTTGAGAAAAATTAAATAAAACCTAAATAAATGGAAAAAGTTAACAGATAAGAACATTAATAAATGCCATTTGTCCCAAAATAATCTACAGTATGTGATCATGAATTAATCCCAAGAGATATTTTTTGAAATTGACAAAATAACTAAAATTCATGTGGGAAGTTAAAGGGTAAGAATTGTTATTAGAATATTGAAGTTGAAACAAAATTGAGGAATATGTGCTAACAGATATAAAAACCTATTATAGAGCTATGATAATTAATACAATGTGGTAATGGTGCAAGCATCAACACATTGATTGATGGAACAGAATAGAAAATTCAGAAACAAACCCACATATGCACACACAACTAATTTAGGATGAAGGGGACACTGCAATGGTTAAACAAACAAAAAATGTTATTGGCCATTTTATTTATGCATATCTAATAAAATGTGTTTTGATCCTTATCTCACATCTTATACAAACATCAGTTCTGGACACACTGCATATCTAAATATGAAAGATAAAACAATAAAGCCTTTTGAGAAAAACTGGAGAATATTTTCATGCCCTTGGAGTAGGAAGAACATAAACAGGACACATGAAGTAGTACCTAGAAAATAAATCAGACTGTAGTAAAATTAATAAATTATTACCAAAAAAAAATAAAATAAAAGATAACAATGTGGAATACAGGGAACCAAAGTGAAAAAGATTGACCAGAATAAATAAAGCACTCCCCAAAATCAATAAATAAAGGATAACCTTACAAAAAAGTGGATAAAAAGCTTGAAAAAATTCTTCGCAGAAGAAGATACCAAATACCCCAAAACAATAGAATGGGCCAGGCGCTGTTGCTCATGCCTGTTATCTCAGCACTTTGGGAGGCCAAAGTGGGCAGATTCCTTGACATCATGCATTCGAGACCATCCTGGCTAACATGGTGAAACCCTATCTCTACTAAAAACACAAAAATTAGCTAGGCGTGGTGGTGGGCACCTGTAACCCCAGCTACTCAGGAGGCTGAGACAGGAGGATCACTTGAACCTGGAGGCAGAGGTTGCAGTGAGCCAAGGTCATGCCACTGCACTCTGGCCTGAGTGACAAGCACAAAACTCCATCTCCAAAAAACTACAAACAAACAAACGAACAAAAACAACAATAGAATGGATAATATATTGTGGTAAATTCAACAATGGCATTCTATACAACGATGAAAATGAAAAGCGCTCAACTACATAAAATATGGATGAATCACACAAACATTATGCTGAATGAAAGAAACCAGACACAAATGAGTATGTAGGCACTGTATAATTCCACTTACATAATTTTGGCTTGCTATATAAATATACTCAAGGGCAAACAAAACTAACTTTTATCAGTTAGTGACCTTGAGGAATCATGAGTATGGTTGCTAGGGTGCTAATGATATTTCATTCATGATTCAGGTGATGGTCACACTGTTTGGTTTGTAAAAAATATATCAAATAACCAGGCAAGGTGGCTCATGCCTGTAATCCCAGCACTTTGGGAAGCCCAAGGTGGGCAGATAACTTGAGCTCACGAGTTTAAGACCAGCCTGGGCAATATGGCAAAACCCTGTCTGTAAAAAAATATGCAAAAATTAGCTGGATGTGGTGGCTCATGCCTATAGTCCCAGCTACTCAGAAAGCTGAGGTAAGAGACTCACTTGAGCCTGGGAGGTGGAGGTTGCAGTGAGCTGACATTATGCCCCTGCACTCCAGCCTGGGTGACAGAGTGAGATTGTTTCTATATCTATATCTATCTATCTATATATATCTATATCTATGTCTATATCTATATGTATATATATCAAACAATACTCTTTTTATTTAAAAAGTCTGAGGTATAATTAATGCAATTAACATAGATTTTAGAAGTTCAACTTGATGGCTTTTGATAATTGAATACCCTTGTGGAAACAACACCCAAAACAAAATATGAAAATTTTTCCCATGACCTTTTCCAGTCATTTTCCCTCCTTTTCAGATAGACTCCTTTCAGATTTTTAAAAAATGTTTTAGTTTTATTTGGTCTAGAAATTTACATAAGTAGAAGACTGTACCCTTTTTCGTGTCTATCTTGCTTAATTTTATGCTCTTGGAAGATTCGTTAATGTTCTTTCTACAGCATTAGCTTGTGCTTTATAGAAATTGCTGAGTACTAAGCACTATTTCAATTTGTGAATATGCTATAGTTTATCCTTTCTCTTATTAATTAATACTTGGATTGTTTACAGTGTTTGGTTATTATAAGTGAGGCTTCTGTGTATATATTTTTTTGAGACAATGTCTTGCTCTGTCACCCAGGCTGGAGTGCAGTGTCATGGGTCATTGTAACCTCGAACTAATGTGCTCAAGGAATCCTCCCACCTCAGTCTCCAGAGCAGCTAGAATTACAGGTCCATGCCACCATGCCCGGCTAATTTATTTACTTTTAATATAGAGGAAGTCTCACTGCGTTGCCCAGGCTGATCTTGAACCCCTGGCCTCAAGCGATCCTCCTGCCTCGCTTCCCAGTGTTTTAGAAGTACAGGTGCTAGCCACTGTGCCTAGCTCACATTTTTATACAAATGTTTTCATAGTCATATGTTTTTGTTTTTATTGGGTAAAAATCCCCAAAAGTGGAATTGGTGTGTCACAGAAGTTGAAATTCGTTGAAACGTCTCTTATGACCCATCAGATGCTCTGTCTCATGAATTATTCATATACACCTAGAAATGCGTATTTGGCAGTTATTTGGTATTGTTTTTGATAATATCAATTAGCTCACTTTGTATTATTCAGATCATGTTCAGATTGTATCTTTGTATTTCTGTTCTATTACTGACTTGAGGGATGCTAAAATTTGCAATTTGGTTAATACATCCATTTCTATTTTTAATTTTCCCATTTTTTTTCTTTAGATATTTTGAAGCCCTATTGTTTGGCGCACACACATAGGATTTTTATGTCTGTTTGATGAATTGTTATTTTTATTATTACTTAATGCCCATTTCTCCCCCTCCATTAGTGATATTTTTCTTAAAATCTACCTCGTCTTTAATATTAATATGGTGTGTGTGTGTATGTGTATGTGTACATGTATTCTTTCAGGTTCATCTAAATATGTGCCGTTTCTGCAGATCTGCAGTATTCTTATCTAGTATAGGTACCTGAAGAACATCTTTTTTAGCATTTCTTTTATACAGGAGATGAATTATTTTACCTTTTTGTTTATTGAGACTGTATTTTGGCTATGTTTACTTTTTGAAAGATATTTTTGCTTAATATGGAATCCTGTAACTCTCGGAACTTTAAAGATATTACATCACTTTCTGGTCTCCATTGTTTCTGGTGAGAAGTTAGCTATCATTTGTGATGTTGCTTTCCAACTTGTAATATGTCTTTTTATTTGGATTTTATTCAAGATTTTCTCTTTGATTATGTTTGACTCTTGTTAAATTGACTACAATGAGCCTGAGTATGGTTTTCTGTGTATCGCTGCTTTTTTTCCCTCTTTTGTGTATGCTGAGCTCCTTGGATCCATGGGTTGATGTCTTCTACGTTTTTGGAAAGTATTTGGACATCACTATTCAAAATATTTATTTTATCTCATTTTTCCTACTCTCTCCTTCTGGGGCTCCATTTAATATATGTCCGATCACTTGATATTATTTCATGTATCTTGGATGCTCTGTTATCTTTCCTTTTTTATTTCTAGTTATTTTACAAAGTTCATTTTGTAGTTTCTAGTTCTATACTGAACATTTCTCATTTCTTCATGCACCCTGTCAACCTTTTCCAGTAGATAAATAAACAGAAATATGTTTCACTATAATTATTATTATTTTAAAGTTTCCACCTGTTGATTCCAAGTGCTAGAACCTCTCTGAGTATGCTTCCACTTTTAATGGGAAATAGTATTTCCTTGCTTTTTCATATGTTTTGCAACATATGATTGCATTCCAGGCCTTTTGTGTAATAGAATGATACAGACTGAAATAAATATTTACCTTCAGAAAGGGACAATTTCCTTCTGTTATTCTACCTAAGTGGAGGGTAAGTTATTAAATTTCTGACTCAACTGGTGACTAGTTTGCAGCTTTAGTTTGATTTGGTTCCCCACTGGCTTCAAAATTTCGAGGGGTAAGTGATTAGAACTTTGTCTTATAGTAGTGCTTTAGATGTGAACAATGGCGAAATTGTGTAGACCCACCTGTGCTTCACAACTAGGCTACATAACTTTGAGTGTTCTGACCTTCTTGGCTTTTGATATCCAGCATATATCTTGCTATTTGTTTGAAACCTTTGCTGTCTTCAACTTTGTTGCTTCAGCCCTGTTAGACCAAATGAATCTTTGTTCTTCAGCAGCATTTTTTGCCAGAGTAAAGGTTTGTATCTTAGCCCCTTGCCCCCATCCAATATAGAAAATAACCACAGAGAAAAAACTGTTGCAAAAGTCGGATCACCTCCAGTTAAGTTCTGCCCTGCCTTGGATATTAATCTATCTCTTTTTCATTTCTTCATCAGCTCTATCAAGTCTTTACAAGGAAGATTTTAATCTAGCTTTTCCTATCATTTTCAGATAATTTGCCTGCTGCAACAATTCCCTTTTTCTTGGAAGCATTACTTGGTTGTTGTTCAAAATTGCTCAATTTTTCTTCACAAGCTATACACTCAAGAGAATAATTTACGATAATTATTTACTGTGTTATTTACTATGTTACAATTGCTTAATGTTACAACTATGTCAGATATAACTATCATTAAAAAATGGTATTTTTCCCCTTAAAATGTGTAAAATGTTATTGTTTCATTAAAAATGGCATAGAATCATTAATGTTTCCTTTTTATCTTGAAACCATTATGTCAGATAATTGATATTGTGGCTGTAAAATATTTTACACTTAAGGAGGCCAAAGCGAGATGATCACTTGAGGCCAGGAGTTCAAGATCAGCCTGGGCAACCTAGCAAGATCCCATTTCTACAAAATAAAAAATTAGCCAGGTGTGGTATCACCCCCTGTAGTCTCAGCTACTCAGGAGGCTGAGGCCAGAGAATCCCCTGAGCCCAGCAGTTCAGGCTGCAGTAAGCTATGATAGTGGCACCCCTGCCTGAACAATAGAAGGAGGTCTTGTTTCAGGAAAAAGATAAAAAGGCCAAGCGTGGTGGTGGCTCATGTCTGTAATCCCAGCACTCTGGGACTTGAAGACAGGCAGATTGCCTGAGCTCAGGAGTTTGAGAGAGCACCCTGGGCGACATGGCAAAACCCCGTCTCTACAAAACCTATAAAAATTAGAAAGATGTGGTGGCACATGCTGAAGTGGGAGGATTGCTTGAGCCGGGGAGGTCAAGGCTGCTGTAAGCCAAGATCGCACCACTGCACTCCAGCCTGGGTGACAGAGTAAGACCCTGTTTCAAAAGAAAAAAAAAAGAATTAATTAAAAAAAAATTGAAAAAAGTAAATATTGCATCCAATATTCAATTATGTTTATATAATGCTTGGAATGTTGTAATGTATAAACCTTCTGCAACTTGAAACATGAAAATGATTTAAAAACCTACATAATTAACTTTTCTGTAATATTTGTTGTATTTCAGAAACGATGAATATTTCAAAAAGAGCAAAGCTGCATGAAATGACTTAGCTTTAGTTCCTATTGATAGTTAAGTTTTGAAAGTCAGAATTTACATTTTATGTTTCAGAATTAACACGTTCCATGTGGTAATAGCGCACCTTGCATTTGGGAAGGGGGTTTAAGAAATATGTCTAAGAAATCTAAAATATGTTATAAACATTTAAAAATCTCCTTTAAGTAACAATATAATTTTATGGCATTAATTACATTCTACAATTTGGGGATTTATACCTTTATAGGTGAAATATATTTAACCTTTCTTTGGTAAATAGCATTTTTGCTTACATTTTTGTTCTAAATACATGGACATATCTGATCATTGCATTTTTTTAATTTAGCTTTTCTCTGCAAACTATGCACTATCATCTTCACTACTACTGCATTTTTTATGTACAAACGTCGGGTAAATGAGAGCACTGACATCCCAAATATAACTGTGAAGAATCCAAAAGTTAAGAAAAAAAGAGGAAACTGACTTGTAACTGGATCATCATCGTGTAAGAATTACACATTGTCAATCTATCAATGAAATATTTTATTAATATTAATAAAATTTAAAATAATAGTAATGTAATTACATGTTTAACAAACAAATGTACTTCATATAATTCTATATATTTTATTATATTTTGAGTGCAAATATAATAATATAGCCTCTGTGTTTAAAATTTTTAAAAATATACAATACAAATTTAATACTTTCAATAAAAGATAATACTTTGATTGAAAGAGATTGAGTGAAAATAGGAAAATACACCTAGGTTAATTTTGACTGAAGTGATATCCCATTAGTTGTTGACTTTTGCTATTTAGAATTAATTAGGTTCCCTTTTTATTCTTAGTACTTTTGATTTGGGCTGTAGATATTTATTTCTCCATTTTTCTAAATAAAAGTATATTTGCCACTTAAGTTCATATGATTATAGTTGAAATTAAAGTTGTATTTATTTTCCAAAAAGGACTATTTTAAACGTTTTGAAAATTAACATTTTATTTATCTATGATTTGACATATAGCAGTTTCCTCAGAAAATTTCTTTGGTTAATTGACTAGTTTACAATAAATATTTTCATGCTTCTTTAATCTTAGTAAACATAAAATTCAATATACTTCTACTTAATTTGTTTTTACCTTTTTACATTTGCTTTTTTACCTTCACTTGAATTTTGTTGATAAAGACTAACTGATAATCTGAGTTGAAACCCACTTTTGTGCTTACTTTTACACTTTGTTTTATAATTAATCATAATTATTTAATGTGAAGAAATATTTAAATGTAGAAAATGTGTCAGCTATTTATAGATTTTTTAAGCTAAAATGCATTTGTATAGAGATTTTTAAAATAATTTTTATACATTATTGTACATCAATTTAAATTATATTTTCCAAATATTGTATGCAAATCAGATTGTTGTGAAACAAAGTTCTCTACAATGTTTCTTTGTTCTCTTGGGAGAAGTGATAATAGCTGACAAAATTTCTCCTGTTATTAACATTACTCAGTGTCCCTATGTAGATGGGTGGGCAATTCAGGGTCGTGGCTAGCAGAAGAAAATGTGAAGCAGGGAATATTCATATCCTACTCTACATTTTTATTTCCTGCTATACATTTTATTTCAACATGCATTTTAAAAGACTATAAACTAGTCTTCATGTAAAACCCTGCTTGATTGCTTGACACTTCTCTGTTTGAACCAGCAGGATGCAGATCGTTTGAGGATCAGAGTGTGAAAATGAGTTTCTCTTTTAAAGATTCTCCAACATTTGTTTCTGTGCCCAACTTTCAGAAGAGGAAAATCACAAATGATGTTGACATAAGTAGCAAAAATGTATTTATGGTGATCTGCATTTTCATAATAAAGTGCCCTATTATGAAACATTTCTGATAAAGTTTTTAATGTATGTAGAATTTTTAGGGGTTACTGGGAGAATTAAAGTTTAATAATTTTAGATTATTTACATCTCTTCTTAATATTCTGCTGTCTAGAAATATCATGTTAAAAATTATACAACTAGGAAATAAAGTAAAATAATAACATTCAAAGCCACTTTGAACATGCTTGTAAGGTATGTTTGTAGGGAGGGGAGGTGTGTATAGATACATATTACCTGTTTATGCTTCTCTTGCTTTCTTTTTTTTCAGAAAATAGATCAGTGAAGGTATAATAAAAATTCTAGGTTAGGAAGTACTGTTAAAACTTTAAATTTAAATGTAGATTTTTGCTGTAACAGGATATGTGTTTCTGTATCACAAACTAATTCATGGAGGATTGATAAACAGGGAAGTAATGTAAATATAACTCAGAAGTTCTATTGGTTAATTCCAATTTAATACCTCTTTAAATAATCAGGGGAAGGTTTTCACTATTCTAGAGAAGAACTTAGCAATAAATTAAATCTTAAAAAATGCTAAAAATCCCACAGAAGTGCCTTCCTTTGGAGTCAGTTTTGAATGAGGTAATGCCATCAAGGATCATTATACTTTGAAAAGTATTAATGTACATTAGGATACTGCAAGTGCAAGTGGAGAAGCTAGAAAGATACTTCTAGATATTGGAATTCTAACTTTGATGAAACTGGCCTCTTTTTGGAGTTCATATCCTCAAGGATCTGCATTTTAAAGGAGGAAGGTGAGCCCCAGCATTTAATCCTACAGAGGACTGAGTATGGTAGTGGATAGAAAAGGTAGTGGAGGTTTAACTGTGCTAAGATGTGTTAAGATTCTAATTGTTTTTGTTAGAGCTCTGGTTACAAAGTTGAATATTTTTGAGTGGTTTAACCTTACAATATTTTCTCCATAAGCCTACTCAGTCCAGGTGCTTAATTTTGCCTAAAGGGACACTGTAAAGGAATGCATGCAAGATATTATAGTGGAAATGCTCATATTTTAAAATTGATGATAATTTATTTGTGCTCCTCAAGTTGCACTTGTTCTGAGTTCTTAAAATGATTGTTATGAAAACCCTAGGTTCTTACTCTTTTTCTTTTCTGGATTCTTTTTTTATATCAGATTGAAATTTTACTGCTTGTAACATCTAGCAGTTAATCTGATGTTAACTGTAGTCTAGAAATGCAATATGTAGCTGGGAAAGTGTCAATTTGGCATACTAGTCAGTTTTCAGCACTATAAAGAGTTTACTCCCATTTTTATATTTATTTTGTTATTTCAATTTGGCAGACACAGAGAAGTAAGGGTGTGACCAATTTAATATTTTTTAAAAGCACACTTCATATTTTTAACATTGTATAATATATTTTATTTGGGTATCACATATAGCACAATATGGGTTTTCAAACTAATGTGAGACTACTTTGTGAATATCTGCTATTGAAAGTGCTGGTGATGAATTTATTAATCTGTTGTTGACTCTTGATACAGGAGGTTTCTACTAGCTATAAACATTAATTGTAGTCCTTCCCTGTTGATTACACACACACACACACACACACACACATACACATATATATATATACCTTTTATTTTAAGTTCAGGGTACATGTGCAGGTTTGTTATGTAGGTAAACTGCATGTCATGAGAGTTTGCTGTACAGATTATTTTGTCACCCAGGTAATAAGCATAGTAATGAATAGGTAGTTTTTCCATCCTCACCCTGCTCTCCCGCTCCAACTTCAAGTACGCCCTGATGTCTGTTGCTCCTCTCTTTGTGGCCATGTGTTCTCACAATTTAGCTTCCAGTTGTGAGAACATGTGTTTGGTTTTCTGTTCTTGGGTTTGTTAGTTAGCTTAAGATAATGGCCTCCAGCTCCATCCATGTTGCTGCAAAGGAGATGATCTCATTCTTTTTATGGCTATGTAGCATTTTATGGTGTATATGTACCATATTTTCTTCCTCCAGTCTACTGTTGATGGGCATTTAGGTTGATTTCATACCTTTGTTATTGTGAATAGGGCTGCAATGCACATCTCTGTCCATGTGTTGTTATGGCAGGATGAATTGCATTCCTTTGGATATATACCCAATAATGACATCACTGGTAAAATGGTAATTCTGTGTGAAGTTCTTTGGGAAATTGCCACATTGCTTTCCACAATGGCAGAACTAATTTACATTCCTACCAGCAGTGTATAAGCATTCCTTTTTCTTCACAACTTTATCAGCATCTATTATTTTTGGCCTTTTTATAATTGCCATTCTTACTGGTATGAGATGGTATCTCATTGTAGTTTTTATATGAATTTCTCTAATGATGATGGTGTTGAAATTTTAATACTTGCAAGCTATGCATCTGACAAGAGTCTAATATCCAGAATATATAATGAACTTAAACAAATTTATAAGCAAGAAACAAATAATTCCACTAAAAATTGGGCAAAGGACATGATATTTTAATCAACCCCAACCTCTAATTCAGTCACCTATTTTCCAACTTGAAAATCCCAGATAAGGAAATAATAGAAAACATAAACTTGTTTCTATCTAAATGCAAGACATAACACAAAGAAGTTGAATTTTACAATAATTATTTGAAAAGAAGTCTCTAGTATTTTGTATTAACAGTCATTGGCTGCATGATGTTTCAGTTAATGACAGATTGCATATACAAAGGTGGTTTATCCTTATACAATCCATAAGACTGTAATAGGCCAATGATAGAATGTCATAATACAACACATTACTCATGTGTTTGTGGTGATTCTGCTGTTAATAAATCCACTGTGCTGCCAGTCATATAAAAGTATAGCACATACAATTATTATACCTATAGTACATAATATTTGATAATAATAATGATAAATGACTATGTTACTGGTTTATGTATTTACAATACCATACTATAATTTTTATTGTTATTTTGTAGTATACTCTTTCTATTCATAAAAAAGTTTGCTTTAAAACAATATGCCCCGTCACATCATGATGCAGGAGCAGCAGCTTCCTGATTACATTATTTTCTCTTGTGCTTTATTGAATCTTGTGTTGTTTTGTTCAAGATGGCCTCTAAGCACACAAAATCCACAGCTTATATGGTCAGTAAGGGGCTACAAGTGATTGGATAGCATGCACAATGACAATATACTCTAGTTTGTGTAAGTACTCTATGATATTTGCACACCAACAAAATCGCTAACAATGCATTTCTCACAATGAACATATCCCCATTGTTAAGTGACACATGACTATTTTTTCATATCAAAATTCAGCTTATGTTTCCAATTATGTGTTAGCACAGCATACATTTTTCTAATAGGTACTGTTCTGTTATTCATCCAGAGTAGAATACTGGATTTATAAAAAGGTAAAGTTTTGGTATACCTCCTTATATACTCATATGTCAACTCAAACTGGGGATACATTTTAAGAAGTGTTGTGCAGGCATCATAGAGTGTACTTATACAAACCTAGATGGCATAGCTTAGGCATACCAACCTAGGCTATATGGTATAGTCTATTATTCCTAGACTGCAAACTTGTTCAGCTTATTACTGTACTGAATACTGGAGGCAATTGTATTATAACACAATGGCAGGTGTTGATGTATGTAGACGTATCTAAATATAGAAAAGGAATAGTAAGAGTATGGCATATAAAATTTAAAAAATCGTACACTTGTATAGAATAATTACCATGAATACAGTTTACAGAACTGGAAATTGTTCTGGATAAATCAGTGAGTGACTGCTGAGCGAATGTAAAGGCCTAGGACATTACATTACTGTAGACTTTGTAAGCACTGTATATTTAGGCTACCTAAATATAGGTAGATATTTATAAAA
>NW_012107164.1:721329-723957 GCF_000951045.1 Mandrillus leucophaeus
CAGTTTCAGCTTTCTACATATGGCTAGCCAGTTTTCCCAGCATCATTTATTAAAAAGGGAATAATTTCCCCATTTCTTGTTTTTGTCAGGTTTGTCAAAGATCAGATGGTTGTAGATGTGTGGTATTATTTCTGAGGGCTCTATTCTGTTCCATTGGTCTATCTCTCTGTTTCGGTGCCAGTGTCATGCTGTTTTGGTTACTATAGCCTTGTAGTATAGTTTGAAGTCAGATAGCATGATGCCTCCAGCTTTCTTCTTTTTGCTTAGGATTGTCTTGGCAATGTGGGCTCTTTTTGGTTCCATATGAACTCTAAAGTAGTTTTATCCAATTCTGTGAAGAAAGTCATTGGTTGCTTGATGAGGATGGCATTGAATCTATAAATTACCTTGTATGGTATGGCTATTTTCATGATATTGATTCTTCCTATCCATGAGCATAGAATGTTATTCCATTTGTTTATGTCCTCCTTTATTCTGTTGAGCAGTGGTTTGTAGTTCTCCTTGAAGAGGTCCTTCACATCCCTTGTAAGTTGGATTCCTAGATATTTTATTCTCTTTGTAGTAATTGTGAATGGGAATTCACTCCTGATTTGTCTCTCTGTTTGTCTGTTACTGGTGTATAAGAATGCTTGTGATTTTTGCACATTGATTTTATATCCTGAGACTTTGCTGAAGTCGCTTATCAGCTTAAGGAGATTTGGGGCTGAGATGATGGGGTTTTCTAAATATGCACTCATGTCATCTGCAAAGAGGGACAATTTGACTTCGTCTTTTCCTAATTGAATACCCTTTATTTCTTTCTCTTACCTGATTACCTTAGCCAGAACTTCCAACACTATGTTGAATAGGAGTGGTGAGAGAGGGCATCCCTGTCTTGTGCCAGTTTTCAAAGGGAATGCTTGCAGTTTTTGCCCATTCAATATGATATTGGCTGTGATTTGTCATAAATAGCTCTTATTATTTTGATATATATTCCATCAATACCTAGTTTATTGAGCATTCCTAGCATGAAGGCTGTTGAATTTTGTCAAAGGCCTTTTCTGCATCTATTGAGATAATCATATAGTTGTGTCATTGGTTCTGTTTATGTGGTAGATTACGTTTATTGATTTGCATATGTTAAGCCAGCCTTGCATTGCAGGGATGAAGCCGGCTTGATCATCAGCTTGATCATGGTGGATAAGGTTTTTAATGTGCTGCTGGATTTGGTTTTCCAGTATTATATTGAGGATTTTCCCATCGATGTTCATCAGGGATATTGGTCTAAAATTCTCTTTTTTTGTTGTGTCTCTGCCAGACTTTAGTATCAGGATGATGCTGGCCTCATAAAATGAGTTAGGGAGGATTCTCTCTTTTTCTATTGATTGGAATAGTTTCAGAAGGAATGGTACCACCTCCTCTTTGTACCTCTGGTAGAATTCGGCCGTGAATCCATCTGGTCCTGGACTTTTTTTGGTTGGTAGGCTATTAATTATGGCCTCAATTTCAGAGCCTATTATTGGTCTATTAAGAGATTCAACTTCTTCCTGGTTTAATGTTGGGAGAGTGTATGTGTCCAGGAATTCATCCATTTCTTCTAGATTTTCTAGTTTATTTGAATAGAGGTGTTTATAGTATTCTCTGATGGTAGTTGGTATTTCTGTGGGATTGTTGGTGATATCCCCTTTATCATTTTTTATTGCATCTATTTGATTCTTCTCTCTTTTCTTCTTTATTAGTCTTGCTAGTGGTCTATCAATTTTGTTGATCTTTTCGAAAAACCAGTTCCTGAATTCACTGATTTTTTTGAAGGTTTTTTTGTGTCTCTATCTCCTTCAGTTCTGCTCTGATCTTAGTTATTTCTTGCCTTCTGCTAGCTTTCGAATATGTTTGCTCTTACTTCTCTAGTTCTTTTAATTGTGATGTTAGGGTGTCAATTTTAGATCTTTCCTGCTTTCTCTTGTACGCTTTTAGTGCTTTGAATTTCCCTCTACACACTGCTGTAAATGTGTCCCAGAGATTCTGGTACATTGTGTCTTTGATCTTATTGGTTTCACAGAACGTCTTTATTTCTGCCTTCATTTTGTTATTTACCTAGTAGTCATTCAGGAACAGGTTGTTCAGTTTCCACATAGTTGTGTGGTTTTGAGTGAGTTTCTTAATCCTGAGTTTTAATTTGATTGCACTGTGGTCTGAAAGATAGTTTATTGTGATTTCCTTTTTCTTACATTTGCTGAGGAGGGCTTTACTTTCAACTATGTGGTCAATTTTGGAATAAGTGCCATGTGGTGCTAAGAAGAATGTATATTCTGTTGGTTTGGGCTGGAGAGTTCTGTAGATGTCTATTAGGTGCAGAACTGAGTTCAAGTCCTGGATATCCTTGTTAACCTTCTGTATCATTGATCTGTCTAATATTGACAGTGTGGGATGTTAAAGTCTCCCATTATTATTGTTTGGGAGTCTAAGTGTCTTATTAGGTCTCTCAGGACTTGCTCTATGAATCTAGATGCTCCTGTATTGGGTGAATATTTAGCATACTTAGTTCTTCTTATTTAATTAATCCCTTTACCATTATGTAATAGCCTTCTTTGTCTCTTTTGATCTTTGTTTAAAGTCTGTTTTAGCAAAGACTAGGATTGTAATTGCTGT
>NW_012107164.1:724007-724493 GCF_000951045.1 Mandrillus leucophaeus
TTTTTTTTTTTAGCTTTCCATTTGCTTGGTAGATCTTCCTCCATACTTTTATTTTGAGGCTATGTGTGTCTCTGCAGTGAGATGGGTCTCCTGAATACAGCACACTGATGACTCTTTACTCTTCATCCAATTTGCCAGTCTGTGTCTTTTAATTGGGGCATTTAGGCTATTTACATTTAAGGTTAATATTGTTATGGGTGAATTTGATCCTGTCATTATGATGTTAGCTGGTTATTTTGCCCGTTAGTTGATGCAGTTTCTTTCTAGCATCAATGGTCTTTACAATTTGGAATGTTTTTGCAGTGGCTGGTACTGGTTGTTCCTTTCCATGTTTAGTTCTTCCTTTAGTAGCTCTTGTAAGGGAGGTGTGGTGGTGACAAAATCTCTCACGATCTGCTCATCTGTAAAGGATTTTATTTCTCCTTCACTTACGAAGCTCAGTTTGGCTGGATATAAAATCTTGGGTTGAAAATTCTTTTCTTGGCC
>NW_012107164.1:725288-734944 GCF_000951045.1 Mandrillus leucophaeus
TCCACTTGATTAAATCGGCTACTGAAGCTTGTGTATGTGTGACGTAGTTCTCCTGCCATGGCTTTCAGCTCCATCAGGTCATTTAAGGTCTTCTCTACACTTTTTATTCTAGTTAGCCCTTCATCTAACCTTTTTTTCAAGGTTTTTAGCCTCCTTGCAATGGGTTCAAACATCCTTCTTTAGCTCAGAGAAGTTATCACTGATCTTCTGAAGCCTACTTCTGTCAACTTGCCAAAGTCATTCCCCATCCAGCTTTGTTTTGTTGCTAGTGAGGAACTATGATCCTTTGGAGGAAAAGAAACGCTCTGGTTTTTAGAATTTTCAGCTTTTCTTCTCTGCTTTCTCCCCATCTTTGTGGTTTTATCTACTTTTGGTCTTTGACGTTGGTGACCTACAGATGGGGTTTTGGTGTGGATGACCTTTTTGTTGATGTTGATGCCATTCCTTTCTGGTTGTTAGTTTTCTTTCTAATAATCAGGTCCCTCAGCTGCAGGTCTGTTGGAGTTTGCTGGAGGTCCACTCCAGACCCTGTTTGCCTGGGTATCACCAGCAGAGGCTGCAGAACAGCAAATATTCCTGCCTGATCCCTCCTATGGAAGCTTCCCAGAAAGGCACCTGCCTGTATGAGGTGTCAGTTGGCCCCTACTGGGAGGTGTCTCTCAGTTAGGCTACACGGGTGTCAGGGACCTACTTGAGGAGGCAGTCTGTTTGTTCTCAGAGCTCAAACAGTGTGCTGGGAGAGCCACTGCTCTCTTCAGAGCTGTCAGACAGGGAAGTTTAAGTCTGCAGAAGTTTCTACTGCCTTTTGTTCCCCTATGCCCTGCCCCCAGAGGTGGTGTCAACAGAGGCAGTAGACCTTGCTGAGCTGCGTTGGGCTCCGCCCAATTAGAGCTTCTAGGCTGCTTTGTTTACCCACTCAAGCCTCAGCAATGGTGGACACCCCTCCCCCTGCCAGGCTGCTGCCTCACAGCTCATCTCAGTCTGCTGTGCTAGCAGTGAGCAAGGCTCCGTGGGCATGGGACCAGTCTAGCCAGGTGCAGGGTATAATCTCCTGGTGTGCCATTTGCTAAGATCATTGGAAAAGTGCAATATTTAGGTGGGACTGTCTCATTTTTCCAGGTACAGTCTGTCACAGCTTCCCTTGGCTAGGAAAGGGAAATCCCCTGACCCCTTGTGCTTCCTGGGTGAGGCAATGCTCCACCCTGCTTTGGCTCCCCTTCCATGGGCTGCACCCACTGTCCAACCAGTCCCAATGTGATGAACAAGGTACCTCAGCTGGAAATGCAGAAATCACCTGTCTTCCGCATTGATCACGCTGGGAGTTGCAGACTGGAGCTGTTCCTATTCAGCCATCCTGGAACAGACCTACCCCGTTGTATCATTCTTATGCCTTTGCATCCTCATAGCTTAGCTTCCACTTATAAGTGAGAATATACGCTATTTGGTTTCCAATCCTGAGTTACTTCACTTAGAATAATGGTCTCCAACTCCATCCAGGTTGCTGCAAATGCCATTATTTCATTTCTTTTTATGGCTTAGTAGTATTCCATGGTATATACGTAGCACCTTTTCATTATCCACATGTTGGTTGATGGGAATGTAGGATGGTTCTGTATTTTCACAACTGCGAATTGTGGTGCTATAAACATGCATGTGCAAATATCTTTTTTATATAATAATTTATTTTCCTTTGGGTGGATACCCAGTAGTGAGACTACTAGATCAAATGGTAGTTCTACTTTTAGTTCTTTAAGGAATCTCCTTTCTCTTTTCCACAAGGGTTGTGCTAGGTTACATTCTCACCAGCAGTGTAAAAGTGTTCCCTTTTCAAAATCCATGCCAACATCTATTGTATTTTTACTTTTTAATTATGGTCATTCTTGCAGGAATGAGGTAGTATCTCACTGTAGTTTCAATTTGCATTTCCCTGATGATTAATAATGTTGAATATTTTTTCATATGCTTGTTGGCTATTTTATACCTTTTTTTGAGAATTGTCTATTCATGTCCTCAGACCACTTTATGATGGCATTATTATTATTGCTTTTTTCTTGCTGATTTGAGTTCCTTGTAGATCTGGAAATTAGTCCCTTGTTAGATGCATAATTTGTGAATGTTTTCTCTCACTCTGTGGGTTGTCTGTTTACTCTGCTAGTTATTTCTTTTGCTGTGCAGAAGCTGTTTAGTTTAATTGGGTCTCATCTACTTATTTTTCTTTTTGTTGCATTTGCTTTTGTGTTCTTGGTCATGAAGTCTTTGCCTAAGCTAACATCTAGAAGAGTTTTTCCAGTGTTATCTCTGGAATTTTGATGGTTTCAGATCTTAGATTTAAGCCTTTTATCCATCTTGAGTTGATTTTTGTATAAGGTGAAAGATGAGCATCAGTTTAATTTGCCTATGTGTGGCTTGCCAATTATCCCAGTGCTATTTGTTAAATAGGGTGTTTTTTCCCCAGTTTATGTTTTTGTTTCCTTTGTTGAAGATCAGTTGGTTGTAAGTAACTGGCCTTATTTCTGGGTTCTTTATTCTGTTCCATTGGTCTCCGTGTCTATTTTTATATTAGTACCATGCTATTTGATAACTATAGCCTTGCAGTATAGTTTGAAGTTGGGTAATGTAATGCCTCTTGAATTGTTCTTTTTGTTTAGTCTTGCTTTGGCTATGCAGGCTCTTTTTTTGTTTCATATGAATTTTAGGATTTTTTTTCTAGTTCTGTGAAGAATAATGATGGTATTTTGATGGGAATTGCATTGAATCTGTAGATTTTTTTTGGCAGTATAGTCATTTTCACAATATTGATTCTACCCATCTGTGAGCATGAGATGTGTTTCCATTTGTGTCATCTGTGATTTCTTTCAGCAGTGTTTTATAGTATTCTTTACAGAGATCTTTCACCTCTTTGGTTAAGTATATTCCTAAGTGTTTTTTAGTTTTGAAGCTGTTGTAAAAGGGATTAAGTTCTTGCTTTGTTTCTCAGCTTTGTCATTGTTGGTGTATAGCAGTACTACTGATTTGTGTATATTGATTTTGCATCCTGAAATTATACTGAATTTATCTGTCAGATCTAGGAGCTTTTTGCATAAGTCTTCAGGGTTTTCCAGATATGTAATTATATCATTGGCAAACAGCAACAGTTTGACTTCTGTTTCACTGATTTGGATGTCCTTCTTTCTCTCGTCTGATTGCTCTGGCTATTACTTCTAGTACTGGATTGAACAGAGTGGTGAAAGTGGGCATCTCTGCCTTGTTTCCATTCTCGGGGGAATGCTTTCAACTTTTGCCGGTTCAAGATGATGTTCGCTATGGATTTGTCATAGATACCTCTTATTACCTTGCAGTTTGCCCCTTATATGTCAATTTTGTTGAGAGTTTTTATTATAAATTGATGCTGGATTTTGTCAAATGTATTTTCTGCATCTATTGAGGTTATTACATAATTTTTATTTTTGTTCTGTTTATGTGATGCATCACATTATTGACTTGAGTATGTTAAACCATCCCTGCATCCTTGGTATGAAACCCACTTGATCATGATGTGTTATCTTTTTGATATGCTGTTGGATTCAGTTAGCTAGTATTTTTTTGAGGATTTCTGTATCTATGTTCATCAGTGATATTGGTCTGTAGTTTTCTTTTTTGTTATGTCTTTTCCTGGTTTCAGTATTATGGTGACATTGGCTACACAGAATGATTTAGGGAGAATTCCCTCTTTTTCTCTCTTTTGGAATAATTTCAGTAGGATTGGTATCAATTCTTCCTTGAATGTCTGACAGAATTTAGCTGTGAATTTATCTGGTCCTAGACTTTTTTTTGTGGGCAATTTTTCTATCACTGTTTCAATCTCACTACTTGTTGGTCTGTTCAGAGTTTTTATTTCTTCCTTATTTAATCTAGGAGGGCTGTATATTTCCAGGAATTTATTCTTCTCTAGATTTTCTAGTTTGGGTACATAAAAGTGTTCATAGTAACCTTAAATTATCTTTTGTATTTCTGCAGTATTGGTAGTAATATCTTCCCCTTTCATTTGTAATGGAGCTTATTTGTATCTTCTCTCTTCTTTTCTTGGTTAATCTCCCTAATGATCTACAAATTTTTTGTCTTCAAAACACCAGCTTTTTGTTATTTACCTTTTGTATTTTTTTTTTGTTTGTTTCGATTTCATTTAGTTCTGCTCTGATCTTTGCTATTTCTCTTCTTCTGCTGGTTTCGGGTTTGGTTTGTTCTTGTTTCTCTGGTTCCTTGCGATGTGACCTTAGATTGTCTATTTGTATTCTTTCAGACTTTTTGATGTAGGCATTTAATTCTATAAACTTTTCTCTTAGCACCGCTTTTGCTATATCCCAAAGGTTTTGATAAGTTGTGTCACTATTATCATTCAGTTTAAAGAATGTATTAATTGTCGTCCTGATTTTATTTTTGACCCAAAGATCATTCAAGAGCAGATTAATTTCCATGTGTTTGTATTGTTTTGAGGGTTCCTTTT
Organism: Mandrillus leucophaeus; assembly: GCF_000951045.1. NCBI lineage: Eukaryota > Metazoa > Chordata > Mammalia > Primates > Cercopithecidae > Mandrillus > Mandrillus leucophaeus. Next base: position 729,772 of record NW_012107164.1, read on the forward strand.
GGAGTGAATTTCCAGTTTTATTCCACTGTGGTCTGAGAGGATACTTGATATGACTTTGATTGTCTTAAATTTATTGAGACTTGTTTTGTGGCCTATTATATGGTCTGTCTTGGAGAATGTTTCACGTGCTGATGAAAAGAATGTATATGCCGCAGTTGTTGGGTAGAATGTTCTGCAAATATCTGTTAAGATCATTTGTTCTAAGGTATAGTTTAAGTTCATTTTTTTGTTGTTGACTTTCTGTCTCGATGATCTGTCTAGTGCTATCAGTGGAGTATTGAAATCCCCCACTATTATTGCGTTGTTGTTGATCTCATTTTCTAAGTCTAGTTGTAATTGTTTTATGGACTTGGGAGCTCCAGTGTTAGGTGCATATATTTAAAATTATGATATTTTCTTTTTTGATGAATCCTTTTTATCATTGTATAATGTCCTTCTCTGTCTTTTTTTTTTTTTTTTGCCATTGTTGCTTTAAAGTGTGTTTTATCTGATATAAGAATAGCTACTCCCCTGAGGCAGGAGAACGACGTAAACCTGGGAGGCGGAGCTTGCAGTGAGCCGAGATCACGCCACTGAACTCCAGCCTGGGCGACAGAGCGAGACTCCGTCTCAAAAAAAAAAAAAAGAAAAGAAAAAAGAATAGCTACTCCTGCTTGCTTGCTTTTGGTTTCCATTTGCATGGAATATCTTTCTACACTTTTTTACCTTAAGTTTATGTGAGTCCTCATGTGTCAGGTCAGTCTCTTGAAGATAGAAGACATTTGGTTGGTGAATTTTTATCCATTCTGCCAGTCTGTATGTTTTTCACTAGAGCATTTAGGCCACTCACTTTCAACATTAGCATTGAGATGTGAGGTACTGTTCTATTCATCATGTTAGCTGTTGCCTAAATAGTATGCTTTTTAAAAATTGTTTTATTGTTTTATTGGCCTTGTGAGATTTATGTCCTAAGAAGATTCTATTTTGCTGTATTTTCAGATTTTGTTTCAAGATTTCAGACTTCTTTTAGCATTTCTTGTAGTGCTGGCCTGGTAGTGATTAATTCTCTCAGCACTTGTTTGAAAAAAGACTATCTTCCCTTCATTTATGATGCTTAGTTTGAATGGATACAAAATTGTTGTCTGACAATTATTTTGTTTCAGGAGACTAAAGATAGGACCACAGTCCCTTCTGGCTTGAGAGGTTTCTGCTGAGATATCAGTTGTAAATCTTAAAGGTTTTCCTTCATAGGTTACCTGATGTTTTTGTCTCACAGCTTTTAAGATTTTTTTCTTCACCTTAATTTTAGATAACATCATGACTATCTGTCTGGATGATAATCTTTTCATGAAAAATTTTCAGGAATTCTTTGAGCTTCTTGTATTTGGATATCTAGATCTCTAGCAAGGCTGGGGAAGTTTTCTTCGATTTTTCCCTCAACTAAGTTTTCCAAACATTTAGATTTCTCTTCTTCTCCAGCCCAGAGCCTGGTAGCCCTGCTGGGTGGCTAGACCCAGAAGAGTAATAACAATCACTGCAATCTGGCTCTTAAGAAGCTTAATCCCTAGGGAAGGTGGAGAGTACCACATCAAGGGATCACACCATGGGATAAAAGAATCTGAACAGAAGGCCATGCGTTTCAGATCTTTCTAATTTTGAGTAGTTTTTCACAGCATAGACACAATTGCAGTGCTGGGTGCAGTAGGGAAAGTCCACACTTATACCACAACAGGCAGGTAGCATCTCTGATCAAGAAGGATCTTGGAGAGGGGGTTCTTGTTTCCCCTGGCACTCCACAGAAGACATAGCTGGGGCTTCCCCCATAGGAATTTAGTGTGGAAGCACCTGTAGACAGCCTTTCTGGAACAATCTAGGGTGACTGCAGCCCCACAGAAGGTGCATACTCCAGATTCTAACTCCTTTCTGGCCATATCTTTCTGGTGAACCTTGGAAGGGATGATACTGAAGAAACCCCTTGGACTCAAAGGAAATAGACTGCAACACTGATTTGCTGACTTTTGATAAGTGTTAGGGTACCCAAGTAAAGGATGGGATTGGGTTAGAGACCCAACTTAGAGGTTAGAGTCTCTCCTAAGACAGAGAGGGTTAAAGACTCTTCTCATTTAAGGTAAGGACACTGGACTGACCTTGGGTTCAAGGCCCAACTTAGGAAGGTTAGAGTCCTTACTAAGATTTAGGGGGTTAGATGCCCCTCTCAGCAAAGTCCCTCTCACCTAAGAATGGGTTTGGCACCATGGGATGTTAACTGTTATGCTCTTTGTATTAATCTGCCTTGTCCTCTTTGTTGCATGAGTCAATGAGTCAACTCCTGGCTGCTGTTTCAGTTTCACTGTCATTTTCAGAAGACTTCATTTAGCTGGTCTTACGAATTTAAATTACTGTTTCCCCGTGTGCCTACTAATTTCTGTCCATTTGCTTGTGAAACATTGGGAACAAAAAGCATTGAAGTCTCTGTCTCTAAAATTGCTGACTGAGATTAGATATTTAACAACTATGAGCAATAAGATTAGATAGATGTGGTTATGTTTTGTTGCAGCTATGCCCACTATGTGTGATCTAGAGGCATTAGGATGGAAATCATGGAACTCTTCTCTTTGCTGTTTCATTACATTTACATGCCATAAATAAATAAATAAATAAAATATTTTTTAAAGCCCTTCTTCCCTGTCTTTGATTCAGGCAAATCAGCTTTGCTTATCCAATCCATGCTGTCACTATTGCCCAGAACCTACTTGCTCTGGTCATTCCCATCTAAATCCTCTTCATTTCCTTTGCTTTATTCAACATTTATTTATTGGATTCCATGTTGTGGTTTATCTAAAATTCATGGCTCAGCCCATTTATATCACTCAGATAGTGTGAATAAGAGAATTCAATTTTTGGCAGGGATCCCCTCATTAATGTAGCTGGCCTTTAAAACCTCTTTTATCCTTTTTAGTGGAACTTGGCCAGTGGCAATACAATCTTACAGGTTTGGAACTATTTTTTTAACATCAACTGCCTCCTTCATGGGAACCACAGCATTGATCCCAAAGGACTCACAGCTAGGACGTTTTCTAGAATATTTGGAACAGTTTAAACTAAATAGACTTAAGAAAAGAAAGCTGGTGTTTCTATGTAATACTGTTTAGTCTCAGTGTTATTTGGAAAAACAAGAGAAATGACTTCCTACTGGAACTACAGCCTTTAATACTATTCTTAAACTTGATTTGTTTTGTAAGTGGGTGGGAAAATGGGATAAAATATCATATGTTCAAGCGTTTTTGTTGCTCAGTCAGGATAAAACCTGGCAGCAAACATGTGCATCTTTGATGAAAGGAAAGGAAGAAAAAAAAACTAGAAATACTAGATGATCCTTTGGTGCAAGCACCCCCAGTTCAATATGCATTTTTCGATGGAGCAGAACCTCCTTCTGTCAGCTTTGAAGGTTCAGATGTGTTGGTCCTTTCTCCCTCTAGTCCAGGTAAGGACCTGTCTAATTCCACTCTATACCCACCACTCCCTGAGAAACCTAGCCTTGTGAGTATACTTATAGTGGAGCCTCTTATCAACCTCCAGAGGGAAATCTTTGTCCACTTAGAGAGGTGGCAAGTGAGGAAAAAGGCACTGTAAGAATACATATCCCCTTTTCCATGTCTGATGTTATTATATGTAAAGAAAAGTTTGGTCATTTCTCTGAAAATCCAGGAAAATTCGTAGATGAATTTGAGGAATTAACTCTGACATATAGTTTAACTTGGCAGGATCTTCATGTTTTGTTGCCTCTGTGTTATACAGTGGAAGAGAAACAACACATTTTGGGGACAGCTAAGACCCATGTAGATGAAGTATTGGCTCACAACACTAATCATAATATATATTAGGCAGGAGGTATAGCAGTTCCAAATCAAGATCTAGAATGAAACTATCAAAGGTACAGGGGACTTGGGGAGGAGAGATCATATCATCGCTTGTTTGTTGGAAGGGATGAAGAAATGTATGAAAAAACCTGTTAACTATGAAGAGGTTAAGGAAGTTTCTCAGCGTAAAGATGAGAATCCAGCATTGTTTGTAGAGTGTTTAGTTGAGGCAATTAGGAAATATACTAACACGATCCTGCCTCAAGGGAAGGAAAGAACCTTTTGGGAGTACCTCTTATAAGCCAGTCTGCCCCTTGTATCAGTAGGAAACTACAAAAAGCAATGATCGGTCCCCAGACTCCTATGGAACAGCTTTTGGATATGGTGTTTTTAGTTTTTAATAACAGGGACAGAGTAGAAAGAGCCAGAAGGACCTCCAATGAGGTGTAGTTCTTGGCTTCAGCCTTAAGCTCACCTCCCACATGGAGTTGCCCTCCTGAGTCTTGGCCTAAATAAGGGATGCAGAAAGATGGAAAGCCCAAAGCTGGGCATCCAAGTCACCGTGCCTTGGGCATAAATCAATGTGCATCCTGCAAATAAATTGGCCATTGGAAGAGAGACTGCCTAGCACTCCTAAGGGAGCCATCAGCACCTGCATCAATAATGGCTGAAATAGCCAGTCAAGCCCAAGAGTGAGAGGGCCTGGGACCTTCTGCCACAGCTCCCACTGGACAACTAGTCATATCTTGGGAGGAGCCTTGGGTAACCCTTGACATGGCAGGTAAGAATATTAACTTCCTTCTGGATATAGAAGCTGTTTACTCTGTTTTGACCAATTATAATGGGCCTCTGTCACCCAAAAACTGAATGGTCACAGGAATAGATAGACAAGCTCATGGAAGCCATTTTACCTATTCTTTAAGCTGGTCTTCAGGGACCTCAGTTTACTCATATGCCTTCCTTATTATGCCTGAATGCACAACCCCCTTGTTGGAAAGGGATTTGTTAACTCAGCTGCAAACGGTGGTATAGTTTGGAAATCATAAAGCAGATGAGGGATTGCTCTTTTTCCTTTTCTGTGATAAGGGAGCTAAATCAATATGGCACTTATCTAGTTTACCTATTGAAGTAACGTCCCAAGTAAATCCTATAGTATGAGACACTGAGATTCCAGGCAAAGTGTTAAACATTCCTCCAGTTTGCATCTAACTTAGGCCTGGTGTCCCATACACCTGGTAAGAGACATTACCCCTTAAAGCCAGAGGCACAAAGAGGGATCAAACCATTAATAGCTAAGTTTTTGCAGTTTGGGTTATTAAGGCCCCATGAATCTC
>NW_012107164.1:734994-737292 GCF_000951045.1 Mandrillus leucophaeus
ACCTCAGTTTACTCATATGCCTTCCTTATTATGCCTGAATGCACAACCCCCTTGTTGGAAAGGGATTTGTTAACTCAGCTGCAAACGGTGGTATATTTTGGAAATCATAAAGCAGATGAGGGATTGCTCTCTTTCCTTTTCTGTGATAAGGGAGCTAAGTCAATATGGGACTTATCTAGTTTACCTATTGAAGTAACGTTCCAAGTAAATCCTATAGTATGAGACACTGAGATTCCAAGTAAAGTGTTAAACATTCCTCCAGTTTGCATCTAACTTAGGCCTGGTGTCCCATACACCTGGTAAGAGACACTACCCCTTAAAGCCAGAGGCACAAAGAGGGATCAAACCATTAATAGCTAAGTTTTTGCAGTTTGGGTTATTAAGGCCCCATGAATCTCCTCATCATATGCCAATCTTGATAGTTAAAAAGCCAAATGGAGACTTTAGATTTGTTCAAGATCTTCAAGCTGTCAAAGAGGCTGTTGTTTCCATACATTTTATAGTCCCCAATCCCTGCATGCTGTTAGCCCAGGTCCTTGGGGATGCTGATTGGTTTATGGTCTTAGATCTTAAGGATGCCAGGGCTTTTTTGTTTGTTTAGTTGGTTGGTTTTGTTTTTGTCATTGTTATTTGAGACAGTCTCACTCTTTCACCCAGGCTGGAGTGCAGTGGTGCGATCTCGGCTCACCGCAAGCTCTGTCTCCCGGGTTCATGCCATTCTCCTGCTTCAGCCTCCCGAGTAGCTGGGACTACAGGCGCCCGCCACCATGCCCAGCTAAATTTTTGTATTTTTAGTAGAGTTTCACCTCTACTAAAGGTGATTTCACCCTGTTAGCCAGGATGATCTCGATCTCCTGACCTCATGATCTGCTCACCTCGGCCTCCCAAAGTGCTGGGATTACAGGTGTGAGCCACCACGCCTGGCCAAGGATGCCGTTTTTTTGCCTTCCAGTACACCCTGATTCACAATTCATCTTTGCTTTTGAATAGACTGATTCTGATAGTCATTCACTTGGACAGTTCTTCCGCAGGAATTTATAGATAGCCCTCATTTGTTTGGAAATGCATTGGCTAAAGAATTAAGAATGTTACAATTAAATAAGGCACTGTTATCCAACATGTGGATGACTTATTGGCAACTAGCTCCACCAAAAGAGATTCAGATGAAAATACCATTAAGATGCTAAATTTTCTGGGAACTAATGAGTATAGGGTCTTGCTGCATAAGGTTCAGATTTCAACTCAAAGGGTTAAATACTTAGGATATGTCCTAACCCTTGGCACCCAGACAATAGCACTAGAAAGGAAACTATCTTGGGTATTCCAGAATACCAAACTAGAAAGCAGCTGTGGGTTTTCCTAGGGATGGCAAGCTTTTGCAATTTGAGTGCCTGGATTTGGGCTTATAGCCAACTTTTATAGGAGGCCCTGAAAGGAGCAGATGTAGATCCTGTTGAATCGGATAGTAATTGTAACATTATTTTAATGATGTTTAAATAATAATAAAACATTATTCTAATGATGTGAGAGTAATTTAATGCTCTCAAAAGATAATTAGGATCAGCTCCTGCCCTAGGAATTCCTAATCTTGATAAGTCATTTTTAGTTTATGCGGCTGAAAAACAAGGAACAGCCCTAGCAGTCCTTGTTCAGAAGCTGGGAGATATCCCCCAAGCAGTGGTATATTTCTCTAAATAATTAGACCATGTCATTTCAGAATGGCCTGGATGCCTCAGGGTAGTTGCAGCAACTGCTCTTTAAGTAAATGAAGCTAATAAACCGGCTTTAGGACATCTGGAAGTTTTAACCCCACACCAAGTACAAGGGTCCAAGTTTAAGTCATCCACACATTGGATAAGAGTGCCTTATTTAATTGTAACATTCTTAATTCTCTAGCCAATGCATTTCCAAACAGAAGCTAAAGGACACCAGTGGATGACAGGGGGATGCTTACTGAAATATCAGGCTTTGCTGCTAGACACTCCTGATGTAACTCTTAAAGTATGCCTGACTTTGAATCCAGCTACCTTTTAGCCTGAACACACAGGTACCCTAGATCATTCTTGCATACAAGTCATGGAACAAGTTTACTGCAACCAGCCAGATTTACAGGATGAGCCTCTAGATAAACCTGAGGTCGAATGGTTTACTATAGAGGTAGCTTTGTTCACCAGGGAAACGGGAAAGCTGGGCATGCTGTTGTCAGTTAACAGAAGGTATTTGAATCTCAGGCCTTACTAGCTTCAACCTTGGTTTAAAAGGCTGAATTAATAGCTCTTAGTAGAGCCCTGGAATAGG
>NW_012107164.1:737342-745499 GCF_000951045.1 Mandrillus leucophaeus
AGATAGCCCTCATTTGTTTGGAAATGCATTGGCTAAAGAATTAAGAATGTTACAATTAAATAAGGCACTGTTATCCAACATGTGGATGACTTATTGGCAACTAGCTCCACCAAAAGAGATTCAGATGAAAATACCATTAAGATGCTAAATTTTCTGGGAACTAATGAGTATAGGGTCTTGCTGCATAAGGTTCAGATTTCAACTCAAAGGGTTAAATACTTAGGATATGTCCTAACCCTTGGCACCCAGACAATAGCACTAGAAAGGAAAGCTATCTTGGGTATTCCAGAATACCAAACTAGAAAGCAGCTGTGGGTTTTCCTAGGGATGGCAAGCTTTTGCAATTTGAGTGCCTGGATTTGGGCTTATAGCCAACTTTTATAGGAGGCCCTGAAAGGAGCAGATGTAGATCCTGTTGAATCGGATAGTAATTGTAACATTATTTTAATGATGTTTAAATAATAATAAAACATTATTCTAATGATGTGAGAGTAATTTAATGCTCTCAAAAGATAATTAGGATCAGCTCCTGCCCTAGGAATTCCTAATCTTGATAAGTCATTTTTAGTTTATGCGGCTGAAAAACAAGGAACAGCCCTAGCAGTCCTTGTTCAGAAGCTGGGAGATATCCCCCAAGCAGTGGTATATTTCTCTAAATAATTAGACCATGTCATTTCAGAATGGCCTGGATGCCTCAGGGTAGTTGCAGCAACTGCTCTTTAAGTAAATGAAGCTAATAAACCGGCTTTAGGACATCTGGAAGTTTTAACCCCACACCAAGTACAAGGGTCCAAGTTTAAGTCATCCACACATTGGATAAGAGTGCCTTATTTAATTGTAACATTCTTAATTCTCTAGCCAATGCATTTCCAAACAGAAGCTAAAGGACACCAGTGGATGACAGGGGGATGCTTACTGAAATATCAGGCTTTGCTGCTAGACACTCCTGATGTAACTCTTAAAGTATGCCTGACTTTGAATCCAGCTACCTTTTAGCCTGAACACACAGGTACCCTAGATCATTCTTGCATACAAGTCATGGAACAAGTTTACTGCAACCAGCCAGATTTACAGGATGAGCCTCTAGATAAACCTGAGGTCGAATGGTTTACTATAGAGGTAGCTTTGTTCACCAGGGAAACGGGAAAGCTGGGCATGCTGTTGTCAGTTAACAGAAGGTATTTGAATCTCAGGCCTTACTAGCTTCAACCTTGGTTTAAAAGGCTGAATTAATAGCTCTTAGTAGAGCCCTGGAATAGGAAAAGAACTTGAGAATCAACATTTACACTGATTCTAAGTATGCCTTTCTGATACTTCATGTTCATGTGCTATCTGGAAAGAACGGGAACTCCTAACTGCTAAGGGTTCCCCTGTAAAACATTACTGGGAAATTCTGAATCTATTGGATGCTGTTTTGCTGTCCAAGGAAGTAGCCGTAATTCATTGCAGAGGGCATCAAAAAGGAGACTATAGTGTGGCAAAGGGAAACTTCTTTGCAGATGTGGCAGCTAAGGCAGCTGCATTAAAGGAGCCAGTTGGACTTGTAGGCATATTAGTGTCCTCTGCACCAGTAACGAAGAACTAGGATATACTAAAGAGGAAGAAGAATGGGCTAAAGGTCAGGGTTTAATTCAAGATTCTTCTGAATGGCTTATCAATGATAACAAACTGTTGATACCAGGTGCTAATCAGTGGGAAATAGTTACGCATTTTCATGACTCCACTCCTTTGGGAAGAGATTTCCTGTTACAGTTGATGTCTTGGCTTTTTATAGGAAAAGGCTTAGAACAGTAAAGCAGGTAACTCAGGCCTGTGAATTCTGTGCCCAGAATAACCCAAATAACCAATCTTTACCGCTTCCTTTAGTAGGTCCTGTTCAGCATAGGGGGCTATTTCCTGGTGAAGATTAGCAAGTAGATTATACTCAGATGCCCCAATGTAAAGAGTTTAATTATTTATTAGTATTCTCAACACCTTTACCTGTTGGATCTAGGCTTCTCCTACCAGGTGTGAAAAGGAAATTGAGGTTTCTAACCTATTAAAAGAACTAATTCCTAGATTTGGGCTGCCTAAGAGCTTGAAGAGTAATAATGGCGCATCTTTCACAGCAACAACTACCCAAAACATATCTTCACCCCTAGGAATTCAGTGCTGCCTTCACTTGTTATGGAGGCCACAGTCTTCAGGGAAAGTAGAAAGAGCCCATGAAACTCTAAAAAGGACTTGTGCTAAACTATGCCAAGATTCATCAGAAACCTGGCTGTCTTTACTGCTTGTAGCCTTGTTGCATGTTTGAGTAGCTTCCAGAGCAATCTCCAGCCCAGCCCTTTTGAAATAATGTATGGAAGGCCTTTCTTAACCACAAACTTCCTAATAGACATAGATACTTTCAAGCTACAAAATTCTGTAATCAACGTAGGACAAGTGCAAAAGGCACTCCTTGAATATGGAAATCAAAGACTCCCTTCCTCTAATAAGGAAGAGAATCTTTTTACAACCCAGCAGGGAAATTGGCTCTTATTAAAAACTTGGAAAGTTCCCCAGCAGGTCAACTTTCCCCCAAATGGAAGGTACCCTATCAAGTTTTCCGTGGTACTCCAACTGCAGTTAAACTTCTGGGAATAAACAACTGGGTCCACTTATCTCAAGTTAAACCTGTCTCTGATGAGGTCCCACAAGCCGACAGAACAAAAGAGACTGATCCCACGTATTGCTGTGAGCCAAGCAGGGACCTCCAGCTCCTGTTCAGAAGAATTGAAAGGGACAGGTAACATAGCGATATAGATTGGCATTCTACTTTTGCGTATAAGTTGAAATCATACAGTAACTTATGTGCTGAGTGGGCACAGACTTTAGCCTCTCTACATAATCAGACAAACTGTGAGTATGTGGAGAATTGCCACTTTCCTCCACTTCCGAGTTGCCCTGGCATATTCAACTGGCCAACCTAAGTTTGTGGGGATTTTGTTGTGATTTAGAAACTGCACATTGTAAAAATAGCCCCTCTTTTCCCATGTATCATAGCCACATACACCTTAGCCTATTCCTCTCCTACTGTGAGACAAGAAGACACCTTTTCATCTAATTAGGAAACAGCTAAACTTCATCCCAAATTTAGGTTCTACTGTTCACGATGGACTTGGGCAGATGACAGCTGTTCAAGTACAGGTACCAGGCAAAGAGTCTCTGTTTACAAAGTCACAATAATAGTCACCACCAGACTAGAACTCGTGATATGGGATGGTTATCACCTCAACAATGTAATTAGATCCTTCTTTCAACAGGGCCGATGTGGATGGGATGGCAACATAATTTGCCAAAAATGGGTGTCTACCGTTCTCCTTGGGAGTGGTTATGGGCTTGTGGAACTCATGGCTGGCCATACTTACCTTATAACTGGACTGGAAGGTGTACTTGGGGTTGTCCTTATCTCCTGGGATGTAACTTCAACCTCACTAAACAGGACTCTCTTCCATCTAACTGGGATATTATAAAGGTTCTCCATAGGTGACAAAAACAGAAATTTTGGTGGTTCTACCCAATGGCTATATTTTCCCCACAGGCAGCTACAATCAGTATTGAGTTACAAGTTGAAACCTTAGACAAGTACATGAGTGCAGCTTTCAATAATAATGCCATGCCCTTACCCTCTTAACTGAGGAAACTTCTCAGATTAGGCAGTAGCCTTACAAAATCATACGGCTTTGGACATTTGAACAGCAGCCCAAGGAGGAACACGTGCTTTGATCAAAACCAAATATTGTGTGTATGTTCCAGATTATTCACATAATATTACCCAGGCTACGAAAGCTTTAGACACTAATTTCTGCCATTAACGTACTGTCAATAGACTCTATAGCTGCTTGGTTCCAATGACTAGCCAGTTGTTGGAAAGCCTTCCTGTTTAGTTTACTTGGAATGATTTTACTTAGTTTGCTTTGCTATTGTGGACTATATTGTGGTTGTACTCTGTGGAGGGTTTCAAGACAAGCTTACTCAATATTTTCTTAAATTGGACACTTATTAATTTTCCAGATATCACCTTTTGTTGAAACTCAGAGTTCTCAACAACCCTCACCATACTGACACTTTTTGACTGTGCTCCTCTCTACCCACTTACTGGGCTGCATTCCTAAAAAGTTAGGCATTCCTAGCCTCTAGATGTTTATGGCTAAGGGAACAGACAGATAACATTTACTAAACAGACCCAGACTTAGGAGTGTCCTGATATGTTGATATCCTGAGAACAGAAGCATTCCTAATTTTGCTTTAAAGATAACAATATCGATTCTTACAAAATATAGTAATTAAGAAAATTAATTTTTAAATTGTTCTTTTCTCTTTTATTAATTCCTATGAAATAGTAGGATGACTCATAGTGTCTCATATCTTTTGTATTTTGTACTGTGAACACAAACTACCCATGCAGCAAACTGACTTAATTTTTAAAATTCTGTATTTTCCTTCACATATAAAAAATAAGGAAAATCAATTTTTTATCACAAACCCGTGTAGTAGAGCACATCTATCCATGATCTTTTTTTAATCTTGTATATAAATAAGTATCATACCTAGGGTGGGCATGTTCCTCCTCTTACTTTTGGGAACACCCTACTGTGTCTATGGAGTAGCTGTTCTTCCACCACTGTACTTTCTTAATAAACTTGCTTTTCACTACGGACTCACCCTGAATTCTTTCTTGTGTGAGATCCAAGAACCCTCTTTTAGAGTCTGGATCAAGACCACTTTCCAGTGTCAATGGTATTTTTAATATGCTGTTGAGTTTTATTTGCTAGTGTTTTCTTGAGGATTTTTGCCTCAATATTTATGAGGGATATTGGTCTGTAGTTTCATCTTCTTGTAGTTTCTTTGACTTAGTATCAGAGTCCTGCTGGCCTCATAGAATGAGTGAGAAAGTGTTCCTTCCTCTGCAATTTTTTTTTTTTGGAAAACTTCAGAAGCATTGGTGTTAATCATTCTTTAAATGTTTGATAGAAATTACCATTGAAGGCACCAGGTCCAGAGCTTTTCTGCATTGAGAGAGTATTGATTACTAATTCAATTTCCTTACTAATTACAAATCTATTAAGATTTTCTAGTTATTTGTGATGAAACTTAGTAGGTTTTGCGTTTCTAACAATTTATTTCATTCACATTATCCAATTTGTTAGCATATAATTGTTCATAGTACTTTCTTATAACCCCTTTTCCCTGTAGAACTGGTAGTAAGGTCTCTATTTTCATTTCTGATTTTAGTTTTTATTAGGTTATCTAGCTTTCATTTTATTTATCTAGTTTTTATTAGGTTTTGTCAGTTTTGTTGATCTTTTCAAAGAAACAACTTTTGGTTTAATTCATCTCCTGTAACACTTTTCTATTCTCTATTTTGTTTATCTCTGTTCTAGTTTTTACAATTTCCTTTCTTTGACTAGCTTTGAATTTAGTTTGTTCTTTTTTTACTTTCTTAGGTTGTAAAGTTAGGTTGCTGATTTGAGTTCTTTTTTAATAAAAAAAAATAATAGTTATAAATTTCCCCCTTAGCACTGCTTTTGCTTTGCCCCATAAGTTTTGGTATGTTATGTTTTTAATTTCTTGCATCTCTAAGTATTTACTAATTTCTCTTGTAATTTTTAAAAAATTCATTGGTTGTTTAAGCCTGTGCTGTTTTATTTTTATAATTTTGTGCATTTTCCAGTTTTGCTTCTGTTTTTAATTTCTAACTTTATTCTGTTGTCATTAGAGAGAAAAAGATTGTATATCTATATTTTTAAATTTATTAAGACTTAATTTGTGGTCTAATAGATGGTCTATCCTGGAAAGTGTCCATATGGATTTGAAAAAAAAAATATGTATGCTGTCATTGTGTTCTGTATATGTCTGTTAGATCTAGTTGGTTTGTTGTGTTAAATTCTCTATTTCTCATTTGTCTCTGTCTGATTGTTCTATTTGTTATTGAGAATGGCATTAAATTCTCCACCTATTATTTTAGAACTTTGTTTCTCCCTTGATTCTGTCAGTTTTTGCTTTATATATTTTGATAGCCTGTTATTAGGTACATAAATGTTTATAATTGTGATATCTTTTTGCAGTATTGAAACTTTTATTAACATATAATGTCCTCTTTGTCTCTTGTAAACTTTTTAAAGTTAAAGTTTATTTTGTGTAATATTAGTATAGCCACTCATTTGGTTACCATTTGCATGGAATATATTTTTCTATCATTTTGCTTTTAATCTGTGTCTGAATCTAAAGTAAGTCTCCTGTAGACAGCATATATGAATGCTTGACTTACACTGAAGTTGTGTTCCAATAAACCCAGAGTAAGATGAAAATAATGCAAATGAAAAAATACATTTAATACACCTGGTTTACTTAACATCATAGTTTAGCTTAGCCTACCTTAAAGGTGAAGGTGCTGAGAACACTTACATTAGCCTCCAGTTGGGCAAAATGTTCTAATACAAAGCCTATTTTAAAATAGTGTTAAATGTCTTATATAATTTTTTGAACACAGTGCATTACTGTTGTTTACTCTCACGATTTTGTGGATTACTGGAAACATCACAGGAGAATATCAGAGAGTATTGTACCACATACTGCTAGCCCAGGAAAAAAAAAATTCAAAATTCAAAGTACACTTGTCACTTAATACGTGTCACTTACACACTGTCATAAAGTTCAAAAATCATAAATTGAACCATTTTAAGTCAAGGGCTGTTTGTAACTGGATCATGATTTTTATCCACTTTCCCAATCTCTATCTTTTGATTAAATAATTTGTTACATTTACAATTAAAGTAATTAAGTAGGAATTAACTTCTGTCATTTTGTGATTTCCATATCTCTTATAACTTTTTTGTCTTTCATTTCCTGCATTATTATTCTCTCGTGTTTTTTTTTTTTTTCGTTGTTGTTGTGAAACATTTAAATTCCATATATATATTTCCTTTCCTTTGTGGCTACCATGGAAATAGTACTTAACATCCTAAAATTACAACACTCTAATTTGAAGTTATACCAGCTTAACATCAATAATATACAAAATCTTTGCTCCTTTAATGAATTCATCCCCTACCTTTGTGGTTGTTGGTGTCACAAAATTACATCTTTATACACTGTGTACCCCAAAACATAAACGAATAATTCTTTCTAAATATATTAGTCTCTAAAATTATGTTTAAAAAAATGTGAAGTCACAAATCAAAGTTACAATAATAGTAATTTTTAGATTAATAGTTGTTTTTAAAAATGTATGTCTGTTAAATCTAGTAGAAAACAAGAGGAGGAGGTTTAAACTGTTGTTACAATAATACTACCTTTAAAACTTTTTCATTTATTTAGCTTTATTGACATATTTATTTCTTAATACAGTTTTTAGTTACTGTTTAGTGTGTTTTCATTTCGTTATGCAGGATTTCATTGAGTGTTTCTTGCAGGGCAGGCCTACTGGTAATGAATGAGCTCTATCTGCTTTTGTTTATTTGAGAATGCCTTAATTTCTCCCTCACTTGCGAAGGACAATATTGCTGGATAAAGAATTCATAGTTCACTTTTTTCTTTGAGTATTTTGAATATATCACCCCATTGCCTTCTGGCTTTTAAGGTTTCTGATTAAAAAAAATTGATTTATAAGTTTATTGAGAAGCCCTCATAAGTAGTGAGTTGTTTCTGTTTTCCTGATGTCAAGATTCTCTCTTCATCTTCGTCTTTTAAAAGTTTGATAAAAATGTGTCTCAATGTGCATCTGTTTCAGAGTTCATCTTTTTTGGAGTTCATTAGGCTTCTTGAATGCTTATATTTGTGTCTTTCATCAAATTTGAAAAGTTTTCAGCCATTGTTTTTTTCAAATATTCTCTCTGCTCCTTTCTCCCTCTCTTCTTCTGAGAGTCTCACTATATGTACATTGGTCCACTTGATGGGGTCCCATAGGTCCCTTTGACTCTGTTCACTTTTCTCCAATCTTTTTGTCTTTCTATTATTTAGCATCCATATTTTTATTGTCCTATTTTCAAGTTTACTGATATTTTATTCTGCCTGCTCAAATTTGCTTTGGAATTCTTCTAGTAAATTTTCATTTTAGTTACAATTTTCAGCTCCAGAATTTCTTTTTGGCTTCTTATAGGTTTTCTATCTTTCCATTGATATTTTCATTTTTTT
>NW_012107164.1:748749-751305 GCF_000951045.1 Mandrillus leucophaeus
AAACATTTAAATTCCATATATATATTTCCTTTCCTTTGTGGCTACCATGGAAATAGTACTTAACATCCTAAAATTACAACACTCTAATTTGAAGTTATACCAGCTTAACATCAATAATATACAAAATCTTTGCTCCTTTAATGAATTCATCCCCTACCTTTGTGGTTGTTGGTGTCACAAAATTACATCTTTATACACTGTGTACCCCAAAACATAAATGAATAATTCTTTCTAAATATATTAGTCTCTAAAATTATGTTAAAAAAATGTGAAGTCACAAATCAAAGTTACAATAATAGTAATTTTTAGATTAATAGTTGTTTTTAAAAATGCATGTCTGTTAAATCTAGTAGAAAACAAGAGGAGGAGGTTTAAACTGTTGTTACAATAATACTACTTTTAAAACTTTTTCATTTATTTAGCTTTATTGACATATTTATTTCTTAATACAGTTTTTAGTTACTGTTTAGTATGTTTTCATTTCGTTATGCAGGATTTCATTGAGTGTTTCTTGCAGGGCAGACCTACTGGTAATGAATGAGCTCTATCTGCTTTTGTTTATTTGAGAATGCCTTAATTTCTCCCTCACTTGCGAAGGACAATATTGCTGGATAAAGAATTCATAGTTGACTTTTTTCTTTGAGTATTTTGAATATATCACCCCATTGCCTTTTGGCTTTTAAGATTCCTGATTAAAAAAAAATCGATTTATAAGTATATTGAGAAGCCCTCATATGTAGTGAGTTGTTTCTGTTTTCCTGATGTCAAGATTCTCTCTTCATCTTCGTCTTTTAAAAGTTTGATAAAAATGTGTCTCAATGTGCATCTGTTTCAGAGTTCATCTTTTTTGGAGTTCATTAGGCTTCTTGAATGCTTATATTTGTGTCTTTCATCAAATTTGAAAAGTTTTCAGCCATTGTTTTTTTCAAATATTCTCTCTGCTCCTTTCTCCCTCTCTTCTTCTGAGAGTCTCACTATATGTACATTGGTCCACTTGATGGGGTCCCATAGGTCCCTTTGACTCTGTTCACTTTTCTCCAATCTTTTTGTCTTTCTATTATTTAGCATCCATATTTTTATTGTCCTATTTTCAAGTTTACTGATATTTTATTCTGCCTGCTCAAATTTGCTTTGGAATTCTTCTAGTAAATTTTCATTTTAGTTACAATTTTCAGCTCCAGAATTTCTTTTTGGCTTCTTATAGGTTTTCTATCTTTCCATTGATATTTTCATTTTTTTGTATATTACTTTTTTTTTTTACTTTCTTCACATCTATTTTTTTCTCTTTAAGCATCTCTAAGAGATTTGTTTTAAAATCATTTTTTCAGTAGATCTGCCATCTCTCTCTTTTTTTTTTTTTTTCAGGGAAAATTTCTCCCAATCTACTTTTTTTCCTTGAAATGGGTCTTGAGGTCCTATTCTTTTGTATGATTTATAGTTTTTTAGTTGAAAACTGGACAATTTCATAATGTGGTAACACTGGAGATCAGGTTATCCACCTTACACTAAGCTTTGTTTTTATTGATTGTCATTTTTGTTTATTGCAGTAAAAATTGTTTTAGGCTGTCTGTGCAAAGAAGCTGCCTGAGGTGTAAACTTAAGGCCTCCTCAGGTCTTTTCTGAGCCTGCATCTTTCCCTGGACATATGCAGCCACTTTCTAATTTTCTCTCTTTATGCAGTTGCTTTTGAATGTTTTACTCGCTAATGCCTTGCTACCAAAAGGGAATAACAAGAGGTAACTGAAGAAGAAAAAGAGTTCCAATCATTTAAATTTTATAAAAGACACTTCAGCTGGAAAAAGAGGAGCTTGAAACAATATGGCAGGAGGTGTAGCAACCATGGTTTTCTGCCTCTTTGTCTACACCTGATTAGAAGCAGCAATGAGGGATAAGAATACAGATCCCACATATTTACAGGAATTGGTGTTTTTTTTTTTTTTTTCTCACCATGGTTCACGGTAACTGTGTGCACGTCTTTCCAGGAACACATGCATAGGTCCCTGGGGTTGGGAGTGAGGGAGGGGTTGCTGCTACTATGCTAAGAGATGAAATTGAACAGAATCAACTGCAATTTACTGTCCAAGTCTTCCCCCAAGCCTACTTAATAGCCTTTTACTCAATTCCTTATTTTTCGTGGCAGAGCCCCTAATTGATTGTTCATCTTCCCATACAGGGAAGCAACACAATAAATAAAATATTGAAATTTAACTTAAATAACCTTAACATAGAGCACAAGGGAATCTGAGCTGTGCAAGGGGCAAACTTTCTCACATGTTGATGTATTACCGATATATTCTCGATGTTCACTGTTCTACTACATGTTGAAAGCATCCTAGCACAAGCTCCTATGATTCTCCACCTGAGAAGTTTCTTTCAACCTGTGAATGAAGGTAGGCCAAAAATATCAGGAAATTGGTTATTTGATGTGACTCCATGAGTGTACTTCAGCTGTGGGGAACTGGAGAATAAACACAAAATATTCTTTGTCATTCAGGTGAGAAAATTTTCAGGCATGCTTCACATGGTCTCCCACAGGTTTTCAGAAGAATTAGGCCC
>NW_012107164.1:751355-764848 GCF_000951045.1 Mandrillus leucophaeus
GAAAAAGAGTTCCAATCGTTTAAATTTTATAAAAGACACTTCAGCTGGAAAAAGAGGAGCTTGAAACAATATGGCAGGAGGTGTAGCAACCATGGTTTTCTGCCTCTTTGTCTACACCTGATTAGAAGCAGCAATGAGGGATAAGAATACAGATCCCACATATTTACAGGAATTGGTGTTTTTTTTTTTTTTTCTCACCATGGTTCACGGTAACTGTGTGCACGTCTTTCCAGGAACACATGCATAGGTCCCTGGGGTTGGGAGTGAGGGAGGGGTTGCTGCTACTATGCTAAGAGATGAAATTGAACAGAATCAACTGCAATTTACTGTCCAAGTCTTCCCCCAAGCCTACTTAATAGCCTTTTACTCAATTCCTTATTTTTCGTGGCAGAGCCCCTAATTGATTGTTCATCTTCCCATACAGGGAAGCAACACAATAAATAATATATTGAAATTTAACTTAAATAACCTTAACATAGAGCACAAGGGAATCTGAGCTGTGCAAGGGGCAAACTTTCTCACATGTTGATGTATTACCGATATATTCTCGATGTTCACTGTTCTACTATATGTTGAAAGCATCCTAGCACAAGCTCCTATGATTCTCCACCTGAGAAGTTTCTTTCAACCTGTGAATGAAGGTAGGCCAAAAATATCAGGAAATTGGTTATTTGATGTGACTCCATGAGTGTACTTCAGCTGTGGGGAACTGGAGAATAAACACAAAATATTCTTTGTCATTCAGGTGAGAAAATTTTCAGGCATGCTTCACATGGTCTCCCACAGGTTTTCAGAAGAATTAGGCCCCATGTACCTTTAGTAATAATCTATTCATTAGTGCACTATCTATGGGCTTCTTTCCACTCCCTATTTCACTTTCCATTCCTCCTCTAATACATCTTCCAAAATAAACCACTTATACTCAAATCCTTATCCCAGACTCTGTTTCTAGGGGAAGGCCTATAACAAAGCCACAGGAAAATTACTTAAAGTGGTAATAAAATTGAACTGTTTGCCAGACTCTGAACTCTGTAAGCAATTGTATGTTACATGCCTTTAAAAGATATTCTTTATTTTTGAGTTAGAGTGAGAAGAGGTGACTACAAATAAAACTTCTAGTCTAAATAATCTGAAAAATATGAAAAAGCATCTCAATATTTTGGTTTAAATACAACAAATATTCCATTAAGTGTATAAATGAGCTTACAATAATGTAAAGGAATCGATGACAAGGCTTTGCACTAGCACAATATTTGTAGATAGAATGGAAATTTCTTCATCTCTGTAAAACCAGAATCACTGAAGGGCGGTAACATCAGTGAAAAGCAGGTCAGCATTTTTAAATCCTGTCTTCTAGCAAAGGGAGAGGGCACAGTAACTTGCCTTTTTGACCTTACATTCTTGTGAAGAACAAAATATCCCCTTCAGAAGTGGCCCTCATAGTCCTTCTATCACGTGGAACTGTGGTCAGAATTTGTATTACCTGTATATTCCAGAAATTCTAAGCCAACCCATTAATTTAAAGTGTTTTCAGATATCAAAGTAAGCTTCCAGTCATAAGCAAAACAAATCCTCATGGGCCTTCAATCCAGACTTCTTAGATCCCCACAGATTTGAACCAAATAAACATTCATATACAATAAAAAAATTACAAAACACATGATGAGATAAGCCATTATAAGTGAGAGTCAGCAGAAACAATTAACAGCAGAATTGTATATCTCCTTCCAACATCTAACATCATTAAATATTGGAACTATGTAAAATTTTAAACAAACAAAAACATAACTAAATAAATGAGTACAGAATAAAAGTATCAAAATATCTAGGAAGATTTGAAAGTAAACAAAAATTTGCATTAGAAAGGAAAAATAATATAATTAAAATAAAAAAATTCAATGTATGGATTGAAGAACTCTCTAGACACAGTTAATCAGAGAATTGATGAACAGGAGAAGAGACTGGAAGAAATTACCCAAGAATCATAGAAAAGAAAAAAAGGGAAAATGTTTAACAGAGTAAAAAAATGTGGAAGCTTGAAGTAAAAGAACAAACATAGGAATAATTTTAGTTTCAGAGTTAAATAACATAAAGAATGAGAGAAAATATTAAGACAGTTAATGATTGAAATTTTTCATTTAATCATGAAAGACATGAATCCCAAAATTCCAATTTACGCCTATATACCTTAAAATAAAATTGCATAATATAAAAATAAAAGTGTTTTTAAGTATCAGAAAGACAGATTAGATACAAATGAATGATAAATTTGATTACAATAGGCTTTTCAAAGTGAAAGCTAAAAAACGGTGGAATGTTATCTTCAAATTTATGGTTAAAAAATAACTGTCTTCAGAACTATTTGGTTTGAAAAAAAATAACTGTCAACCTGAAATTACACACTAATCAAAAAATATCTTACGTGTATGAGGATAAAAAAAGGCTTTTTCGGACAAACAAAAATGAGAATTTTACTTAAAAATGACTGTCACTTCTGAAAACGTACTTCAGGAATAGGAAAATAATTCCAGGACAGTATAAGAGGCAAGAAGAAGTTATAAACAAAGGAAAACCTGGCTCAATCTCAGAAAATTTGGATGATTAAAGAGTAGTAGTAATAGTTACAGTAATTGCAGTGCTGTTATCAGTAGCAGTAATAAAACAATAATAATAGTGGAGGAGAAAATTATAAAACCTTACATTTTTACATCACATATAGCATTCTTTGCTTTAAATTATCTTTTGTTTTGCAATATTTTATAATTAATAGTTTTATTTTTTATTTGCCTGCTATAACTTTTTTCATATTTTAATTTTAATATTTTCTGTCTTAATATTTTAAATATATTTGTCTATAACATGTGATTAATGTCTATTTTGTACAAATTTAACCCAAATACTTTCAACATAATTATTGATATATATTTAACAATATTTACTACCTTGATGTTGTTCTTTATGTATTCCGAATTTTCTACTTTTTTAAAGTAAAATGTTGGCTTAAGTGTTTTCTGCACTGTATCGTTATGGGCACATCAGTCCTCATGTCAAGAGTCTCTTGTGTAACCCCCACCTTCTCTGGGTTGTCCCTTGGCCACCCTGTGGGATTAAGAGTGTGCACACTAGAGATGTGGCATAACCTCCAGCTGATGAAACTAGGGAAGAGGAAAAGGCCAGTGTGGGTTAAAGAAGCAGGCTTAGAGCTGCTTGATCAGAAAACTCCAAGTTCCTGGAGGTGTTAGTGTAGCCTCTAGGCCGAAGGGACTCCTCATCCAGTGGTAAAGGGGGCGGCTGGAGTAGAGTGAGATTAAGCTGGGCCTTATAAAGCACAAATTTGGAGACAAGGGTACTCCTTCCCTGAGTCTAGGGAAATACCAAATATATTAATATAAATAAAATAATAAAACTTTAAAGTTTACTAAGCAAAAGACAAACCCCAAAAGAAAAAAGAGGGGGCCATTTTATAGGAAAGGAAGCATAATTGTCTAAGAATAATATGAAAAGATGTTCAAGCTAGTTAGCAATTATGAAAGTACACAAATCTAAATATACCACAAAGATATTATTTCATACTCATTAAAACAACAAAAAGTAAAACAGCATGACAAAATTTATTATTTAGAATTTGGCAGAACAAGACTTCTCTTAGACTTCTGGTGGAAATGTAAAATGGAGCAGGCATTTTGAATAGCCATTCAGTTTTATCTTATAAGTTGAAAGAGTCTTTCTCACAATCCAGAAATTCCATTCATGGGAATTTATGTCTTGGAAAATTCTCACATATGTCCAAAAAGAGACATGTTCAAAAATGTTTATAAAAGCATTTGGTTTGTATTGGCAAATAAAGGAAACAACATACATAATAATAAATAAGATTATACATAAATACATTGTTTCTATTTTTTGTAATGGAAACAATATCAATATGAAAATGAATGAAATTGAGGTGTAGCTATTAAAATGAATAAGTCTTTAAATAAAATTTTGAGAAAAAATGTCAAATTGCAGATCATATATATAAATGTACATAACATTTAATAAAATTCTAAATATCATTTATAGGTATTCTAGTACAAATGTTTGTAAATACGATATATGTAATAAAAATTACAAAGAAGTTTAAGAAAAAAATAAAACATCTAGTTGCAGCAGAAGCAACATGCTGCATTGCTTACAGTGGGAGATAAATAATTTTCTTCCTAACTCTGAAAATGAATTTTGTTTTTGCCTCAGTCTGGTTGGACAAATTTTGGTTACCTGCCCACTCCACAACAATAAGAATTGTAGATGTAATAACCAGATTGACTTAAATTTGTGTTTCTAAATAATTGCCAAGGGGGACATGATTGCTATAACTGGATGATTTAATTAGATCTTATCTCTAAACATGAAGATGGAGTCAGCTTCCTTTAGGTCACCTGGCAGTTTTCGAGAGACAGAAATAAAATAGATTCTTTTTTAGGAAAGAGAAATTTGCAGGAGTTAGTATTGTAGTGCCCAGGACTATACTGGCAACAGTGGGATTAGGGGTAGAATGTGGGTGATGAGCTAAGAGAGAGAGAAAGAGAAGAGGGAAGAGGATAGAATAAGAAAGAGAAAAAGAGAGGAATTAAGTTTGGTACTCTGGTAGCTGGATTGTATATTTTCATAGAGAATATTACCAAGAATTAAATATGGGGAACACAGGAGGAACAGAAGATTTAAAGAAGATGCGTTCAGTTTTGGACCCACTAAGTTTGTGGTAGCAATGAGGCAGCCAAGTAGCATTTGGCAGTTCAAAATACATATTTGAGGGCGCGGTGGCTCACGCCTGTAATCCCAGCACTTTGGGAAGCCAAGGCGGGCAGATCTTGAGGTCAGGAGATCAAGACCATCCTGGCTAACACGGTGAAACCCCGTCTCTACTAAAAATACAAAAAATTAGCCAGGCGTGGTAGCAGGCGCCTATAGTCCCAGCTACTCTGGAGGCTGAGGCAGGAGAATGGCGTGAACCCTGGAGGTGGAGCTTGCAGTGAGCCGAGATGGTGCCACTGCACTCCAGCCTGGGCAACAGAGCAAGACTCTGCCTCAAAAAAAAAAAAAGGGGGGCATATATGAAGTTCAAGAGAAATCTCAATGGAGCAGCAATTGGGAATCATATGTATAAAAATCATAATTTGAGACATGGAAAAAATACATTTGCCTGAGAAGAGAAAAGGGCCTAGTATATAGTGATTTTGAGGAACATAGCATGTAAGAAATGGCCAGAGGGAAAAATTAAGAAGGTGAAGGAAGAAAGAAAAGGAAAGAAAGGAAGGAAGGAAGGAAGGAAGAAAAAGAAAGAGAGAAAGAAGGAGAGATTAAAGTGGATACAATAAAAGCCAAGGCAGAAGAGTATATGAAGAAAGTGGGAGTAGTCAAAATTGTCACATGTTGCTGAGCATCAGGGGGAAGTAAGTGAGCTAAGTGCCTACTAGATTTATGATGAGCAAAATGGTTGTTGTAAAAATAGGATAAAAGCAATTTTCTAGGAATTGTAGTTACAGAAGTCAAACGGCAGTGGATCAAGGAATGCATTTGAGAAGAGCAATTGGAGATATCAAATGTAAACAACTTCTATAAATATGGCTGTCAACAGAAAATATCAGACTAACTGGCTGGAATGCTGATGTCCGTAGAGGGTGGTAGATATGAGGGCTGTTGCTATTACTGTTGTGTTGAGCTTGAGCATGTTCAGAGGTTGGTGTCAGGGAGCAAATAGCAGGTTGTTGTTTATAAGGAAAAGTATAACTCATAGAGCTAGATTGCTCAGAAGACAGAGGGGATAAGGTGGAGTCCAAAACACAGGAAGAAAAAATCACTGTAGTAAAGAGAGGATTTCCTCCATTGCCAGAGAGGGCATGAAGAAAAGGATGGGCACAATTGAGGGTAATTTTGCAGTTTTCGTAGCTGGAATTTGAGAGAATTCCTCAACACACAGGATCTTCTGAATGTGTCTCTTCTCTCTGCCCTTACCATCATTTTATCACGACCTAAACTTTGCAACCTTCTCTATTTTCTGTCATGAAATCAGCATGATATCTCTTTAACTGATCTCTTGACATTTTCTTCTTCCAACTTTCCTCTCTGCTGTGAAGGAAATCTTTTAAAAATTTCTCTCTGATGAGGATACAAAAGTTGTTGTAACTGTCTGGCTTTTTTCTAAATTATGAGCCTTTGAAAGAAAGTCTGTTGTTCATCACTCTGTACCAACTGTTTTTTTATATAATAAATGTTTAAAAATAGTTGAAGAAATTAGTGTTCAACTATTTTTAATCCCACTGGCACCAAAGTCTTTGCTTTTTATAGAGGTTTCCAGGTGATAGCTTGCTAGATATAGGTATAAAATTTTCTGTGGATCTTAGAGGATTCACAAGTAAGGTCTTTGGAACTTCTTTTCAAAGCCATTTTCCAACTTCTCTCAGCCTCCCTAACCTACATATCTCCTATTTAGAGGCCTATTTCAGCAAAGTTTGTTCAATTGTAAGTTGAAATGTATCTTCCAAAAAGATCATTCCAATCAGAACCCCTAGTTCCAGTAAATGTGGCCTTATATGGAAACATAATCTCTGACGATGTGATAAAGTTGAGTTCATACTGGATTAGGGTGTGCCCTAATTCAACGACCAGTATCCTTATAAGAAGAAAAAATGTGGACATAGAACATAAAGAAGATAACGCCATGTGAAGATGGAGGCAGAGATTGGGAGTGATGTGCGCATCAACCAGGGAACACCAAGAGTTGTAGGTAATCACCAGAAGCTGGGAAGAGGAAAGGAAGGGTTTCCCAGTAAATTACAGAGAAGACACAGCCCTGCCAACACCTTTACTTCTACTAGTACTTCTAGCCTCCAGAACTGTGAGAAAACAAAGTTACGTTGTTTTAAATGACATAGCTGTGCTACTTTGTTAAAACAACCCTAGGAAACTGTATATGATGATGATGATGATTATTATTATTTTTATTTTGCTTGCTTAGATTTATTTCAAGAATGTTATATAAAAGTTCCAACTAGACAAATCTCACTTTTTTCAAAGTTTTTCACTCTTTCATCCAGGAAGTTACTTTTTCCAATTACCATCTGTAATTTATACAGTAATCTTGCCCTTACCTTAGGATCTTTAGAACAAAAATGCACTTACTCTTGGCCTTTTTTTTTTTTTTTTTAATTTCCTCTGTGATTTTTTTGGTTTTCTTTTTAACTTCTGTGTTGTTTTTTGACTAAGAGGAAAGATCTGAAATGACATTAATTTGTTGAAGTTGCTATGAATCACACTTAGGAGACAAAAACAACTAAGTAGGTGGTAGGACAGATTTGGCACCAGTTAAATACTTCACAGAAGAAATTTCATAGGAGAAAAATCTCCTTGCCAAATGATTTCTGGAGGATCACCAAAACCTAAGCACCGAAATGTTTCAGCTGTAAAACTGCTTCACAACTGACAAAAGGTAAACTCACATGGGAGTTTGTTTTTAAAATATACAGGTACACCTCTTCTTACTCTTTTTTGAAACTGGAAATAGCAAAAATGCAGCTTAGTATTTCTTTAAACATGCTTTATCATCTTAAAGTCAGTGAACATTTAAATCATTTTTCAAAAGTAAACATTTAGAATGATATTACAGTAAAAAAATACAGTATTATACTAGATTGCAATAGGTACATTTATCTCAATTTATGCAAAAATCTTTCAAAAATGTGTATGTAAATTGCCTTTTTATGTCATGATCTGATAGATGACACTACTGTTTAGTTCATCATGTATTATGAACCAAGACAAGTGAAAGTAAAAAGATAGATATGAGATGTAGCTTCTGTTTTTCATTTCCTTTGAAATATTGCAACAGGCTAATTTCTTTTCTTATATGTGATAGATTTGTTATATGATGATGCTATCTAAAGTGATTATTGTCATATTACTTTTTTTTTTTTTTGCTTATGCTCAGTAACAGGAATATATTAGTATTTTTAACATGCGATTTTGCCTTGTTTAAGCAAGTCCAGGCCCAAAGATTTCCAGTTATTTAAGGAAAATATCTTTTGGTTTACTTAGCTCAGGAGTAAAGGAGAGAGATAAAGAGAATGACAGCAATTAATTCCTTGTGCAAGAGTTGTAGATTATGGTAGTGACTTCTGGCTGTACATTCTTTCCCCATAGAGATTTTTTTTTTTTTTTCTTTTTTATGGGGAGGTGGTCAGTATGGCAGAAGAGGAAAGGCAAGGGTTATGCCCTTAAGTCTGTGTGGTCTAAACTTTGTCATTTACCATAAAAAAAGACAACAGCTAGTACTATTTTACCTATTACAAGGACACTGGTGGAAATCTTGTTCTTTGCTTGCAAGTGTGTATCTGTCAGCATTCCCTAGCCCTGGATATACAATCTTTATTAATCATTGCACATGGTTCTTTGGCACATGTTACCATTTTAAAATATTGCTGTAACTCTATTTACATTTAGAAACACACTTGAAATAAATACTGAGTGCAAATTCAAAATATACATGCTTAGGAAGCAACTTATTAGAATTTAAACAAGATTTCCACTCTTAGGAGAAATATATAATGTTTTCCCACATTGTAATAAAAATCCATCTCAAGACCATCTAGAAATGTAATTTACGAACTAGCAGTATCTTAGACGAGACAGACTGAGTTTAATAACTGCTTACGTGAGCAGATCTTTCAATATTTTTCTTCCTAGAACATTCAAGTGCTAACTAACCAATAATGTTGATTTTCTTTTTTCTTGTGTGGTCTGTTATTTGGGAAGATTTTTTGTTCAAAAAATAGACTGCATTTATTAAAGAAAATCTTATGCAGTTTTGTTGGGTCCAAATATGTTGTTTTTATTAGTCTCTCTGGTGTATTGTATATAGGTTTGGTATCTCCATTACTGTCTTTGAAGATCCCAGATAGTGTACAACAGACCTAAAAAATTACCCCCCTCCCTGCCCCCACAAATATATAAATACCTCTTTTATACACATGAGGAGTGTGTTTCTCCTAGTATAAAGCACAGAAAATGTACATTAGAGCAGTGACTATGAGAAAAATCATTGCTTTTTATTTCAGAAGTGTGAATAAAGAGAGAGAAATATATTTTTAAAATCCTAGTTTAGAAGTTAAAACTAATTTCCTCTCTGAAACAATGTTTATCTTAATAATTAGGAATGGTTGGAATTCTATTATTTCTTCTATAAGTCAGATTGACTAAGGGCTAAACACACTGTTTTGATATGGTCTAAGAATTTGGTCACCAATTAAATGTTCTTATCTATTCTTTTTTTTTTTTTTTTTTCTGAGACGGAGTCTCATTCTGTCACCAGGCTGGAGTGCAGTGGTGCAATCTCGGCTCACTGCAAACTCCGACTTCCTGGTTCAAGCAATTCTCCTGCCTCAGCCTCCCGAGTAGCTGGGATTACAGGCTCGCGCCAGCACAACCAGCTAATTTTTATATTTTTAGTAGAGACGGAGTTTCACCATGTTGGCCAGGATGGTCTCTATCTACTGACTTCGTGATCTGCCTGCCTCACCCTCCCAAAGTGCTGGGATTACGGCCATGAGCCACCGCGCCCTGCCTCTTATCTATTCTTCTGAAAAAAGTCTGGATTTCCAAAATTAAGTGAATCACTCAGAGTACTACAAACTATACTATTCTTTTGTGCTCATCAGTATCAAAGAAATAAAAACAGAGCTTATAAAAGTATCTGGAGCTGCAATCATTTACATCAGAGCTTTTTGCACTTTGTTTACATTACTCGGATTGGTATGTACCTGAGACACGCCTCTCATTCTCATTATGATTGGAGGTTTATATTATGAAAATTGTCACCCTTTCAGAGCTTGAACTATTACCTATTTTATAGATATCTACAAATGCCAGATACATAATTTACATGTATCATGTGCTATGTGAAGATTTTTAAATTAGAACAATGATGCAATTAACTAAAAGTTTGTGTGTCAGTTAGGGTTCTCTACAGGGACAGAACTAATGGAAAGATATGTGTATGAAGGGGAGTTTATTAAGGAATATTGATTCGCATGATCACAAGGTGAAGTCCCACAATAGGCCCTCTGCAAGCTGAGGAGCAAGGAAGCTAGTTCTAGTCCCCAAACCTCAAAAGCAGGGAAGCCCACAGTTCAGACTTCAGTCTGTGGACGAAGGCCCAAGAGTCCCTAGCAAATCACTGGTATAATTCAAAAGTTCAAAAGCTGAAGAACTTGGAGTCTGATGTTTTAGGGCAAGAAGCATCCGGCATGTGAGAAAGATGATGGCTGGAAGACTTAGTAAATCTGCATCATTCTAGCCATGTTGGCAATCGATTAGCTGGTGCCCACTCACATAGATGGTGGGTCTGTGTCTCCTAGGCCACTGACAAATGTTAATCTCCTTTGGCAAAACCCTCACAGACACATCCAGGAACAATACTTTGCATGCTTCAATCAAGTTGACAGTGTTAACCATCACAAGTCCACTCCTTGTCAACTTGAACCAATACACATCTCCTGAAATCATAATCTCCACATAAATATAATAATGTCAAAATTACACCCAATATAATACAGCTATCACTTGTACAACCGTAAGCGCACTAATCTTAACCTAAACACTATTACATAAAGTTAACACTTAAAACACTAATATGAAGTCAATAAATCTTTTGCCACGTGATAAAGGAAAGAGAAAGAAAATAAAATGAAAAATATTTTCTTAGTACAAGTGTATACATACACAAAGATATTCTTAACAAAATATTCATGACAATTACAGTCCTTGTTTCTGCAACTGGTTACTTAGTAGTAGGTGGTATTGATGACTACCTTCTTCTACTACCCATTCTGTATTCCCTTTGCCTTCAGAAAGCCTCTCAGCAGGTCGTGATATTTTAGGTGGTGGAGTGACCCAAATCTTGATCCCTGAAGGGTCTGAACCAGTTGTAGTCCTGGCTGGATTGGGTTGCTGTAGTTTCCCATTCACCTTTTCACAGGGCATGGTACTACTAAGACACCCTAAAGGATTCCCTGTATTCCACGCATACTATTCCTTTCCTCATTGGGGAGTAGTAAACTGATTTCATCTTGATAATCTGGGCCAATCACTCCAGCTAATATTGTAACTCCCTTCTTAGCCTGTTGACTTAGAGGTAGGAGGAGCCCAAAGTGGCCAGGTAGCAATTTTAACTTCTGGTTTAATGGAGTAATTGTGTGTCCTGGTGGCAGCATTCTTCCCTCTGGAACTAAGACCTCTGGGCCAGCAGAACAGAACATAATGTCACAGGAACAGGAAGCAAAAATTTTGCTAGTGGGTCACTAGGGGTGATGGTGAGTGGTGTGACTTCCACTTCCACCCCTCGATTCCTGGACCCATGAATCCTGGCTGTGGGAGAAAGAGTACCATATATTGGACACTGAGTCAGAGTATACACAGTCTTCTGGAGAACTTTGCCCCAGACCTGCAAAGTATTGTCACCTATTTGGCATTGTAATTGTGACTTCAAAAGGCTATTCCACCATTCTATCAATGCAACTGCTTCAGGATAATGAGGAACACGGTAAGACCAATTTGATGAGCATGAGCCCACTGCCACACTTATTTAGTTGTAAAGTGAGTTCTTGGTCAGAAGTGATGCTATGTGGAATACCATGATGGTGGTTAAGGCATTCTGTGAGTCCACAGATAATAGTCATGGCAGAAGCATTGTATGCAGAATAGGCAAACCTCTATTTGGAGTAAGTGTCTATTCCAGTGAGGACAAATCGCTGCCCTTTCCATTATGGAAGAGGTCCAATATAATAAACCTGTCACCAAGTAGCTGGCTGATCACCCCAAGGAATGGTGCCATATTGAGCAGTGTTGGTCACCGCTGCTGGCAAATTGGGTACTCAGTGGTGGCCGTAGCCAGGTCAGCCTTGGTGACTGGAAGTCCATGTTGCAGGTCCCATGTATAACCTCCATCCCTGCCAGCATGGGCTTTTTGTTCATGGGTCCATTGGCATTGGGTGATGACAGGGGTGGCTGGGGAAAGAGGCTGAGTGGTGTCCACAGAAGGAGTCATCCTATTCACTTGATTATTAAAATCCTCCCCTGCTGAGCTCACCTTTTGGTGACCATTTGGTGAGCATTCACATGAGACCCAAATATCTTCACAGGTCTTGATCATTCAGAGAGGTCCATCCACATACCTCTTTCCCAAATTTATTTGTCACCAATTTTCCAATAATGCTTCTTCCAAGTCCCTGACTATCCAGCCAAACCATTGGCTATAGTCCATGAATCAGTATGTAATCAAGGTGCACTGTTCAAAGTTCTGCCCATTGGGAATATTTCCCTTTGTCAATGTCCTTCAGGGAAATCCTAGAAAGGGTTGGTAGTGTGCAGAGCCATCTGTAAACTAGACCCTAGTATTCTCTTCCTCTGTCAACTGATCATAGGAACTCTCCATGAAGCCATCAGTGAAGGCTGGAGGAGAGAAGACAGGATGGTAGGAATGGAGACGATGGGCATTTGCACCACTTCCTTATGTAACTTACTTTTGCCTTCAGAATTGGCTTGAGCCCAATCACATATACACCACTTCCATTTGATGATGGAATGCTGCTGTGCATGAGCCACTTTATGGCTAGATGAGTCAGAAAGCACCTAGTTCATGATAGGCAGTTCAAGTCACATGCTGACTTGATGACCCATAGTCAAACGTTCAGTTTCCACCAAAGTCCAGTAACAGGCCAAAAGCTATCTCTCAAAAGCAGAGTGGTTATCTACAGAAGATGTCAGGGACTTGCTTCAAAATCCTGGAGGTCTCTGCTGTGATTCACCTGTGGGGGCATCCCCATCTGCCTCCAAACAGCATCCCCATCTGCCACTGACACCTCGAGCACCATTGGATCTGCTTGGTCATATGGCCCAAGTGACAGAGCAACTTCCACAGTAGCCTGGACCTGTTGCAGAGCCTTCTCCTGTTCTGGACCCCACTCAAAACTGCCAGCCTTTCCAGTCACTCATTAAATGAGCGGGAGAAACACACCCAAATCAGGAATGTGTTACCTCCAAATTCCAAATAGGCCCACTAGGTTTTGTCCCTCCTTCTTGGTTGTAGGAGGGGTCAAATTCAGCAACTTATTTTTCACCTTAGAATGAAT
Source organism: Mandrillus leucophaeus (assembly GCF_000951045.1). NCBI lineage: Eukaryota > Metazoa > Chordata > Mammalia > Primates > Cercopithecidae > Mandrillus > Mandrillus leucophaeus. Next base: position 764,519 of record NW_012107164.1, read on the forward strand.
ATTTCAACAGGCCCCACGCCACTGCACCCCTAGAAATTTTACTGAAGTAGAAGGTCTCTAATTTTAGTTGTATTTATTCCCCATCTCCTGGCATGCAAATGTATCACCAATAAGTCTAGTGTGTTTGCTACTTCTTGCTCACTGGATCCAATCAGCATAATGTCATCAACATAATGGACCAGTTTGATATCTTATGGAACAGAAAAGCAATCAAAGTATTTCCAAATAAGATTATGGTGCAAAGCTGGAGAGTTGATATACTCCTGAAGTAGGACAGTGAAGGTAAATTGCTGTCCTTTTCAGCTGAAGGCAAATTGCTTCTGGTGGGCC
>NW_012107164.1:764898-785181 GCF_000951045.1 Mandrillus leucophaeus
TAGCCTGGACCTGTTGCAGAGCCTTCTCCTGTTCTGGACCCCACTCAAAACTGCCAGCCTTTCCAGTCACTCATTAAATGAGCAGGAGAAACACACCCAAATCAGGAATGTGTTACCTCCAAAATCCAAATAGGCCCACTAGGTTTTATTCCTCTTTCTTAGTTGTAGGAGGGGTCAAATTCAGCAACTTATTTTTCACCTTAGAATGAATATTTCAAAAGGCCCCAAACCACTGCACCCCTAGAAATTTTACTTTTGCCTTCAGAATTGGCTTGAGCCCAATCACATATATACCACTTCCAAGTAGAAGGTCTCTAATTTTAGTTGTATTTATTCACTATCTCCTGGCATGCAAATGCACCACCAATAAGTCTAGTGTGTTTGCTACTTCTTGCTCACTGGATCCAATCAGCATAATGTCATCAACATAATGGACCAATCTGATATCTTATGGAACAGAAAAGCAATCAAAGTATTTCCAAATAAGATTATGGTGCAAAGCTGGAGAGTTGATATACTCCTGAAGTAGGACAGTGAAGGTAAATTGCTGTCCTTTTCAGCTGAAGGCAAATTGCTTCTGGTGGGCCATATGGACAGGAATGGAGAAAAAGACATTTGTGAAATCAATGGCTGCACAACAGGTTACTAGGAGATGTGTTGATTTGTTCTAGCAATGAAACCACATCTGGTACAGCAGCTGCAATTGGAGACACCACTTGATTAACCTTACAATAATCCACTGTCGTTTTCCAAGATCCATTTATCTTCTGCACAGGTCAAATAAGAGAGTTGAATGGGGATGTGGTGGAAATCACTTGCCCTGTGTCTTTCAAGTTCTTGATGGTGACACTAATCTCTGCAATCCCTCCAGGAATATAATATTGTTTTTGATTTACTATTTTTCTAGGTAAAGTCAGCTCTGATGGCTTCCATTTGGCCTTTCCCACCATGAAAGCCCTCATCCTACCAGTCAGGGAGCCAATGTGGGGATTCTGCCAGCTGCAAAGTATGTCTATGCAAATTATGCATTCTGGCACTGGGGAAATGATGCAGGATGAGTCCGAAGAACCAATGGACCCACTGTAGGTTGGACCTGAGCTAAAACTCCATTAATTTCCTGACCTCCATAAGCCCCTACTATAACTGGAGGACCACAGTAACATTTTGGGTTCCTTGCAGTCAATGTCAGCTCAGAGCCAGTGTCCAGTAGTCCCTGAAAAGTCTGATCATTCTCTTTTCCCCAATGCACAGTTACTCTGGTAAAAGGCCCGAGGTCTTCTTGGAGAAGGAAGGGAGAAAGATTAACAGTATAAATTGTTGGTAGTGTAGTAGGGTCCTTCCTCAAGGGGACGCAGGCTCTCCTTCATTCAAGGAGTTCTGGGTCAGTAAACTGGTTCAAGTCTGAAAATTGAGAGGCTGTGATTCTCTGTTTTTATAATACAAATTTGTCTTTTGTCCACTCGGCCTGCAAGTTTTCTGCTTATACAATTTAAGTAAGACTGTAGCAGGCTTCCTATCAATTTCACTTCAAGGAACACTGTGATTAATTAGCCAATGCCAGAGCTTTACATGAACCAGACTATTTTGATTGCTGCTTTCCCTCTGCTGTCCTTTATGGTAACTATGCCCACCTTGCGTTTGATGGTTGAGTGCCGCCACTTGGCCCCTGCCATCTCAGGATCCAATTATTCTCATTGCATTTAAATTTTCTCATTGAATGACTGCAGTTCCTACTGTAAGATCTGGCATACAAAGAAGAGCAATCAGAGAACTCTTCAAGGTTGCAGGTGTTCCTCTCACAAATCTATTTTACAAAGTATTGGTAAAGGGTATGTCTTCTGGACCCTCCCATCTGGGATGAGGAGGTCTAAAGTGACTAATCTATGCTAGCATTCCAATCTCCTTAAGCCTTAGGATCCCTTCCTCTATATTAAACTAAGGGAGAGCAGGCATTTCCAGTTCACTCACGGTGGGCCATCTTTTGATCCATATTTCAGCTAAACGAGCAAATAAATGCTTAGAATCTTTTTAAACACTCAAGTTGCAACATTAAATGCAGGATCCCTGCTTAGTGGGCCCATGTCAATAAATTCAACCTGATTCAACTTTAAGTTCCTTCCACCACTATCCCACATCCTTAATATCTCTTCCCATACCTGTTCCCCAGATTTCTGCTTATATAAATTAGAAAATGCAAGCAGTTCTTTTGGAGTATAGTATACCTCCTCATGGGTTGCACTCTGTACATCACCTCTAGGGGCCTGACAGGACTTGACTGTAGTTATAGGTCTAGAAGCAAATAAGAATCAGTAATGTCTTGCCTGTCAACTGACTCAGGGGAGGCCATTACTGTTTCCTCAGGCAGTACAGACTTAATCTCCTCAGACAAAGGTGGAAAGGCTGATGGCAGCTGGGTGGGGGAGGGTATGCTGCCACCACCAAAGGTGGGGAGGCTATTTCCTTTGGCAAAAAAGGCTTCTCAGAACTAAGGAGCCCAACCTCATCAGAGTCCTCCCACATGTCCCCATTCCAAGTTGCAGGATCCCATTCCTTTCCAGTCAATGCACTCACTTTAACAGCAGGCACTTGGTGAGGCTCACTGTGCACTTTTCATTGCAGGTCAGCCACTGACATGATAAGAGCTTGCATCTGATTTTCCAGTTTCAGCCATTTCTCTGCAGAAGATAAGACTCTCACTCAGGGCAGTCTTAGATGATTTCAGGCTCGGTATGTGCTTCTGGAGCCAGGAGTTAGGAACCCTGAGCTCATTATTTTCTTTCATCATTTTGTTCCGTGAACTTAGGAGCAATCAACCAACTTCATTATATTCCTTGTTTCTCCACATATGGTTGAAGGTATTATGTATAGAGTCAGTAAACTCCTTGCCTCTCCCGAGCACTGAATCAGGAGTATCAAATGCATTTGTTTTGCATAACTCTCTAAACAGTTCATGCCAAGGACTATCAGTGTTCTCCATACTATTAGAAGTCAGGCATTTTGGGTCTAATCATATTAAGCAGCCAACTCCAGAAACCCCAAAACCAACTAAAGAAATTCATCCTTAAAATTCTGTTCCTCTAGAACGCTTTCTGGTACCAAAATTTGAATTAGGGTTCTCTAGAGGGACAGAACTAATAGGATATATGTATATATGAAAGAGAGTTTATTAAGAAGTATTGACTCACATGATCACCAGGTGAAGTCCCACAATAGGCTGCCTGTAAGCTGAGGAGCAAGGAAGCCAGCCTGTTGTCCCAAAACCTCAGAAGTAGAAAAGCCAACAGTGCAGCCTTCAGTCTGTGGCTGAAAGCCTGAGAACGCCTGGCAAATTACTGGTGTAAGTCTATGAGCCCAAAAGCTGAGGAACTTGGAGTCTGATGTTTGAGGGCAGGAGCCACTCAGTTTGAATGCTCACATGGCCTTGGGTAACTCCGCCCCTGTGAGTATGCAGTGTACATTTTCCTTCCTGGCTGCTTTCACAGCTGGCACTGAGTGTCTGTGGCTTTTCTAGGCACATGGTTCAAGTTGTAGGTGGATCTACCACTCTAGGGTCTAGAGGACAGTGACCTTCTTCTCACAGCTCCACTAGGCAGTGCCCCAGGGGAACCCTGTATCGGAGGTTCAACCCCACATTTCCCTTCTGAACTTCCTGCAGAGGTTCTCCATGAGGGTTCCACCCCTGTAGCAGACATCCGCTTGGACATTCAGGGATTTCTGTACATCCTCTGTAACCTAGGCAGAGGTTCCCAAACCTCATTTCCTGTCTTCTGTGCACCTACAGAATCAACTCCATGTGGAAGCTGCCAACACTTGTGGCTTGCACGCTCTGAAGCAATGGCTTGAGTTATACCTTGGCCCCTTTTAGCCACGGCTCGAATGGCTGGAATGTAGGGGCTGCACACAGCAGAGGGGTCCTGGACTCCACCCAGGAAATTATTTTTCCTTCTAGGCCTCTGGACCTGTGATGGGAGGGGCTGCTGTGAAGACCTTTGACATGCCCTGGAGACATTCACATTGCCAGCCTACAAATTTTTCAAACTTTTATGCTCTGCTGCTTCTTGAATGCTTTGCTACTTAAAAATTTCTTCCACCAAATACCCTAAATTATCTCTCTCAAGTTCAAAGTTCCACAGATCTCTAGGGCAGGGGCAAAATGCCACCGCTCTCTGCTAAAGCATAGCAGGAGTCACCTTAAGTTCCTCATCTCCATCTGAGACCACCTCAGCCTGGACTTCATTGACCATATTAAGGGAGGAGACCACCCCTCATATTGTCTTATGCCCAATTTCTGCCTCCAAAGAAAGAAGAAATAAAAACTAAAAGGCAGAGATGAAATCCACAAGCAGACAGCCCGGTGCCACACTCTGGGCCTGGTAGTTAAATATCCACCCCTGACCTAATCGGTTATTTATATAAAAAAGCACTGTGAAGATCTCTGTCCTGTTCTGTTCTGTTCTAATTACCGGTGTATGCAGCCCTCAGTCACGTACCCTCTGCTTGCTCAATGATCACAACCCTCTCACGCAGATCCCCCTTAGAGTGGTGAGACCTTAAAAAGGACAGTAATTGCTCACTCATGGAGCTCAGTTGTTGGAGACGTGAGTCTTGCTGAAGTTCCCTGCCAAATAAAGCCCTTCCTCCTTTAACTTGGTGTCTGAAGGGTTTGGTCTGCAGCTTGTCCTGCTACAACATCACTATCAGCATTTTGGCCAAAGTCATTCAACAAGTCTCTAGGAAGTTCCAAACTTTCCCACATATTCCTATCTTCTTCTGAGCCCTCCAAAGTGTTCCAATCTCTGCCTCATTTTCCAAAGTCACTTCCACATATTTCGGTATTTTTACAGCAGCACCCCACTCTCTGGGGTATAAATTTATCGTATTAGTCCATTCTCATGCTACTATGAAGAAATACCCAAGACTCAGTAATGTATAATGATTAGAGGTTTAATGGACTCACAGTTCTGCATGGCTGCACAGGCCTCAGGAAACTTACAATCACGGTGGAAGGCACCTCTTCATAGGGTGGCAGCGGGGAGAATGAGAGCCAGCAAGGAAACTGTCAGATTCTTATAAAATCATCAGATCTAGTGAGAACTCACTCACTATAATGAGAACAGCATGGGGAAAACTGCCCCCATGATTCAATAATCACCCACCAGATCCCTCCCATGACACGTGGGGATTATGGGAACTACAACTGAAGATGAGATTTGGGTGAAGCTACAAAGGCTAACCATATCAGTACCGGAAGGGTTTTGTTTTCTCAAATTTAGATTTTTTGAGAGAAGGGTTTAGACATAGATAATTGTGTCATATGTAAATAGAAGACATTTCATTTCTCCTTTTCTAATGTAATGCTTTTAATTTTATTTTCTTGCCTTGATCACGCTGGCTAGAACGTCCTCAATGCCAGGCAAGAGTGGCAAGAAATGAGATCCTTGCCTTGTGCTCCAACTGTTTCACAAGTGAGTGTGAAATAGGCTTTTCATTGAAGCTGTTTATTAGATCTAATAAGTAGACAGAATAATAGATTGGATGGCTCAACATAGGGTTTAGGTTGTTTTAGGATTTTAAATAAACTTGGAAACTCATCCATGAGCCATCTTTATACTTACTTATCAACAAGAAATACAGATAATGTAGCCAACATTATTATCTTAACAAAATGGTAATTAAGAAACCACTCTTAACTATATGACTGTCTGGTAGTTAATGCCTTTTTGTAGCATTTTTAAAAACCTCATAAAATAGAAATTTTGATGACAGACTCAAGGTATTCATGGCCTGAATTTTTGCCTAAATACAAGGATACAAATCAGTGAACTAGATAAATCCGACTGGAAAAAAAGAAGACATATCGTTATTTTCTAATCATTCCTTCTTCCGTGAAAGGAAAGCTTCTTTTAACTTTAACTTTTACTCTTGTTGATAAAGTAATGTTTATTTTTATTTAGATTATAATTGAACAAAATCCTGTCATAAATTTGTTGTGGGAAATATTCTCAAGATAAACTTAGAAATACAGAGTTCTTCTCCATACCCTTCTGGGGATCCCCTAATTTGTCACTTTGCCGGTAATCCCTTAATATGTTTCTCAGTTAGGTTTAAGAGGGAACACAACTCCTTTGTTATCTTGAGCTCGACTCTGTGGCAACCTTTCATGAGGAAACTTGTTTGAATTTTCCCATGCTGAAGTATGGTTTTAAGTATTTGGTATCTGCACTTGCATAAATCTCTTATCCAGTAAAATTTTATTACAGACTTTATATTTATAGACATTATATTTGGTTCCTAAAATTGGATTTGATACATCAAGTTACATATAATTTTAGACAGCTTGCTTACTTAAATTAGGGTGTTAAATTATCTGCTTACTTTAGGAAGATTTTTAAATAAATTTATTATAAGTTCACTTATGGAAAGAAAGACATTCAAATACTAGATAGGTGAATTTCAGTTTCTTTCATCTCTCTTCAATTTTTAAAATTATTATATTGCTAGAAACAGTAGTTTGGTCAATATTGTACAAAGGTATAATGTTCCTGTTATTATGTATTCTTCCTTGGAATATAAGGGTATCAGTACTTTCTCCTATTTAGTTTATTATCCTATCACAGTTGCTGATTAAAATCTTGAATGTTACTTTAAGCTTGTCTTGTCTTAAAAGACTACTTCAAAATCTGAAAGCTCATTTCTCTCTGGCTCAGCCCAGCTCTTAACAGTAATGTTTTTCTCCTAAATTAATGACATTTCCCCACCCTGTGCCCCGTGGTAAACTGCTTAGATTCCCATCTTTTACATTAAGAAGTAGATATGCTCAAATACGATTTTCAGACATCATAATCTTTGTTCACAAGAGAGGCATAGTACAGGATCCAATATTCTGTAAGCCATGAGAGCAATCAATTATATTATGCACTTTGAACAAAAGCTGAAGCAAAGCAGAAGCAAAACAGAAGTCAGAATCTGATGGACAACTCAAGGTATTATTATTTAACTACCCACTTAATCCCAGAAATCTAAATCCAGGAGGTTAGGTAAAGGTTCTTATTGGAAAAGAGTCCATGAGAAAACCAAGGCAATAGTGTAGTAGAGGGTTCCTAAAACATTTAATACCTGTATAGGTGCATGAATGTCTTTGAGATATCAGTCTCAAACAAGAATTTGGGAACAGTGGCTATTTTCTTTCGGACAACTACTAATTACATATTGGTGATACCATGAACTAACTGAAAACATCTGGTCCAGCTGGGAGCAAAGTCAGGAGTCCACTTTCTGTAAATGAAATTTTATTAAAGAGAACATAGGATGTATATGATCCTAAAATGAAAAGGTCAGACAGAGAATGGTGATGATGACAGAAATGGCACCAATTAGGGACTGACTTTTCTCACAAAGCAGAAAGTCTTGAGCAGACCGTTTGGAGTTGGTTCAGAGGCTCAAAAATTAAGGACTCAGTATTTTTCTGTCTTTCTCTTTTGCCATCCTCAACATTTGACTTCCCTTGTCATAGTCACGGATGCTCCAGGCTTTTTTTCTCCTCATTATAGGCATAAAGAAAGGGAGAAAGGAGAAGAGCCAAAGACAACCATGAAAAAAGTCACATGTTAAAAGTCCCATCCAGTGGCTTTGTTTACATGCTTAAACTCATTGTCCTAAACTGTCACTTGAAGTTCCCTAGTGACAATGAAACTAGAAATGTAATTTTGAAGTATACGTGTCATCATTGTAAAACAACAACAACAACAACAACAACAAAAACACTGGGGTTACTTTAAAAAAAAAGGGAATACATGGTGGATAATCAACAAACTATATCTGCCACAATTATGGAAATTTTGTTTTCTAAAAGTTGGTAAGAAATAGTCATATTGGTCACGTGACAGGCATTTAAAAAGTGTGTAAATTTCAGGGACAGAAGAAAAAAATTTTGCTTGAAAGAAAATGTGTGGTGTAGAGAGAAGGAACACTTAATTTCAAAATGCTTAATTACCAAAGAATTAAGGATCAGTCCCAGCACTTTGGGAGGCCAAGGCAGACATTTGAATCCAGGATTCAAGGGCAATATGGCAAAACCCAGTCTGTACAAAAAAAGATACAAAAATTAACTGGGAATCGTGGCTCCTACCAGTTGTTTGGGAGGCTGAGGTGGGAGAATCACTTGAACCTGGAAGGTCGAGGCTGCAGTGAGCTGTGATTGTGCTACTGCACTCCAGCCTGGACAACAGAGCAAAACTCTGTTCAAAAAAAAAATTGGCAAGTTCAAAAGGAAGTGTTTACTTGTAATAGAGTAGCCCTTGGAGTGGTAGGAAAAAATATTTATTTATTTACTTAATTTATAACATTGTCTTACTAGAAAATAATTTATCAAAATTCCAAACTTCAACAAGAATAAAAGGAAGAAATGCAAATGATTTTATCTTTGACATCATATATCCTTTCTAGATAAAAGCTAGTGCAAAAGGATTATAGCTAATCAGATGATTATACAACAAACACTATATGTGAAAATGCACAACTATTTCTGATACTTAGACTTGAGAAAAGAAATTCCCATTTATTATTAAAGAAAATAATATTGACAGTAATAATACTGAGTGCTTGCTGACTGTTAAAAATTGTTCTATGCATTTCATATGAATTAGCACAATTAATTTTAACATCAATCATGTTATATAAATACTCTAATTTCTTTCATTTGTACAAATAAATAATGATGCACATATCAAGGTCACCAAACTAGAAACCACGCAATTTAAAGAAACACTTCAGCAGCAACAGTCTTACAATGAATAGGAGTTTCATCCCCCAATGTGTACTGATAACGTACGTCTAGAGAGCAGTTCAATAAAACCAATTATATATCAGGTGAAAGCAACGTCTTGAGGTCCACAGTTTCTGGTGGTCTGGCCTAATGCATTTTAAAGTCTTTAAAGGAATAAATGACTCCATATCTGGCAAGCATGCCAGATACACAATTATTTCAAACAAGTTTTAAGTAAATATTGAGGCACAGTGATTTTGAAGACATATCTTAAGAAATATTCCTGTTCTGCCTATGTTGCCAATTAAGTAAGATTCATATCCTTTGTTAGCTAACTAGGCTAATGAAGCATGATATAGATGAGTGGTTGACAACCTGGCAGCCAGGAGACCCCTGATGAACTGAGATGTGAGGCACAGATGTCCCCTGAGATTTGAAAAATCCATGTATTCACTAAGCATTTTCATTTGACTTTTAAATTTAGATCCCCTAATATTGAAGCATAAAAAACTCATGTGGATACTATTTTAATTAATACAATAAAAATAATTTAAAAAGTTGAATTAACAGCAGGTTCTTAATAACGATGAATTTTCCCAATGAAAATTGTCAACAAAATTTATGGTATTAGTTTTTATATTTAAAAAGATAAGGAACTACTGATATTAACACCTAGATTTCAATCAAGTTGACATCTTAGAATATCCTTGTATAGTCAGGACAATAAACAAATTGATTTATTTCTCAGAATTTAAAACATATAAAATGTTTAAAGACTATTAATATCCATATATAAAATAAGTAACCCTTTGTTCACCACTTAAAGAAATTATATTTTACTGATACCCATTCCTCTTAGCTCAGAGACACTCTCTGTTCTGAATTTGAGTATATTGTCTATTACTTTAAACTCTACCATATATGTTTGTGTCTTTAGGTAACAGATGAAATGTTGCATGTTCTTAAATATTACATAAGTGATGTCAGATGAATCATGTTATGGAATTTGTCAGTAAACATTTCTTTGACATACATCCATTTTGATATGTGTAGCTCTAGTTTATTAATTTTGATTGTTGTATTGTATTTCCACTTCATAAATTTAAAATTATTAATGTATTTTCTATTGATGCACATTTCAATTCTATTTTTTTTTTTTTTTTTAATGGAGTCTCTCTCTGTCGCCCAGGCTGGAGTGCAGCGGCGCCATCTCGGCTCACTGCAAGCTCCACCTCCCGGGTTCACGCCATTCTCCTGCCTCAGCCTCCCAAGGAACTGGAACTACAGGCGCCGGCCGCCACGCCCGGCTAAGTTTTTGTATTTTTAGTAGAGAGGGAGTTTCACCGTGTTAGCCAGGATGGTCTGGGTCTCCTGACATTGTAATACGCCCGCCTCCGCCTCCCAAAGTGCTGGGATTACAAGCGTGAGTCACCACGCCTGGCCATTCTTAAAAATATCTTGCTGTAAAAAACAATTCTGTTATGAATTTTCTCCTATAACCCTTTTGAAATTCATGAGTAAATGTTTTGAGAGAAAACACATCCAGTCATACATCCATGCACAAATACATACGTACTGCTACACACATACATATATCCATATGAGTTCCTGTGTAGTAAGATATGCATCTCTTCAATGTTATAAACTATTTCCAAAATGCTCTTGAAAATTGAATTATCAGGGGAGGAATATCAAGATAAGGAAATAGAAAACTCCACTGATTGTTCCTGCAAGTATACCAAGTTAACTATCTACACAGAAGAAAACGTGCTGATAAGAAGCAAATATCAGGTCAGCACTCATAGTACCTTGTTTTAACTTCACATTCACCAAAGGAGTCACGGAAGAGATAGAAAAAACAATCCTGAATCCTGGACACCACCCCTCCCCAACCTCGGGCAGTGGCCACATTTTGCAGAGAGCATCTCAGTGCTGGGAGAGGGAGAATACAAGAAACCAGACCAAACTCATCTGACACCCACCCAAGGAAGGGTCATTTAAACCAGCATTAGCCAGAGGGAAATCATCAATCCCACCTGTCCAAACTTGATTGCGTGCAAGGCCTGCAGCATTCTGTGTCTCAAAGTAAACTTTAAAGCCAGTCTAGGCCATAAGAACTGCAACTCTTAGGCTAGTCCTAGGGCTGAGCTAAGCCCAAAGACAGTGGACTGAGGGGGCACAGGACATACTGAGACACCAGCTGGGGCAGACAAGGGAGTGCTGGCATCACCCCTCCACTAATCCCAGGCTGCACAGCTCCAGGTTCCAAAGAGACTCATTCCTGCCACTTGAGGAGAGGAGAGGAAGAGTGGGGAGGATTTTGTCTTGCATGTAGGATACCAACTCAGCTACAGGAGGATACAGCACCAGTCAGACTTGTGAGGCCTTCGCATTCCAGGCCCTAGGTCCTAGACAACATTTCTAGACACACTGGGCCAGACAGGAGCCCACTGCGTTGAAGGAAAGAATCCAGTCCTGACAGCATTCATCACCTGTTAACTGAAGACCCCTTGGGCCTGAATAACCAGCACCAATACCCAGGTACTACACTGAGGGTCTTGGTTGAGACTCTGAGACTTGCTGGCTTCAGATAAGACTCAGCACATTCCAGCTATGGTGGCTACAGGGCAAAACTCGCCCTGCTTCAGAAAAGCAGAAGGAAAAGTAAAGGGGACTTTGTCTTGGACCTTAGGTACCAAAACTGCCACAGGGGGCAAATCACCAAGCAGACTCTGGGGTCCCTAGTTCCAAAACCTGACTCTTGGACAGCATTTCTGGAACTATCCTGGGCCAGATGGGAGTCTACTACCCTGAGACTTGAGTCCCAGGCCAGGCAGCATTCATGACAAGCTGACTTAAGAGACCTTGGGCCTTAAGGGAACATTAGTGGTAGTCTGTCAGTATTCCTCATGGTCTGGGATGGTGGTGTCTACAGAGTGAGACTCCTCTGCCTTTGGAAAAAGGTGAGAAGAATGGTAAGGACTGTGTCCTGCAGTTTGAGGGCCAGCTAAGCTGAAACACAGTTTGACTCTAGTCCCTGAATCCTGGATGGCACTTCTGAACCCACCCAGGGTCTGAGGGACCTCACTGCCCTGAAGGGTAGAATGTAGGCCTGGCTGAGTTTGCCATCTGGTGATTGATGTACCCCAGACCCTTGAGCAAAAATAGGCAGTAGCCAGGGAGTGGTTACAACAGGCCTTGAATGAGACTCAGTGTTTCACTGGCTACAGGTCTGACCCAGTGCAGTCTTTTTTTTTTTTTTTTTTTTTTTGGAGACAGAGTCTCGCTCTGTTGCCCAGGCTGAAGTGCAGTGGTGTGATCTCAGCTTACTGCAAGTTCTGCCTCCCGGGTTCATGACATTCTCCTGCCTCAGCCTCCCAAGAAGCTGGGACTACAGGTGCCTGACACCATGCCTGACTAATTTTTTGTATTTTTAGTAGAGATGGGATTTCACCATGTTAGCCAGGATGGGCTGGATCTCCTGACCTTGTGATCCGCCTGTCTCAGCCTCCCAAAGTGCTGGGATTACAGGCATGAGCCACTGTGCCTGGCCCCCCAGTGCAGTCTTAGTAGTAGCCACAAGGGTCCTTGTGTCACTCTGCCACTAGCTTTAGGTTGCTCAGAACAGAGAGAGAGAGACTCTGTTATGTTTGGGAGAATGTAAGAGAAGAGAACAAGAGTCTCTTCCTAGTAATCCAGAAAATTCTCCCAGATCTAGCAAGGACCATCAAGCCAGTCCCCTTACGAGTTCACAAGAACCACAGTGTTACTGGGGTTGGGGTGCCCTCTAAAGTAGATACAGTTTAGATCACAACACCCAAGACTTTCCAAATATCTGGAAAGCCTTCCCAAGAAAGATGGATGCAAAAAAGACCGGACAGTGAAGACTAGAATCCCTAACACTTCAATGCCCAGATATTGAAGAACATCTACTAGCACCAACATCATCCAGGAAAACATGAACTCAAAAAATGAACCAATTCTAGAGAAACAGAGATAGGCAACCTTTCAGACAGAGAATTCAAAATAGCTATGTTGAGGAAACTCAAAGAAATTCAAGAAACCAGGGAAGGAATTCAGAATTCTATCAGATGTATTTAACAAAAAGATTGAAATAATTAAAAAGAATGAAGCAGAAATTCTAGAGCTGAAAAATGCAATTGGCATAACAAATAATGTTTCAGAGTCCTTTAATAACAGAATCAATCAAGGAGAAGAAAGAAATATTGAGCTTGAAAACAGGCTACTGGAAAATATGCAGTTAGAAAAGACAAAAGAATAAAAAGAATGTAAAACAATGAAGCCCACCTACAGGATCTACAAAATAGCCTGAAAGGGGCAAATCTAGAGTTATTGTACTTAAAAAGGAGGTAGAAAGAGAGATAGGGGTAGAAGTTTCACTCAAAAGGATAATAACAGGAAACTTCCCAAACCTAGAGAAAGAAACTCACAAAGGTCAAGGATAAAAAAAGGATCCTAGGCTGGGCATGGTGGCTCATGCCTGTAATCCAAGCACTTTGGGAGACTGAGGCTGGAAATCACTTGAGGTCAGGAGTTCGAGAACAGCCTGGCCAGCATGGTGAAACCCCATCTACTAAAAACACAAAAATTAGCTGGGTGTGGTGGCAGGCACCTGTAACCCCAGCTACTCAGGAGGCTGAGGCAGGAGGATCGCTTAAACCCAGGAGGCTGAGGCTTCTGTGAGCTAAGATCGTACCACTGCACTCCAACCTGGGTGACAGAGCAAGAGCAAGACTCTGTCTCAAAACAAAAAAAAAAAAAAAAAAGAAGAAGGAAAAAACCCTTGCACAAAGTCATTTCACAAGTCATTTCACAATGGCAAGAATACAAGTTCAACATCTTCCCTCACTAGAGTAAAGAAAAAAATTTCCTTGGGGGCTCAGAAAACTCAAAATAACACAACTACAAACTCAAAAAAAATATATATATACACACACACACACACACACACACACACACACATATATCCTAAAATTAGAAACAAATAACATACAATGGAGCGCCAAAGTCTGACTATAGACTGTAGACTTTTTAAGTGGAAATCTTACAGGCCAGGAGAGAGTGGCATGACATATTTGAAGTACTGAAGGAAAAATCCTTTTACCCTAGAATAGCATATCTGATTAAAATATCCTTTATACTTGAAAAAAAAAAAAATACTTTTCCAGACAAACCAAAGCTAAAGGATTTCATCAATGTCAGGCCAGTCCTCCAAGCAATGCTAAAGGGAGTAAGTACTTCAGTGAAAAAGCAAAGGACATTAATGTGTAGTAAGTAATCACCTGAAGGTACAAAACTAACTGGTAATAGAAAGTACACAGAAAAACAAAGACTTTTATAACACTGTAACTGTGATGTGTCAACTACTCTTATGCTAAGCAGAAAGACTAAATGATGAATAAATCAAAAATAATAACTACAACAGCTTTTTTAAAACAGTCAGTACAGTAAGAAATAAATGGAAATAACAAAAAGTTAAAAAGTGGAGTGACGAAGGCAAGCATAGATTTTTTATTAGTTTTCCTTTTGCTTGTTTTATGATACAAATAGTGTAAGTTGTTATCAGGTTGAAATAACGGGTTATAAGATAATATTTGCAAGCCTCATGGTAACTTCAAACCAAAATCACAATAGATATATAAAAAATAAAAATACAATGGATAAACAACAAATAAAAAGCAAGAAACTAAATCATACCACCAGAGAAAAATCACCTTATCTAGAGGAAGAGAGGAAGGAAAGAAAGAAGAAGGGTAAAACCAGAAAACAACCAGAAAACAAATAACAAAATGGCAGGAGTAGGTCCTTACTTATTAATAATAACATTGAATCTAAACGGACTAAACTCTCCAGTCAAAAAACACATCCTGGCTGAATGTATTAAAAAAAAAAAAAAAAAAAAAAAGACTCATTGATTTGTTGCGTACAAGAAACACACTTCATCTATTAAGAAACACATAAACTGAAAATAAAAGGATGGTAAGACATATCCCATGCCAATGGAAACTGGAAAAGAGTAGGCATCATTATACCTAGACAAAACAGATTTCAAGACAAAAGCTGTAAGAAGAGACAAAGAAGGTCACTATATAACAATAAAGTGATCAATTCAGCAAGAAGATACAACAATTTTAAATATATATGTACCAAGCACTGGAGCACCCAGATATATAAAGCAACTATTATTAGAGCTATGGAGAGAGATAGGCCCTGAGACCATAATAGCTGGAGACTTCAACACCCTACGTTCAGCATTGGACAGATCCTCCAAACAGAATATCAAGAAATAAAGTGCAGACTTAATCTGCACTACAGACCATATGGATCTAACAGATATTTACAGAATATTTCATCCAAGAGCTGCAGAATACACATTCGATTACTCAGTATATGGATCATTCTCAAGGATAGATCATATGTTAGGTTACAAAACAAGTTTTAAAGCATTCAGAAAAATTGAAATAATATCAAGCATCTTCCCTAACCACAACAAAATAAAACTGAAAATTAATAACGAGGAATTTTGGAAACTATACAAATAAATGAAAATTAATCAATATGCTTCTGAATGACCAGTGGGGTCACTGAAGAAATTAAGAAGAAAATTGAACAATTTCTTGAAACAAATAGTAATGGAAACACAACATATCCAAACCTATGGGATACAGCATCAGCATTGCTAAGTGGGAAATTTTAGCTATAAGTGCCTACATCAAAAAGGTGAAAAATCTTCAAATGAACAATCTAATGATGCATCTTAAAGAACTGGAAAAACAAGAGCAAATCAAACCCAAATTTAGTAGAAGAAAAGAAATAATAAAGATCAGAGCAGAAATAAGTGAAATTGAAATAAAAAATGCAACAGATGAATGAAACAAGAAGTTGTTTTTTTCAATGGTTAAACAAAACTGACAAACCTGAAAAAAGAACAAAACTGGGGGAATCACATTACCTGACTTCAAATTACACTACAGAGCTGTAGTAACCAAAACAGCATGGTACTGGAATAAAAACAGACACATAGACCAATGAAACACACTAAAGAAACCAGAAACAAATCCATACATCTGCAGCAAACTCATTTTTAACAAAGATGACAAGAATATAAGCTGGGGAAAAGACAGTCTCTTCAATAAATGGTGCTAGGAATACTGGATATCCATATGCAGAAGAATAAAACTAGATCCCTACCTTTCACCATATACAAAAATCAAATCAAAATGGATTAAAGACTTAAATACAAGACCTCAATCTATGAAATTACTATAGGAAAGCATTGGGAAAAGTCTCCAGGACATTGGTATGGGCAAAGATTTCTCGAGCAATATCCCACCAGCACAGGCAACCAAAGCAAACATGTACAAATGGGATCACATCAAGTTAAAAAGCTTCTGTACAGGAAAAGATACAATCAACAAGTGAAGAGACAACCCACAGAATGGGAGATAATATTTGCAAACTACTCAACTCTTACAGCATTTATTTATAAGACACTTTTCTGCTTATTTCCTGCTAGATGTAGCTAGTTATGCCTTTATTATATGTTTTTGTCGCTTGAAATAAATATTATGCTCCTTGAGGGAGGGAACACTATTTTATTCCTCTGAATAGTCTCTCCTTCAACTATGTATGTGCCTTTCTGTCCGTTGTAAATAAAATATAAGATCAAGTTTATTCTTCAGAATAATGTTCAATATTTATTTTTTCTTTTACTTTGCATCAAGTATTCTATAATTTGTCTGATTCCATAGTGCCAATATTAATATTCTATTTTTTTATGAATGTATTTTACAATGTCTTTTGTTTCTAACAGCATTGGAAATAGCAGGGACCTTTTCTTTTTTTTAATGGTGAAAGAAATTGGATGACCTAGGGAAACAGGATTTACTTGTTCCACAAACTGATACTGAATTGCCTATGCCAATGCGTTATTCCTTGTCTCTTCCTTGTCTTCTTCCTTGTCTCTAAGACAAAAGGAAAACAGATTGTGTTACTTCTTTCCCATGAACTGATGAAAGGAAGCTTATCAGTTCTTACAGTTTTTTAAATGTGAATTTTATAGGAAAATAATTGCAAAACGTAATAAGCATTATCCTTAATAGCAGGTATGCAGAAGCTGTACAAATGTTTTCATACCATATTGTAGTTGGCAACAAAAAAATGGCCCCCCAAATCTGTCTGTGCCTTAATTCCCAGAACCAATGAATATGTTACGTTAAAGGGCAAAAACCATTTCTGCCTTTGAAGATAGGAGAAGACTAGGGGCCAAGTAATAGCGACACCTTGATTTTAGTCCAGTGAGACACATTTGGACTTCTGACCTTCAGAACTGTAAGATAATAATTTTTTTTTTAAAGTCACTAGTTTATGGTCATTTGCTGAAGCAGCAATAAGAAGTCAATACAATTGTCATATTTGTTTTACAAAATGTAGGGAAACGGCACTGTCACAGAGATAGTATTCATCAAATACTCTATTTGCATCCTCCACTTAACATTTTCCATTCCTTTTGAAGTAAGGTATTACTAATTCTGGTCAATGAAATGTGAGCAGAAGTGAAATGCGTCACTCTTCAGATTCACTTTTTCTGCTACTACATCTGTAATGTCTCAGATAGTACAACTACAAGAAGATAGATCCTTACTCAACCTGAGCTTCTAAGTGAAAATATATAGCATACCAACTACCCTTAAACCCTTATTGAACTTGCACTGGAGCTAGAAATTGTTTGTTTGTTTGTTTCATTATTATGTTAAGGCAACTCAATGTTAAGGCATTGAGGAGTAATGTGTTACTGTAATGTGACATAATATAGAATGTCCTAAAAAATACAGACACTAAATTATAGCTTAGTAAAGATATTTTACTCAGGAGCTGATTTCTCTCATTTCTAGAGTTCTGGCCTGGAGACAGGGCTTAAAAAATTTAGAATACTTCACGGCAATCATTCCCTTTAAACTGCTATATTTCATCTGTATTTAGAGCACACAGATTTGTAATTCTGAATTGTGTTTTCTGGTTAGTACTTGAAGTTAAAAATATCTGATTTATAATAAAAGAGTCTTTTTTAAAAATAGAAGATGCATTTATATGTATTTTTTATTTTACTTTAAGTTCTAGGGTACATATGCACAACGTGCAGGTTTGTTACATATGTATACATGATGCAACTATATGTATTAAATAGGCTGTTCATTTTTGTCTACAGGTAATCCCATCTCCTCTTGGAAGTGCCCAGGGCAGTCTAAGACAATGCCTGGCAAGGGGCCAATAATTTTCTGTTTTGAGCCTCTCATGCCTAAACAAATACTTTTTTGACAATTCAGAGTTACCTGCCAGAGAACTAAAAATTATTCTTTTATATTAGGCTAGCTTTGAAAGGCAAGTTGTTGTCATCTGACCAAGTCAATTGTAGATGAACTTTAGTGTGAATCTGTTACATGAATGAGTAAAGATGATCCTTAGCTTGTTTATTTCTTCACAGCAGTCTACAATCTGTGAGCTCAAAAGCCTACCAGTGGCAAACTCAAATTTTTACATATCCAGTTGTTTTCAACATAAGCCAAATGTTTAGCCATTTAGAGCCTGCCTGCTTTGCATATCTCAGGAAACTGCCCAACATCTGCTAGCCATAGATAAGATCAACCCTGTAGCTATAAAATATCCCAAGCTGCTTCTGCCTTTTGCAGCTCTCTGACCCAGACTCACTGCTGGAGTGCTGCGTAGCATTATCCACACTTGCAATATCTCTCTATGATCCCCTCTCCCTAATGAGTTTCCTTGCCCTCATCCCTTACCCTCGCAAATGCTATAGCCTTTGGATGGTATCATGCTGTGGGGGACTTTGCACACATGAAATCCTGTCAAAATGTTGCCTAAATAAAGCTCATGTCATATCATTTGCCTTGATCAGCCCTGAAATTCTCTAAATCACTACCGACTCTTACAGAATGATTTTATCTATCATTAGGCCCATTAAATGCTAATTTTCAAAAGTACCTCAAAGTAGCTGAAAGAATTTACTAGTTAAATAAGATTACTTAATATTATTATTTGGATTATGGTGAGTAACCACCCCCCCAAAATGTGCTATCACTTTGACATAGATGTTAAGAAGTATTTTTTCCTTATTGTTTTATTTTTATTCTTTTTAAAAGATGGGGTCCCTGTCACCTAGGCTGAAGTGCAATGGCGTGATCGTAGTTCCCTGCAGCCTCAAACTCCTGGATGCAAACAATCCTCCCGCCTCAGCCTCTTGAGTCGCTGGGACCACAGGCGTGAGCCACTGCACCTGGCTAATTCATTTTTATTTTTACTTATGTATAGTGGAGTCTTGCTTAGTTACCCAGGTTGGTCTCAAACTCTTGGCTTCAAGAGATCCTTCCTTCTTGGCGTTCCAAAGTGTTGGTGTGGGCCACTGTGCCCAGCTGCATTTTTTTCTTAAATTTATTTGGCAATAGGTTCAGATGCTTTGTAAAAGTTTATCCTGGCTTAGAACTATTTCATTAGTAAAAATATAACTGCTATTTTACAGGGCTTTGTGAGTGCATTATAGTGCAGTGACTAGGACCATAGACTGTGTCTGAGAGTCCAGGGTTTAAATTCCAGTTTGTCACTTAATTATGTAACTTTGGGCTAGTTATCTAACTTCTTTAAACCACTTTCCTCATTGTAAAAATAAAGATAATAATTGTACAGAACCATGTGTATTAGTTATCTATTACTGTATAAGAAATTAATCTAAAACTTAGTAGCTTAAAACAACAAGTATCACTGTGCAACAAGTTAACCCAAAATTTGGTGGTTTAAAACAACATTTATCATCCCAGATTCTGTGGGTTAGGAATCTGGATGCAGTCTATCTGAGTTCTGCGGCTCAGGGTATCCCAGGAATGGAATCAATGTGTCACCTATAAATGTAGTCAACTTAATGTTTAAGTAGGGAAGAATCTTCTTCCTCGCCCACTAATATGGTTGTTGGAAGGATTCAGTTCCTCAGGGTTGTTGGACAAAGGGCCTCAGTTCCTCACTGGCTGTTGACTGGAGGCCTCCTCCAGTTCTTTGCCATGTGGGCTTCTCCATAGGACAGTTCATATGGCAGTTGCTTCATCAGAGCCTTAAGCAACAAGAGCCACAGGCCAGGAGCAGTAGCTCATGCCTATAATCCTAGCTTTGGAAAATCAAGGTAGGAAGATTGCTTGAGCCCAGGAGAGCCAAGATCACACAACTGTACTTCAGCCTAGATGACAAAGTGAGACTCTGTCTCAAAAAAAAATAATAAAAATAAAAATAAAAAAGAAAATTAACTTCCCATAACTTTTTTTATAAAACTAAATTACAACTTTACTCAGATTTCGCCGTTTTCTCTACCAGTGGAAATATTTTTTCTGTTCCAAGGATCCAGTTCACAACATCACATTGCATTTAGTTGTCATGTCTTCCTAGTCTTTTTGATCTACAAACATTCCTGAGGTTTTTTTTTTTTTTTTTTTTTTTTT
>NW_012107164.1:785231-811526 GCF_000951045.1 Mandrillus leucophaeus
AAAGCTCTCTTCTTCCCTTGTATACTTGCATGTATTTCTTGCCATTCTGTTGCGTGAGCTTTGATTTCTTTTTCATCATGTTTTTCATCAAAATCTCTGCTACTAGCATCATCATTTTTATTTTGGGAACCTCTCTTCTTTTTCTGTTTTTTTTTTTTTTTTTTTTTTTTTTTTTTCATTTCAAAATCTTGATACTTTTGAGAAGGACTGGTAGTTACTTTGTAAAATGCCTCTCAATTTAGGTTTGCTTTATATTTTTTTCAGGATTAGGCTGAAATTTCGCATTACAGGAAGGGTAACACAGAAGTGGTTTGCCCTTTGTATCGTATCATGGAGTACATGATGTCAATATGTATTACTAGTGCTGTTGACTTTAACGATGGTCAAGGTTATATCTACCCATTTTCACTTCAATAAAGTTATTATTTTTTTTTCATCTCACCAAGTTTGACATATTCTCTTTGTTAGAAATAAGTCACTAGGTCCAGCCAGCACACACAAGGGGAGAGGATGACAGAGGGCATGAGTGCCAGGAGGCATGTTTCATTGAAAGCCATTTTAGAAACTGTTTGCCACATCATGGAAGGTGTTGGGGGAAGGTTAGGACACAATAATACAGATCAAGGACTTAGCGTGTTACTGTTGAAATAAACTGTAGCTATCATAATGATTTGCACAATGATATCTGTTTTATGGATCACTTTCACACTGATTCATTTTATTTAACACATGTTTATCGAACCCTAACTGTGCTAGAACTGGAAGTATAAAGCTATTCTGGTTTAGGAAAGAGATAATAATAAATAAGTAAAAAAAAAATCTAAATTATTTTAAAAGATACAAGTAAGAAAAGTAAGCAGGACAAGATGACAGAGAGAGAGAGAGAGTGTGTGTGTGTGTGGGGGGGTGTGTGTGTGTGTGTGTGTGTATGGGTATGACCATTTCAATCAAGTCAGAGAAAGCCTCCGTTTTACAACATCCTGAGAGAAGAGCAAATTCAAAGTCTACAAGACAGGAAAGAGTTTGTCATGTTGAAGGAAGGAACAGAACATCCTTATAATAATGTATATTGAGAAAAGGGTAAAGTAGTATGAGATAAGGTTGGAGAGGTAGGCAAGGGCTAAATATATAGGGCTTTGTAGGCCATAGGCATGGCATTTTATTTTATTCTGTGTATGATGGAAAGGATTGGATGGTTTTATGAAAGGTCTTTTTTTTTCAAATTTTATATTTTCAAATTTTGGTCTAATTGAAAAATTACACAAAAGCTGCAAGAATAGTACAAGGAAATTTCACATATCATTTACTTGGTCTTTCTAATTATTTATATTTTTTCACATTGATAGTTTCCTATTCTTTATCTATGTATTGAGAGTAAATTTGAGCTATCACATCTCTTTACTTAAAAGACTTACGTGTTTCCTAATAATATAAACATTCTTTTACATTATCACAGTATAATTATCAAAATCAGAAAACTTAATATAATAATTCTATTACTTAATCCACCGTCTATATTCAAATTTTGTCAAATTTCCCACTAATATATTTTAGAGCTGCTTTTCCTGGTTCAGCATTCATAACAGAATTCTGGTTTTGGATTCAGCTGTGACGTTACTTTAGTTGCCTTCAATCTGAACAGTTTTTCCGTCTTCCTTTGCCTGTCCTTGACCTAAACAATTTTGAAGAATACAGGACAGTTATTTTGCAGAATGCCTCTTAATTTTAATTTGATAATTTCTTATTATTTGATTCAGGCTACACATTTTTGTCAAGAATGCCACACAGAAGCATGGTATCCTTCTCAGTGCATATCAAGACTCATCGATATCAGTTTGTTCCAATACTGTGGTGTTAATTTTGGTTCCTTGATTAAGATAATCACTATAGTATTTTTCCACTGTTATTGTTATTTTTTCTTTTATAATTAGTATACAATTTGTGAAGGGATATTTTGAGACTATGTAATATCCTGTTCATCAATCTTTCACCCACTAGTTTTAGCATCTTCTAAGTCTATTTTTTTCTGTATTATTAATTGGCATTTTATTGTGCAGAAAGGCTTGTTTATTTACTTATTTTTATTGGTATATATTTATATTGGTATATATACACAGATTTTATTTTTTATTGAATTATAACCCATTGTTAGAATTTTTATATTGATACTTAAATGTTTCTCATGTTTTAAATGAATGACTGTGAGTTCAATGTGCAACAACAACAACAACAACAACAAAATGTGGAATTTAAGGAGCCATAGAAGGCTATTAGAGTAGTTTAAACAGAAGATGGGTAACTTAAAGAGTGTAATGGCAGTAAAGAGGGAACAAAGTATATGGATACAGGACATACTTCGGAGCTAGTATAAAAAGTGCTTGTTGATGGATTAATATAATATATTAGTCAGGGTTCTCTAGACAAACCATACCAATAGGATCTCTCTCTCTCTCTCTGTCTCGCTCTCTCTCTCGGTGTGTGTGTGTATATAAAGAGGTTTATTATCAGGAATTGGCTCACACATTACGGAGGCTGGCAAGTCCCACATCGGCAGGGTGGGTTCAGCAGGCTGGAGATGCAGGAGAGCTGATGCCCAGTTCAAGTACAAAGGCAGTCTACTGGAGAATTCTCTGTTGCTTAAGATAGGACAGTCTTTTTGTTCTATTCAGGGTTTCATCTGATTGGATGAGGCCGACTCACGTTGGGAATGCCAATCTGCTTTACTCAGTCTACTGATTCAAATATTAATCTCATCCAGAAACACTTTCACAGACACACTAAAATATTGTTTTTCCAAATATTTTGGCACCCCTTGGCCCAGTCAAGTTAGGCCATGAGGTCTCATAAAATTAACCATCACGTATGAGATATGAGGAAACATGAATAGTCAAAGGTTTCTTATCAGCTTTCTGGCTTTAGTGAGGCCATTTACCAAGATGAGGCTACTGAGGGAAGACTTCACCAAATTGACTGTTCAGCTGAAGCTATTTTCTTATTGAAACAGGAAATGTAAAGAAGATGCTATTTTAAAATAAAGTGCCTAACAAATACTAGTTAAATCTTCTTGATTTTTAAAAGACTGAATTTATGGCTCTTTGGGCCTGACCTTTATTCATGTATTTAAAAAGTAAATACTGAGTGTCCTTTTCTAGGAGTTTTAGTTCATGGGCCAAAGTCATTTGCACATCTGTACTCCTGGTTTCACACTATTATGGTTGGGACATACTGTAAAACCTTAAGAACCTGATAGAAAAAGGCAATATCCAAGAACTCCAAAGAAGTTCTTTCACCTGGAGGAAACTTTTCACTTCTTTATTCTTTCTTTCCTTCTTCGAAATGATGTTTTGGATGAGAACATTTAGCAAAGAGCCTTTGGGGTTTTGAAGTACCTTCCTCTTGAGAAATCTCAGAAATCCAGAATGAGATACAGAAAAGTTTGATTATATCTCAAAACTGGTTCTAAACCAGTAAATTTTAATTTTGGAGGGGATAGAGATATAATCAAACTTTTCTGTATCACATTCTGGATTTCAACACTTAAAAGTTTTGATGATAGGTACAAACCTGTTTTGACAAAATTCACATAAATACAAAGTTTTTTATGTGACTTCAGGTATTTCCCAGACTTCTTGAATGCCTCTATGTACCTTGGTTACATGAGTCCATCAAAGGAAGGTGGAAGGCCTTGGAGCTAGGGTCAGCAGGAGGGTCTCACCGCTAGGAAGCCTGAAGGGTAATAGAGCCAGTACTGGTAGGAACCTGCTAGGGCATGTGGCTGTTAGAAGGGCTACCAATAGGAACTGCATCCTTGGGTAGAGAAATGCATTAGAATCCCAATCCTTGTTGTGGCAGGGAGGAAACTGACCTTGCTATCCTCTCTAAAACTATATTTTTG
Organism: Mandrillus leucophaeus; assembly: GCF_000951045.1. NCBI lineage: Eukaryota > Metazoa > Chordata > Mammalia > Primates > Cercopithecidae > Mandrillus > Mandrillus leucophaeus. The sequence goes on from NW_012107164.1 coordinate 789,127, forward strand.
ATGAAAGAGATCATTGCCAAAACCACTATTTATAGAAAAGGCTGGCCCAGCAAGACGGCTTATGGCTGTCCCAATACTTTGGGAGACTGAGACAGGCAGATCACTTAAGCCCAGGAATTTGAGATTTGCCTGGGCAACACGGTGCAACCCTATTTCTACAAAAAAATTAAAAGTTAGCTGGTTGTGGTGGTGCAGACCTGTAGTCTCAGCTACTCGGGAGGCTGAGGTGGGAGGATCACCTGAACCTGGGGTGGATGAGGCTGCAGTGAGCAGAGATTATGCCACTATACTCCAGCGTGGGTACGGAGTGAGACTCTGTCTCAAAAAAAAAAAAAGTGGGGGTGCAATCTGCTCTATAACACTATACAATCCCAAAGGAGAAATCTGCACACTACAGCATAATTCCATTAGAAAGAAGAGGCCCATCCAGCAATCTTTTTTTCACCACTACTGTGAATTCTCCTCTTTTAGTCTAAGTTATTGTTATTTATCACCATCTTCCAAATATAATTTATACTTTTTTCATTTGTAATTGAAATCTAGATTATTAATAAGCCACATGTCTGCTTATAATAAACACTATCCTACAGGCTTTGCTTTAGACAGGTGTGACTGATTTCTGGCTTAAGCAATGTAAACAAATGTGGTGTGTGCAACTTCCAGGTAGTGTACTTTTTCATTCTTTTCCTTCTTCCTGTTGGATGAAATTCAGATGTAATTTAACAGCAGGAGGTTCAGGAGTCATTCTGGGCCAAAAAAGTAATTTGGCAAGTGGAAACCACATATGGTAGAACAATAGACTAGAAGGAGCATGAATCTCTGACTTCTTGGACTACCATACCATCATGAACTGGTTACATCTGGACCTCTTCAAAAGAAAATAAACTTGTATTGTGTTCAAAATAATATTATTTTGTTTCTTTTTTGTAACTCACAGCTGAACCTAATACAATTTCCTGATAGGTTTTTGGGCTTCCCAAATCCAGTGCCACACAGGAGCCGTGTTAGTATTTTAAAGCAAGAATTAGTCATTTGTCTGTTTAAAAGCTTCCAAATGTTCCTGTGACCCTAATGGACAAAAATACAGTTTGCCATGGCTAACGAATCCCTTCAGGTTTTGCAGGCTATCTTTAAATTTTCCCCATTCAGATCTCAGTTTCAATGTTAGTTCCTAGACAGGCCTTTCCTTACCACTGGGACTAAAGAAACCATCTGGTCTCTATCTACCATGTGCACCTATTTTGATTGCCTGCCAAGCAGATACAGTTATCTTCAGGTACTTTCATTTTTACTATGAATAGTTTCCCCTAAGCTAGGATATAGAGCTCCATAGGTGCAAGGATGTATCCATTTTATCCTCCTCTGTATACCAAGGCCTTGGTAAAAGAATTTCCATGTAATAGATCCTGAATTTAAGAGTGTGTGAATAACTGAGTGGAGTCCTTCTTATGTGCCAGATACTCTGCCAGGCATATTAATGAATTAACTCATTTAATTGTCACACCACAGTCCTATACCACAGCTGCTATCTTCTCCATTTTACAGAAAAGGAAATTAAGAGAAGTGGAATAACTTGCCCAATGTCACAAAGCCAAGAAATGGCAAGGCATCAATATTGTAGATATTGAGATACTTCATTAAGACCTTTTGAAATATATGGTGCCTAGTTTGCTCTTTTACTAAATTCAAACATATTTTTAAAAATCTATTTTATTTAGGTGTAATTTACACACAAAGCTCACCAATTTTATGGGTATAATTTGATGAAATTTGCAAGAATACAGCAGATCCTCGAATAATGTCACTTTGTTCACCATCATTTTGTTATGACATTGATGAGAAAAAAAGAAAAAATAACTCCCTGCTGGACCCCCTGTGTGGAGTTTGCACATTCTCCCCACATCTGTGTGAGTTTTCTCTGGCTACCTCTGTTTCCTTCCACATCTGAAAGCCGTGCTGGTTAGGTGAACTGGAGTGTCTCAGTGGTGCCTGTCTGAGAGAGTGTGAGTGAACCTGCAAGCGCATTCTGTGGGAGGGATGGGGTTCTGTCCAGGGCTGCTTCCTGCTTTGCCCCTGTGCTGCCAGGACAGGTTCTGCCCACTCACTACCCTGAACTGGAACAAGCTATAAATAATTATCTTTTGTTTTTATTAATCTTTCTTATACATATGTATAACTCACTTTTTTTTTTCAGTATTTAACATTAGAAATATTTTGGTCTTTATTTAGAAGTTTGTTGATGTTTCTGTAATCAGAAACATGCGCAGGAACTTATCACTTGTTTATATCAACTAGCCTAAGGTAAAACTGATTTCCTTATACCTCGTTTGGCTTACAGTCACGGTTTCCAAGGGCCCATGGACAACCCTAATTGAGGATTTACTGTACAGTCATGTAACCACAATTATGACACAGAACATTTCCAACACTTAAGTGTACTGATGAGTATTGGTAAGGGTACAACTGACAAATAAGTGTGTATTATTGAATAGCTAGGTACAATGACATGAAATTTCTTTCCTCTCTCCTTTCTTTATTGTTTAATTTTATTTATTTTAAGTTGAAAATCAGTGAAATTGCTGTTTCAGTGGTATATTTTAGGTTCCTCGTGCAAGTAGATCTGAGATTAAAAGAAAATTTTATTTACTAAAATTTTTAAGTATTTGTGTTTTGCCTTCTATCAAAACAGCCATGTTTTTAAAATCTTGACATTTTTATGTGAGGTTCAAATTATATGACAACGCCAGGTTTGTGTTATTCTCTTTGTTCAATCTGTTCTCTTAAAAATATCCAAACTGGTATTCTGGTCCTTACTCTTTTAGGACTCAAAAAACCCCACAACATTTCTGTATCTACTATGTAAGAAGCAGGGATTATAATAAATGGGTCCTTTCCTTTCTAAATATTCAGATACAAAGTGCAAACATGTTTGGAGATTGTTGAAATTTTCTCCAGGGCACCTATTGGCAGTAGGAAACCATCTTCCAGATCAGCCTCTACTGCCTGCTATCATCCCAGGTATCCAGTAGGCAGTTTTATTTTGCTGCCTTAATTTCACTTCAGAATTTCGGCTACAGCCTTGATTATTTCTCCCCCCAAGGAAATACAGGTATAAACTTCTGAACCATGAAAATCTTAAAACAGTATGTAATTGATTCCAAAACATTGAGACAACAATCATGCTTGAATATTATGACAAATACATCACAGCAACTAATTAATATACATGCTTACAACATTTTTTGTGCTTATAAACTTCTACACTCACTGATTTCTTTAGGAAGTCTTGCAGGACATCTATTTAGTAGACCTTTTATATTCAGGCCTGTTATTTGGGAAAGTCTTGTTGGTGTCCAGTTGTATGTGCCTTAGTGTTTTATGACATCTCATCCAACAGATCAGGGTCCCCAACCCCAGGCCAGAGACTAGTACTGGTCCGTGGCCTATTAGGAACAGGGCTGCACGGGAGGTGGTAGTGGTGGGAGACCTAGCCTTATTGTCTGAGCTCCACTTCCTGTCCAATCAGCGGGTCATTAGATTCTCCTAAGAGCAGGAACCCTGAACCCTGTTGTGAACTGCGGGCAAGATTGTGCACTCCTTATGAGAACCTAATGCCTGATGATCTGAGGTGGAACAGTTTAATCTTCAAACTATCATCTGCACCCCCACCCCTGCCCACGTCCATGGAAAAATTGTCTTCCACAAAACTGGTCCCTGGTGCCAAAACAGTTGGGGACTTGGGGACGGCTGCCATAGACGATCTCAAAATTAGGTATTGTTTTCATTTGCTTCATTCTTGTTTTCTTACTTCCCACCCACAGGATTGAATCTTTGTCTTTCTTCGCTAATGCATACTTTGAATGCCTTGGACATATGTGGAGAGCAAGAGTCAAGGTAAATAAACAGCACATTAGAAGACTGAGAGGTCTATGTTCTATTCAGTCAAGGAGTGCTGAGAAAGGAAGGTGGTGGAAACCAACAATATCTTAGACGCTGAGCTCATGACTGGTTCCAGTTAGGATAGAACACAGTCTATTTGTTTGCCTGGCCAAGGCCTAGAGGTGGATGTAAGGTTGATAACTAAAGGAATAGGAATTGGGGAAGGAATATAAGTGGTGTAGTGGAAAGACAAGATAACTCTAATTATGGCTCTGACACAGTAGATTTTTGACAAAAATTTTAACTAACTTTATGTTCTTATCAGTATTTTATAAAATTAATCAATGATTACAGAGTTTAAGCTTCATTGAATTTTAGTTTTGGAGGAGGCTTCAGTGGCTGTCAAACCCAATTCCTATGGTTTGCATGCCTCACACAATATCCCTAATAACTGACCAGCTAGCTACTCTAATGATAGATAACTCATTATGTATTCAGGCAATCAATCCTATTTTGTATAGCTTTACTTCGCTGGATCTTAGACTTTTTGGTCTCCATACCCCTTTTTACTCTTAGAACTTACTGAGTCTTTCCTAGCTCATGTTTTGTAAAGAAACAAACAAACAACAACAAAAAAACAAAGCCAAAACTTGTTGAAGATTCCAAATAACTTTTGTTTAATGGAATATAACCTTTGATATTTATTATATTAGAAATTAAATGAGTTGTTTTAATACTAAATTAATTCACTACCAGTAATAAACCCAAAATGCATTAACACTTTTTAAATTAAAAAATTATATTTTCAAAAATTATAGTGAGAAGAATGGAATGGTTTATCTCTTTAAATATCTTTTGAACTTCTGTCTTAATAAAGGGTTCTTATGTTTTCTTTTTTGTGACACAACATGTTAAGCAGTCCCTGGAAAACTCCACTGCACACTTGTAAGAAAATGATGGTTTTGTTGTTTCTTAAAATTTTTTATTGCAGATACTACAGCCACTTAGGTAAGAAAATGAGAGTCTAAAAGGCAAATAATATCCTAGTACTATTTTTAATATAGTTATGAACTTGCAGACCCCTTGAAGGTCTTAGTTGCCTTAGGGGTTCCTGGATCACATTTTGAGAAAAATTGCTCTATTTATAAAGTAATTTTCTTTATATTGAGCCCATATTTTCCTTCTATATACAAGGTACTCATAATCTTAAGATCCATAAAAAAATAAGTCTGATCACTGTATTAAATGATGCCCCTACTCAAATATTTTATGACAACTATCATGTTAACCACTACACATTTTCTTCAGGATAAAATTTCAAGTTATTTCAACTAATTTTCATATGACAAATTTCATTTTTTTTTCATTTTAACTACGTTATTAATGGGCTTGCTCGCATCAGCCAATGGTTCTTTTAGTGCAATATTTATAATTCAATATAATATTTTGGGATAGTCTGAATGATACAGAGAGAAAAACATTAACCTGGATTTGATACTTCAATTAATGTCCTTCACGTTTATTTATTTTTGACCTATGTTTTAATTTGCTGATGTTTAGATAAATCTCTCTTACCTTACAGTTTTGATATAAGTTGACTGTAAATTTTTTTTTAACCTATATCAGCTTGTTAGATATGGATCATGGTTTTAGCTTGTTTGGTTCTAATGCTGTTATACAAAGTATTCATAATATTTATGGCAGATACATTGCTATGTGTTTACCAAGTTATTTTACTTTCCTCCTGGCATACAGGACAACTACATAACCAAACCCTCTCATATGTTGGCAGGGCAAGAGACTAAGTTTTGGTCAGTGGCATATGGGCAAAAATACCATATGATATATTTTAATGCTGGGCAGAAACATCTGGCATAAAGATCTTCACCCTGTCCTCACTTTACTTGCAGGAAGAAAATAACCATGAAATGAGAGAATCAGAAAATGGGAGGAACATGGATCTGTGAATTCATAATTTGCAGGAAAACTTTTCAGGAGAGTCATTATTTATTGTTTTTACCTCATGGGATTGTTTGATAGTCTGTCCTTGAGAGCTTGTTTGGAGGTTCTAGCAGGGAAGTACAGCTACTCGTATACTCTTGAGGGAAGATCCGTCCTCCTCTACTGGAGATGGTTGTCTTAGACCCAGGGCACAACTTCCAGAGCAACGCACATGGAGTGGTGAGGGAGGAAGGGGACACCCCCCGTAGCCAGTCACATCAGCCAAATCAACCCTGGTGATGAATGGGTTGAAAGATGTTGCAGCCAGATGGCCCTCCCATTCTTGACAGTTTATCCTAATACATGTTCTCAGCGTTTATTAAAGTTCTTTCTCTGTGTTGACACTAATCTGTTATTCAGTCATTGTTTTGTTATAGTCATGAAATCAGAAAGAATTTTCTGTCTCAACTGTACTAACAGTTACTGTCATTTAGCACACGTTTATTTATCATAACCACAAAGATAAAAGGTAATTTTGGGTGGATACTATGATGACGTCTAGACAAATGAGGAGTAATTCTGGCACCATAGGATGAGTTGGAATCACTTCTGATTTTCTGAAAGAATTCGTTAGAATTGGTATTAGTTCTTTCTTAAATGCTTGGTAGAATTCACCACTAAAGTCATCTAGCCTAAGACTTTCTTTATGGGAAGGTTTTAAACCAAAAGTTCAATTTCTTTAGTAGATAAAGTCTTCTTTAGATTCTTTATTACCTCCAGAGATCTTTGTGTCTTGTCTTATAAGAAATTTGACCATTTCATCTAACTATCAAATTTCTAGGCCATTTTTAGTGTAAGCATGATTTCCCACTTTTTTTTACTTTTAGTGTATTAGCCTTTATATATAATAATTATTATTTATTTATTTATTTATTTATTTATTTATTTTTGTGATGGAGTCTTGCTCTGTCATCCAGGCTGGAATGCAGAGGTGCCATTTCGGCTCACTGCAACCTCGGCCTCCCGGGTTCATGCAATTTTCCTGTCTCAGACTCCTGAGTACCTGGGATTACGGGCCTGTGCCAACACCCTGGCTAACTTTTGTATTTTTAGTAGAGACAAGGTTTCACCATGTTGGCCAGGCTGGTCTCGAACTCCTGACCTCAAGCAATCTACCGGCCTCAGCCTCCCAAAGTGCTGGAATTGCAGATGTGAGCCACTGTGCCTGGATTAAAATGTGTTTCTTATTGGTAGTATTTGACTGGTTCTTGCATTTTATATCAGATCTGATAATCCTTTCCTTTTAAACAAAATGTTTACACTGTTTACATTTAATGTGATTAGTAAAATGGTTAGGCCCAACTATTTTCTGTTTATCCCATACAGTTTTTTTCCCTTTGTCCTTCTTTTTGGATTACCTGAATATCTTTCAAGACTTCACTTTATCTCCTTTTCTGGCTGTTTTTTATCATAGCCATTTCAGAGGTTGCTCTAAGGCTTATAGTATAAATCATTATCATATTCTACCTTTGATATTACATCACTTCACTTATGAGACACATATATCACTTTCTGTAAAAGACATTTACAATAGCATACTTCTATTTCTCTTTTCCTGGCCTTTGCACTATTGTTGTCACACGTTTTACTTTTACATATCTTATAAACCCTGCACTACTTTATTATTATTTTTAAACAGTGAATTATCTTTTTAAAGAGATGGAAATAATAAGAAAAAAATCTTACGTATTTATCTATGCATCTTAAGCTCTGTCTCCTCGTTTCTGGTGTCTTCATTCCTTCATATAGAAAAATATTTCTACCTGGTATCATTTTCCTTCTGCCTGAAGGACTTCTTTTTAACATTTCTTGGTTGTAGGTGCTTTTGGTTATTTCATTTTTTTTCAATGTCTGAAAACTTCTTTATTCCACCTTTCTTAGGCCCTGTGTGAGCGAGCACTAGCTACTATTCCTCTAATCCCTTCAGATTATTCTTTCCTTGGACTAGAACAGTTTCTTCACACCCATATGCTATGCATATCTGCTGAATACAAGAGGGGACACTCTGCACATCACCTCTATACAGCTTTCTCCTTTTCGGTATTCTACTCTGCAAATTTCAGTTGTCTCAGTCTTGTTGGACTTTCAGCTCCGTCTCCTCAACTCAGAGAGTCTTCTGGGCCTTCTGTAATTTTTACATTAGTGTTTTACCATCTACTTTGTTTGCTTTCTTATAGGAGTACTGTATTAAATGTGGACATGTTTTTGTTTCAAATAATTAGTATCAGCCATGTTTATGTATGTATTTCTTTTTCTTTCTTTCTTCTCTTTTCTTTTTTTTTCTTTTAGAGATGGTGTCTTGCTCTATCACCCAGGCTGGAGTGCAGTGGCGTGATCTTGGCTCACTGCAACCTCCGTCTCCGGGTTCTAGCAATTCTCCTGCCTTAGCCTCCTGAGTAGCTGGGACTACAGGCACACGCCACCACTAATTTCTTATATTTCAGTAGAGACAGGTTTTCACCGTGTTGCCCAGGCTGGTCTCGAACTCCTGAGCTCAGGCAATCTTCCTGCCTTGGCCTCCCAAAGTGCTGGGATTACAGGCGTGGGCCACTGTGCGTGGCTTATGTATGTATTTCTTAATGATTTATGATTAATAAGATGAAAAGAAAAAGTATAGTTGCATTTCTTCTCAATATGATTGGGTATTTATGTGTAATTGCAATTTAAACAGTGTTAAGAATAACACAGTTCAGTGTTAATTTTTCTTAGATTTAACTTATTTTTAACTATATGTTTTGTGAAACATTTAAAATTGAAAAGATAAATCAATAATACTAAGATGGTCACTTAGATTGTCTGGTTGCTTTTATTTAGTTAATATAAGATGCTGTGATATTAATAAACCTTTAATACTAGGATTTGTAATTAACCTCAACAATATTCACATTTGACCATGTTTGTAATCAGCCACTGTCAAGATCCCTCTAATTTTAATTTTCTATGAGCTCATAGTGTTATACTGCTAAAGGGTTCATATTTAGTCTTAACCCGGAAGGGAACTAATAAAGCATTAACAACACAGAGGGGAAAATGATAAAGTACTCAAGATAGGCATATCAATACATTTTCATCCAGTATACGTATCTACATGGCAGGCCCAAATCATAAGATCGCTCTTAAGCATGGAATCAGAGCAAGGGGAGTTAGTAGGACAATCTTGATGACTTCTGTCATTAAGCCACTTCACCTTGTTTCATCCAGTTCCTGAAAGGAAAGACCTACTGTATATCCCAGAGAATGATATCCAGAGGCAGGGACTGCTTCTGTTTACAGTGTTGAAGCCTTACAATAATTTTTGGACATTGTTCTTTCTCCCATTCTCCACCCATGAAAAACATAGCAAATAAAATGCAAACATAAACATAGAAAACATAGCAAATAAGAAGAGTAAACTATCAATTACCTTCTGAAATTTAACATGGTATATTTTGACTGTGTTCATTAGAGGCAGATTTAACCTAGATTGATAATTAATTTTAAAATGGACATTTTTCCATGGAATTATTCAGAGATGAAAACTACCAAGTTTTTGTGTTTTGGTTTTTGTTGCAAACCTGAGTCCCTTCCTTTCATCACCGCAGCGTAGAGAATGTAAGGGAACAGGAAATTGAAACTTTCAGTAAGAGCAAGATGTATTTAAGATGAAGCAATAGTAATTTTGCTAATCTTTAACCAAAATTCTCTCTCTAACACTGTGACAGTGGAGATTTCTTCTTAGTATGAATTTAAGTGCACGACGATTATGCTACTCTGATTTTGATAGTATAGCATGGATTTATTAAGTCATAGCTGCAAAATAGTCTTAAGCCATGATTGTATGTATCCACATCTTATCAAAACAAAATTTGCTGGTTGTGTAAATTACTTCATATTACATAGATACAATGGTGATCAAAAGAGTTACCTACTTTGAGTCCATTTTTATCTAAAGAAAGCCCAGGAGGATTACATACCATGCTTAATTTGAATACCTCCAAAATCTGAGGTTTTCAGAGCAGCATTAATCTTCTAAACTTCACAAATGTCAGAGAATTTTGAATTTTGATCTCTTAAAATTGCTATGCAATAGCTTAACCTGATGGAGATACACTGTAGTTATTAAAAGACAGAAAATGCAAAGTTCAGGGAAGACTTCTGGCTAAGAGAGCCAAGTTCAGCTCCTTAAATGGCAGTTCACTTATTAGCTATGTGACTTTGGGACAGTTACTAATCTTTGTGGGATGTGGTTTCCTCAACATGCAAACTATATGTAACAGTGCAGCTGCTTTTGTAAAGATTTTAATAATGGGGCATATAGCAGACATTTAAAATGTTAGCTCCTACTTCTACTCTTTCCCCATGTTTTAGGCCAATATAGAATTTATTTTTATTTTTATTTTTTATTCTTATTTTTTTGAGAAAAGGTCTTGCTCTATCACCCAGGCTGGAGTGCAGTGGCGTGATCTTGGCTCACTGCAGCCTCCGTCTCCGGGTTCTAGCAATTCTCCTGCCTTAGCCTCCTGAGTAGCTGGGACTACAGGCACACGCCACCACTAATTTCTTATATTTCAGTAGAGACAGGTTTTCACCGTGTTGCCCAGGCTGGTCTCGAACTCCTGAGCTCACAATCTTCCTGCCTTGGCCTCCCAAAGTGCTGGGATTACAGGCGTGGGCCACTGTGCGTGGCTTATGTATGTATTTCTTAATGATTTATGATTAATAAGATGAAAAGAAAAAGTATAGTTGCATTTCTTCTCAATATGATTGGGTATTTATGTGTAATTGCAATTTAAACAGTGTTAAGAATAACACAGTTCAGTGTTAATTTTTCTTAGATTTAACTTATTTTTAACTATATGTTTTGTGAAACATTTAAAATTGAAAAGATAAATCAATAATACTAAGATGGTCACTTAGATTGTCTGGTTGCTTTTATTTAGTTAATATAAGATACTGTGATATTAATAAACCTTTAATACTAGGATTTGTAATTAACCTCAACAATATTCACATTTGACCATGTTTGTAATCAGCCACTGTCAAGATCCCTCTAATTTTAATTTTCTATGAGCTCATAGTGTTATACTGCTAAAGGGTTCATATTTAGTCTTAACCCGGAAGGGAACTAATAAAGCATTAACAACACAGAGGGGAAAATGATAAAGTACTCAAGATAGGCATATCAATACATTTTCATCCAGTATACGTATCTACATGGCAGGCCCAAATCATAAGATCGCTCTTAAGCATGGAATCAGAGCAAGGGGAGTTAGTAGGACAATCTTGATGACTTCTGTCATTAAGCCACTTCACCTTGTTTCATCCAGTTCCTGAAAGGAAAGACCTACTGTATATCCCAGAGAATGATATCCAGAGGCAGGGACTGCTTCTGTTTACAGTGTTGAAGCCTTACAATAATTTTTGGACATTGTTCTTTCTCCCATTCTCCACCCATGAAAAACATAGCAAATAAAATGCAAACATAAACATAGAAAACATAGCAAATAAGAAGAGTAAACTATCAATTACCTTCTGAAATTTAACATGGTATATTTTGACTGTGTTCATTAGAGGCAGATTTAACCTAGATTGATAATTAATTTTAAAATGGACATTTTTCCATGGAATTATTCAGAGATGAAAACTACCAAGTTTTTGTGTTTTGGTTTTTGTTGCAAACCTGAGTCCCTTCCTTTCATCACCGCAGCGTAGAGAATGTAAGGGAACAGGAAATTGAAACTTTCAGTAAGAGCAAGATGTATTTAAGATGAAGCAATAGTAATTTTGCTAATCTTTAACCAAAATTCTCTCTCTAACACTGTGACAGTGGAGATTTCTTCTTAGTATGAATTTAAGTGCACGACGATTATGCTACTCTGATTTTGATAGTATAGCATGGATTTATTAAGTCATAGCTGCAAAATAGTCTTAAGCCATGATTGTATGTATCCACATCTTATCAAAACAAAATTTGCTGGTTGTGTAAATTACTTCATATTACATAGATACAATGGTGATCAAAAGAGTTACCTACTTTGAGTCCATTTTTATCTAAAGAAAGCCCAGGAGGATTACATACCATGCTTAATTTGAATACCTCCAAAATCTGAGGTTTTCAGAGCAGCATTAATCTTCTAAACTTCACAAATGTCAGAGAATTTTGAATTTTGATCTCTTAAAATTGCTATGCAATAGCTTAACCTGATGGAGATACACTGTAGTTATTAAAAGACAGAAAATGCAAAGTTCAGGGAAGACTTCTGGCTAAGAGAGCCAAGTTCAGCTCCTTAAATGGCAGTTCACTTATTAGCTATGTGACTTTGGGACAGTTACTAATCTTTGTGGGATGTGGTTTCCTCAACATGCAAACTATACATAACAGTGCAGCTGCTTTTGTAAAGATTTTAATAATGGGGCATATAGCAGACATTTAAAATGTTAGCTCCTACTTCTACTCTTTCCCCATGTTTTAGGCCAATATAGAATTTATTTTTATTTTTATTTTTTATTCTTATTTTTTTGAGAAAAGGTCTGGCTCTATGGCGCAGCTAGAGTGCTCATTGCAACCTCAGTCTCCCCAGTTGTAAGTGACCCTCCCACCTCAGCCTCCCTCCCATCTGGGACTACAGGCATGCACCACCAGGCCAGGCTAATCTTTGTATTTTTGGTAGAGACAGGGTTTTGTGTTGCCCAGGCTGGTCTCAAACTTCTGGACTCAAGGCACCTGCCCTGGCCTCCCAAAGTGCTGGGATTACAGGCCTGCACCTCCGTGCCCGGCTGGCCAGTCTAGAGTTTTTTTGATTGTGAGGGAACAGGCAACAGAATGTACCTCTGTCCAAAGTAAGATACATATTTTATATTTGTCTCTCGACCCAGTAAACACAGCATATATAATTGAAACTAAAGTTTCACAAAATAGTATTTATCATATTATGTGCCATGTACTATGTATTATTACTGTCTGTTTCCTATTAAAACATAAGCGCCATAAGGGTAGGGCTGTTTGCCAGTTTTTGTTCACTTGTGTACCCCTAGAACCTAGAACAATGTTTGGCACCCAGGACACAAGAATTTTTTGTGTCTGTGTTAAGTGAAAGAATGAATGACTAAATTGTAACTACCATGACACAATGGTGTTAAGCTCTTCAAAGTGTTTTTCTTATTCCACAGGTGGAAATGTATTATTTTATTATTATTATTATTATTATTATTATGAGACAGAGTTTCACTCTTTCGCCCAGACTGGAGTGCAGTGGCACGATCTCGGCTCACTGTAACGTCTGCCTCCCAGGTTCAAGTGATTCTCCTGCCTCATCCTCCTAAGTAGATGGTATTACAGGCACGCACCACCACACCTCGCTAATTTCTGTATTTTTAGTAGAGACAGCGTTTCACCATGTTGGTCAGGCTGATCCTGAACTCCTGACCTCAGGTGATCCACCCGCCTCAGCCTCCCAAAGTGCTAGGATTACAGGCGTGAGTCACCGCGCCTGGCCCGGTAGAAATTATTTACATTAATTGTCATCACTGTGTATCTTAGATATGCAATATACAGCAGAGAGACAATTTCTGGTCCTTCAGTTTCGGAGAAGTAAAAGCAAAGCGGTGGTTATACTGTGATGTTCATCCTGGTGGTGATGGGGGTGGGGTGGATTTCTTTTTCTAAGGAGGACTGAGGCAGGAAAATAGGATCTGGAGGCAGGAAACACAAGGCCTATTCACACTTCAGCTATAACAGGAAATATCCTCTCCATAGGGCGTAGGCCATAAATGCCTTTGTAACTTTACTTCATCTTCTCCATTTACATAGGGCATACCCAAAGTAACCAATGGAATCCTCTAGGGGGTATTTAAACTCCCCAAAATTCTGTAACCGGGCCCTTGAGCCCCTATGCTCGCCTGCTCCCACACTGTGGAGTGTACTTTCATTTTCAATAAATCCCTTCATTCCTTCCTTGCTTTGTTTGTGTGTTTTCTTCAATTCTTTGTTCAAGATGCCAAGAACCTGGACACCTTCTACCAGTAACAGGATGACAGGCAAAAGTCTTATCAAGATGCTCACGAACCAAAGTATACCTCTGAAGTCTTGATTCTTGGAGTCTAAGCCTAGCCTGGTTTGGTAAGCAGCAAAGGAAGAAAAACGCAAGATATTTTCTTGAACGATCTCCTGATGCAACTGTGTTCACAGGTTTCATGTCAGCACCCAGGGGGAGCTTTTGGCCAGTGACTCCCACAATCTCTGTGTGTTCCCAGTGCTTGGGCTCAAGGGAGGCGCGCTGCGGGCTGGAGACTCAGGTCAGAACCGCAGGGACTCGGGTGGAGGCGGACTCCGGTCGAAGGCTGTGGGGTGAGAACTCTGGCTCCCTCCACTCGGCTGCCGCCGGGTGGCACGCCCACGCCGCGCCTTCCGGTTGGCCCCTGCGGCGCGGGTGAGGCACAGCTGAGCGCCAAAGCCACAGGCTGGGGTACTAACGCCCCCGCTCCGCGCTCCGCTCTCTGCGCTCCAGGCAGCCGCGAGCTGGAGTAGGAAGGTCCGGGCGGTAGCAGAGAGCGCGCTGGAGGCTGCAGGGCCAGGAGGCGGGAAGCTTCCCGCACGGGGGCGCTGTCACCTGCCGGTGGGAGGAGCCAGAGAGGGACCTGGCTCTGCAGCTCTGAAGCACCGGAGTCGGGAGAACCCATCCAGACATGAAGAGCGCCAAAGGTATCGAGAACTTGGCTTTCGTACCCTCCAGCCCAGACATCCTGCGCCGCTTGTCTGCGTCGCCCTCCGAGATCGAGATCTCTGCCTTTTCCTCTGATCCCCAGAAAGAGAATTCGCAGCCACAGGAGCTTCAGAAGCCCCAGGAGCCCCAGAAGTCACCGGAGCCATCTCTGCCTTCAGCCCCTCCCAATGTCTCCGAAGAGCAGCTCCGGTCACTGTCGCTGTCCGAGTTTGAGGAGGGGCCTTGCGGGTGGAGGAACTTCCATCCTGAATGTCTCCAGCGCTTCAACACACCTCGAGGCTTTCTGCTTTGCTACTGCCTCTTGGCCGTCACACAAGGTAAAGTCCAGTGCCCGCTCGAGGATCGGGCCAGTGGAGAGCGAGGTGGGCACGGCGAGTCAGCCGAGGAAGAGGGCAGGTGCGCGGGGTCCGCGGGGCGATGGACGCGCCCTGCAAGGTGTCCCCGGGTTTGGAACTTGCGTGCGCTCTCACCAATGTCAACCTACTGGCTCCAGCCAGCCTTCCAAAGTTCAGCTTCTCCTTTATCGCTACAGTTCAAACTTGCCATACAAGCCTTTTTCTCTTTTGTGTTTTACCTCAGTTTAGCGGATTCAAGACTTCCAGGGAAGATTACAAGAACCTTCTTTTGGGAAAGGTATACCCTGGGGGAGTTTATTTACATTATAAAGACAAAAATTTACCGAGTCCCTCCTTAAAGATATTTTACGTTTGTTTCATTGCCTCAGGGGAAGGAGTAATATATTTGCAGGTCAAAGTGGGATGCCTTGCAAAGAAGAAAGCTGTGTAAAATCTATCGTATAAATTAGATACAGACATTCATGTTTTGTGAGTGTGTTTAGTTTGAGAGTATGTGGGCACCAGAGGAGCCCAGTGAGTAAATTAGCAAAGCCTCCCGACGTTGTTGAAGGGTGAGGCTTAATCTTCATTGTGTTACATTAGTTATCCAGTATCTGTTTTGTTCTAGGATCTCTTTTAGGTTCTCCTGGGAGTTACAGATTCAGTTCAGATTTATACCCTCAGGGGTTTGCAATCTAAGCTCAATTCGGAGGAGTGATATCCTGAAGGGAGAACAGCTCCCTTGAAAGAAAGCATGGAGAAGGTTAAAGCTGCTATGGTGTATTTAATATAGAGGTTGAAAGAAAATAGGAAGTTACTCTGAGGTGACTTTGAGGAAGGGTGGAGATGAGGTGGAGAGTCACGAAGGACATGCCGAAGCTTAGTTGAATTGGCACCTAGATATATTTTGGTCACTTGAGTCATAGTCTGATAATATTTTCTGTATAACCAGTCAAGGATTAATTGGAAGAAATACAACCTTAGAAATATATTTTTTAGAGGGTTGGAAACAACTCATTTTTTTTTTAAGTTAATAAAAAACTAAGTCAAAGCATACTTTTTGTTCTTATTCTCCCTCTTCAAGTAACCCAGGGCCCCTTGCTTTGCGCATTAGATGCTAAGTACTATTTATTGATTGCAAGTCAGCTGCAGCTTTTCTACTGAAGGTAGATTTGTGTTGAAGAATTATTTCCCTGTCCACTTTTCTTGTCCCTACCAAAGTTCCCCTCCATTAATGTCTTGATAATAGTTTTACAAAACTGGTAATTGTGAAGCATCTCAGTGTCAAAGGAATGTGAAGGTAAAAATGTTGGACACAAGTAAAAAAATGTCTTGTGTGTTATCTTAAAAGTCCTCTGAAATTTTTATATTATTCCAGAATATGTCATTTTACATTTAACATAAAATATTGCCTAAAATTGTTATCAAATATAATTGTCACTCCTAGAAAATTGTGTCAGGTTTAGTCTGGAGCAGCATCTACCCATAGGTCCCCAATTTAAGAAGCTTAATCTGAGATTAAAATGACCCAGTAGGCCGGGCGTGGTGGTTCACGCCTGTAATCCCAGCACTTTGGGAGGCTGAGGTAGGCAAATCACCTGAGGTAAGGAGTTCGAGACCAACCTGGCCAACATGGTGAAACCCTGTCTCTACCAAACATACAAAAACTAGTTGGGCATGGTGACGCATGCCTCCAATCCCAGCTACTTGGAAGGCTGAGGTAGGAAAATCACTTGAACCCGGGAAGCGAAGTTTGAAGTATGCCGAGATCCTATCATTGCACTCTAGCCCGGGCAACAGAGTAAAACTCTGTCTCAAAACAAAACAAAACAAAACAAAACAAAACACCACAAAAATTAGCCGGGTGCGGTGGCACACGCCTGTAGTCCCAGCTACTCAGGTGGCTGAGAGGCAGGAGAATCGCTTGAACCCAGGAGGTGGAGGTTGCAGTGAGCCGAGATGGCGCCACTGCACGCCAGCCTGGTGACAGAGGGAGGCAAGAACATAAAAAAAAAGAAAAAAAAAATTATGATAATAAAAAGCGTGACCCAATAAATTATTAGTTTACTTTTCAGTTTAAGTTTGAATGCCTGAAAACTTTATTGCCATGTTTCTCAAACATGATCTTTAAGATTATTTCCATGGTATATGTAAATATACATTTAATGGGAAAGAAAAACAAAATTTGTCAAATGAGTTTATTTAACCCAGCATTTCTCAAAGACAAACAGGGGTTCTCTAAGTACTTAATTTTCTAATGTGCTTCCTACTGTCATTCGTTTACAATAGAGAGATGTAGTATGGAGTGTTTCCAGATTGTTTTTGTCTTTTTAAGTAGTGTTCCTGGAACTTGTGTAGCATATAATTCACTTTAAGAGTCATTGGATTAATGTGCTATCCTTCCTGAGGAGTTTACGAATTTTTTTTTCAAAGAGAAGTTTTACCATAAAGACAACGCTTTCTATTAACTAATTTTTAGTCAGTATGGCAGGTAATAGGGAAGTTGATTTTATTGGATGGGGAAAATTTTGTATTACTAGATAATGCATAAAAATGCCATCCTAAGGTACTTCAGGTACTTTATCTTGAAATCCCAAGAATTGTAAATTGGCTTATAGTCTTATGAAACTGGTATAAAAGTAAAAAATGTTATGAGTTTTGAAACTTATTAAATTCGTTGAATTTATTTATTTATTTTTTGAAATATATTTTCAGCTACGGTCTTGATAAATCAAAATTTAAAGAGATTTGTGGAGATCATGACTTGTATGTATATACTCATTCTGTTATTGAATGAAAACAATTTATCATACCTAAATAATAAAAGTAGTTAATTCAATCAGATGTTTTTAATTTTCAATTTATAGTAATGTTTAAACTCCTATAAGTTTAATATATATCTGGACTGTTAATGAAAAAAAATTATCAAACCTAGGTAAAAAGGAATCTCTAGTTAATTCAATCAGATTTTTAAAATTTTCAATTTATAGTTATGTTTAAAACTCCTGTAAGTTTAATCTATATCTGGACAGGACATTTTTAAGTAAGTCAAAATTTTCAGATTTTCAGTCTTATCTTGTTTACTTTCTGTTATTCCTTCACTATAGTTAGAATAAATGTATGTTTTTTTCTTTTACTTTGCATACAATTTAGAATGCAAGCGGTTGAAAGACTTATGTTTACTTTTGCTCTAGAATTCTTTACATGGTAACTTTAATATCTGTAAGAATGTTAGAAAAAAATAAGGGTTTGAGAGCTCAATTTCTTCTTCCTAAGACTAAATCAAGGTTATCTCTTTTTTTGGAGTTGGGGAGAGGAGGGAAGAGACAAAGTAATAGTCAAAGTTATCTTTTGTCATAGATAAATATGTTTAAGGATTGAATAATTTGGGAAGCAATTGAGCCTAACTGTAATGGCCTAAGGGGTCTCTTGTACCTTTTGTAGTCTTCTGAGTGAGGGCCATGGGAGTATGATATATTAATACTTGGAAACTCTAGCAAACTGACTTCCTGGGTCTTTACCAGTTTGACTTTGCCATTTAAAGAAAAATGAATTAAGGCAAGTTAACTATAATTTTGTATGTAGCAAGCATCAGGTTTGCTGGACACCTGAAAATTCACAAGTGTACAATTTAAAAAGCAAACTGGGCCGGGCACATTGGCTCACACCTGTAATCCCAGCACTTTGGTAGGCCAAGGCAGGTGGATCACCCGAGGTCAGGATTTCAAGACCAGCCTGGCCAACATGGTGAAAACCCATCTCTACTAACAAGATACAAAAAATTAGCCGGGTGTGGTGGCGTGTGCCTGTAATCCCAGCTACTCTGGAGCCTGAGGCAGGAGAATCACTTGAACCTGGGAGGCGGAGGTTGCGGTGAGCCGGTGAGCCGAGATCGCGCCTTTGCACTCCATCCTGGGCAACCAGAGTGAAACTCTGTCTCAAAATAATAATAATCATAATAATAAAATAAAAATAAAAAATAAATAAATAAAAATAAAAAGCAAACTGATTTTCAAGGAAATATGTTTTGGTTGCCTAACTTTGAAACTTTGAGACTTTGAAAACTGGTACATTTAAAAAAACAAAAGAAACGAATAATCAAACTCTACTGCATTGTGTTAATAATCTTAATCATATGGTAACATTTTAATGATGCACATCAATTTTTCTCTTTTTTAGGTATTGTAGTTAATGGCCTAGTAAATATTAGCATTTCCACTATTGAGAAGCGTTATGAAATGAAGAGTTCCCTGACTGGCCTGATTTCATCAAGCTACGATATTTCCTTCTGTTTGTTGTCTTTATTTGTATCATTCTTCGGTGAAAGAGGACATAAGCCGAGGTGGCTTGCATTCGCAGCCTTTATGATTGGACTGGGAGCACTTGTATTCTCATTGCCACAATTTTTCAGTGGAAAATATAAGTTGGGGTCTCTTTTTAAAGGTAAGTTTCTGTTGTGTTTATGTTTGTTTTAATTTACAGAAGTGGATAAAACTAGGTCATTAACTTTATATTGCATTCACTTATACAGTATGGTAAGGGTTTGCATCTCTTCCACCGCTCACTGGTTTGTTCATTGTGTGAACTCTATGAGATAGGAGATTAGAGAGACTGTACATTATTCATTTTTCAGTGGTTCTCCAAGTTTTTAAGCCTCTGATTCTTATTCCCCATATTATATACACGGTCCTCCTCAAAAAGAGATGACTTGTTTTCCTTTGCAGGTTGTGACCTCATTGGAGTTCTGAGATTGTTAGTTTTTCCCTTTGTACTTTTATTTGCTGTGTTTACAGCTCTGCACCCTGGACGTGTTGATTCCTGATTTGAGACAAAGAGAGGTGACATTTAGAAAAGTGGAACTTTTCCTAAGAAATGAAACTAGCTCTACCTTTGTACCTAAATAAGAAACACAGAACTTTAGAGCAACCTACATCATCGGTTGCTCTGGTTAGATGGATAAATGTGTTATTCAAAGGCTCAGAAAGGAAATTTAATTATATATGTATTTTTTCCAAATGACATTTTTAATTAAAAAACTATGTAGTAGAGCCAGAAGGGTGGACAAATGAAAGTAGACCTTAACATTTTAATGTGCTTCCTGGGACTTCTAATAGCAGATATTGAAATAATTAGGAATAAAATCAGATGGTTATAAAATCAGAGGCTTTATTCACTTACTTAGCCCCTGAAAATAAAAGGCAAAGGATAATTGGAGCCTGTTATGCTATAGATATTATTTTTAAAAAGTTACGATTGTTAGATTTGTGTGTTAATACTGAAAATTAATATTTGCTGTAGTGTGGATGTTTGTCCCCCTAAACCTCATATTGATCCTAGTGTTGGAGGGAGGTGTTTGGGTCATGGGGGTAGATCATTCATGACTACATTAGTGCCCTGGAGATGAGGGTCAGTGAGTTCTCTGTTTGTTCCCCCAAAAACCGTTTGTTAAAGAGAGTTTGAGCTAGGCATGGGGGCTGACGCCTAAAACCACAGCACTTTGGAAGGCTGAGGCAGAAGAATCCCTCGAGCTGAGGAGTTAGAGACCAGCCTGGGCAATATAGTCAGACTTTCTACAAACAAAAAAAGATTCTGGCCCCTGCCCTCTAGCTCTCTTGCTTCGTCTCTCCCCATGTGATCTCTGTGATCTCTGGCTAGTTGCCCTCTGCCTTCTGCCCTGAGTGGAAGCAGCTAGAGGCCCTCATATAGAAACAAGTGCTGGCACTGTGTTCTTGTACAGTAGAACTGTGAGCCAAATCAATTTCTTTTCCATATGAATGCCTCAAGTGTTCCTTTTTAGCAACACAAATGGACTAAGACAGTATTAAAGTATTAATCTTTCCCAATATCAATTTTCCAATTCTAGAATGATAACAAACAGGAAAATATTCTTAGTAACAAAGCATGGTTTTAGAAGTGCACCATTTTAGAAGTAAAAATAGAATATGTAAGCGGATGAATGGAGAGTATTTTTAAAATGTGGTAGAGTTTGGAATGAATAAGATAAGGAGAATATGTTATCAGCAGAAAGAGCACGTACATAGATTCTAGCACATTATCCAAGATTGGACAAGACTGCACAAGGCAACTGACATAATTTCACTGGGAGTAGTTTTAGGAACAAGCCACATATTTCAGCGTAGGCTTTAGTATAACTGTTGAAATCTAAATCGTAAGGGAATATCTAAATTTTAATCTGCCACACAAGAAAACATGATACTGATTCTATGATTGTTATTTGTTCATAGCGTTTAGATGGTAATCTTTGTGCTGTTTCTAGGCCCTTACCCTTTCAGTTGCTCAGATGCCTTTCTTGTTCTTAAGTAAACAAACCTGGCTCAAAAATCTATGACTCTCTAAACTGAAACATAAATACTTCTTCCAGTACAAAGCCTGATCTCTCTTCCACGATCTTCTCAGCTTCATCCCTGGCCATTTATACCTCGAGTTATGGCCATTCTGAAGAACTTATTTTCCTAAAGGAAAATTGCCACAAATTAAGGTGTTTGTGTGTGACCAGAGATGAAGCTAAGATTACTGAAGCTAGATCATAAACTTTTAGTAGTGCACTGTGCAGGTTTTCACCAAGTTCTTGTTGATCTAATTTACATTTTTCATTATTTTGGTAGATGATTGAAATAGGTTAGATAGAGGAATTGGCTGATCTAAGATTTTTCCTGTAAATTGACTCATAATTTAAATAATAGCTTAGATGTGGCAAATGAAAGCAAAACTCAGCTTGCCCTCCTGTTATTCTGCCATTCACACAACATATATTTATTGGTATGGACTACACATGGTGTTGAGATAACACCAGTAAAACAGTTCCATGCCATCTGATTTTATGTACTGGTGGGAAGAAATATGCAATTAATAAACAAATGAACAAGATAATTGAAAATTGAGGTGAGTGAGTAAAGAGACAAATAGAATGAAGTAATACTGTGTTAAAGGCTAAGTGTGTTTGCCAGGAAAGGCTACAATGATAATATCTGGATAATGAAGAGCTAACCTTGAAAGATACTTTCCAGGCTGGAGAAAACCATGGTTAAGGGCTCTGGAGCAGAGGATGGCTCGGTAGGTTTTAGGAATTGTGTTTTGGCCAGCATCATCGAAGCAAGAGAGGCTGTTTTGAGGAGGCAGGTAGACACTAGGGAGGCATTTAGATTGTGCTTGAAGTGCAATGCAAAGTTGTGAAAGAGTTTTACACAGGGAATTGCATGATCTTACTGGAGTTCAAGAGACAAGAGTAAATGGGAGCCAGTCGCTCTAGAAATTTTTATTGTAGTCCAGATGAGAGATAAATGCAGCTGAGACTGGGGTGGTAGCAGTAGAGATCCAGAAGATGACTGATTCCCAGTGTATTTTAGAGGAAAAAGAAATAGGACTCTGTTGGATTTATTGTGAAGGAGGAATGAAGAGCTCCTTGCTATTTGGCTTGATCAGCTGGGGCCATTTTTACTAGAAGATGGAATATGAGGTAGAA